>NC_092705.1:27555629-28155629 GCF_964275005.1 Diadema setosum | reverse complement strand
GTTTTTTATTTTTTATTTTTCGTTATTGTTGTTTTGTTGTTTTCTTTTGTTTTGTTGTTTGTTTGTTTGCTTTTTGTTGTTGTTGTTGTTGTTTGTTTGTTTTTTTTTTGGGGGGGGGGTTTGTTGGTTTTTTTTTTTTTTTTTGCTTCAGAGTGTATTTCCCTTCCGGGTGCTGTTCGTTATTCCGAAGATTCGCTATTCCGAAGGTTCGTTATTCCGAAGGGTCGTTCATCCGAAACACGCAAATTCCCTATACCTAGAGGTTCGTTAATCCGAAAATTAAAAAGGGTTCGTTAATCCGAAAATTTGTGGCGTTATTCCGAAGGTTCGTTACTCCGAAGATTGGTTAATCCGAAAATGAAATTCGGAACAATGAACCTTCGGAATAACGAATCTTAGGAATAAAGAGCCTTCGGAATAACGAACCTTCGGAATAACGAGCTGTAACCTCTCTTCCAGACAGATTTATCTTCGGGTATAACGCAAATAATAGTGTCAATGTAAAGTAATTCCCCTGACAGCACAGGAATTGGTCACTGTTAGATTCAGATGAAATTCATAAGTTATCAAATCTAGAGAAAACGAAATAATTCAATATTTAAAAGCTACATTCAAATCCTAGCTTAGTGGTTTTCACGTGGTATTTTAGTATACACAAACACATTCAATCACATGTCCATTCTAAAATCACTTATCTCTTTCTCAAGAATATGTCCGACACATTCAAAGACACAACAAGATCACCAGATGCAGTTTCAGCAGCACAGAGAGAAATAAGAATCTCAGTTTCAATAAGACAGAAGAGGATCACAATACTTCGAATAACACTGAGTAAGATGTCAAATTCAGTTTGAGAAAGATAGAGAAATATCACAAAATTAAGTTTTACTGAGAAAGAACAGGATCCAAAGATTCAATTAAAGTATCAAAGACAAGATAAGAGTATTGAGATTCAGAAAAAGAAATAAAGTTATAACATTTAGTTTCTGTAATAGGAAGCAAAACTGAAAGATGTAATGGTAACTTATAAACAAGAAGAAATTAATTCAAAGATTTAGTTTCAAAATAAGAGCAATATTACGAAATTACTTTCAGAATAAGAAAATATAGAAGGCTTGCAAGAGTAATGGTTTGCTTTAGGGTTCGTTTCTGTTTCTCTGCTTTCACGTAGAATTGTCAAAAGACAGTCTGTCTTTGCTGAGATTATCAAGACGGTTTGTCTTTGCTTTATTACGTAGATCTGTTAAAATATGGTTTGTCTTTGGTTTATACAGATTTGTTAAAAGACGGTTTGTCTTTGCTTTATTACGTAGATCTGTTAAAATATGGTTTGTCTTTGGTTTATGCAGATTTGTTAAAAGACGGTTTGTCTTTGGTTTATGCAGATTTGTTAAAAGACGGTTTGTCTTTGGTTTATACAGATTTGTTAAAAGACGGTTTGTCTTTGGTTTATGTAGATCTGTTCAAAGACGGTTTGTCTTTCAATTGAGTTTGTTAGGATGACAGTCCACTCCCTCTGAGAGCAGGATCTCTTCATCAGATCAGGAAAAGGGATGAATGAGAAGTTTTACTTTGGGTAAGTATATGCAGTGGCGTACCGTGGGTCAAGACATTGGGGGGGCACCTCATGGCAGCAACATCAGAATTGCATAACGGTATAAATAAATGCGAGCGAGCGGAGCGAGCGAGCTTGAAAATGTTGACATTCTACAGTCCCCAAACTGCCGTTTGTAGCTGTATATAATAATATATTTGCTTTTGAAATTAAGGGCGTTGCACTGGGCGCAACTGCTGGCAGTTGCTGGCAGTAACATGAATGGCATAACGATTAAATGCGAGCGAGCGAAGCGAGCGAGCTGGAAAATTTTGTCATTTTACAATCCCAAAACTGCCGTTTGTAGCTATATATTTTCGCTTTGGAAATTATTGGGAGGGGGCGCACCAGGCGCAACTGCTGGCAATTACTATAGTACTGACAGCAACATCAAGAGCATTTCATAACGATTAAATGCGAGCGAGCGAAGCGAGCGAGCTTGAAAATGTTGACATTTTACAATCCCAAAACTGCCGTTTGTAGCTATATATTTTTGCTTTGGAAATTATGGGGAGGGGGCGCACCGGGCGCAACTGCTGGCAATTACTGACAGCAACATCAGGAGAATTGCATTACGATTAAATGCGAGCGAGCGAAGCGAGCGAGCTTGAAAATTTTGACATTTTACGCTACAGTCCCCAAACTGCCGTTTGCATCTATATGTTTTCTCTTTGGAAATTCGGGGGGGGGGGGGCGCACCGGGCGCAACGCTGGCAATTACTGGCAGTAACATCAGGAGAATGGCATATAACGGTCGAAATGCGAGCGAGCGAAGCGAGCGAGCTTGAAATTTTTGACATTTTACAGTCCCAAAAATGCCGTTTGTAGCTATATCTTTTTGCTTTGGAAATTGAGGGGGTGCACCGGGCGCAACTGCTGGCAATTACTGACAGCAACATCAAGAAAATTGCATAACGATTAAATGCGAGCGAGCGAAGCGAGCGAGCTTGAAAATTTTGACATTTGACAGTCCCAAAACTGCCGTTTGCAGCTATATTTTTCGCTTTGGAAACTCAGGAGGAGGGGGGGGGGCGCACCGGGCGCAACTGCTGGCAATTATTGGCAGTAACATTAGGAGAATGGCATATAACGGTTAAATGCGAGCGAGCGAAGCGAGCGAGCTTGAAAATGTTGACATTTTACTGTCCAAAAACTGTCATTTGTAGCTACATGTATTTTTTTTTTTCGCTTTGGAGGGAGGGGGCGCCCGGTGCGCCCCCTGGATCCGCCACTGGTAGTCAAGGGTGTTGGTTTATGTTCATGGTTGGGGGAGTATGACCAGCGAGGGGGCGTCGAAGTGACCAAGCGGGAGAAGGATGTCCAAAATCTGCACTTTATATAGAGCATCCCCTAATTTGTTTGCGTTTGTGAGTGTGTGTGTTTCATATAGATGGAAAAGTTAGGAAATAGCCAAGGTCAAGTCTTATTATTGGCAATGCAAGGCATAGACTAGTATGTAAAGCAACACTGCAAAATCAATGATCAAGCTTTGATAGCAAATGCGCACAACCTATCAAACATCACATTGCGTAACATTGCAGCGACTCTTTTTGCCATTCCGATGTTCTGAGTACATTGCGCACATCCCGCTTATATTCAAAATGCCAACCAGGAATCACGCTGAATCACAATCTTTTGTCGTCTCCGGGCTTTTTGAACAATGTTTCACTGTAATACCTCTTTAGTTATATGGTTAAAAGAAATCTTAGAAAAATATCTTTTTTTTTTTCTTGATCATCCTTTCATGTCGATTTCAAAATCAGTTTACTAACCCTTGAATTACCATTTTGGTAGGTTTCTTTTTTTCTTTTTTTTTCTTTTTTTTTCTTTTTTTTTTACCAGCGGATTGGGGGGGCACGTGCCCCCCCCCCCCATGCTCCCCCGTAGTTACGCCACTGAGTATATGGAATGATGATATCAACACACCCTTCTGGGTGATGAAGCACCAGATCCAGACACCTGCATTGGAGATAAAATTAGATAATGATGTCACTTTTCTTGATAACAACTCATCTTGTAATTGCTTTGTTAAAATGAAAGTGATCAGATATTCAAATGTGTAGAAGTTGTCAAGCTGTTTGAAATTTTGTGGCAGGCGAACTATAATGAAAAATGAACAATTGTACTTGTACATAGCCATTATTGTATGTGTTTGTGTTCTAACAATAGCTTAATTGTAATACTCAGAAAAGCAAAAAGAGTAATAATTCATAATCCTGATTTTAAATCAAAATGATACATTTTGTGCATATTATACAACATAAATTTCAAGTGTGATTGAATGATCATTTTGTGAAAAAAAATATGTCGTGCTTTATACTAAAATTCTCGTACACACTGATTTTTAGCCACTATTTCAGAAAGAATTCACAGGCATTTATCATTGCAGGCATAGCATAGCATAGATTATGAACCTGCTGCACTTTAATGTACGATGAGTGGAATTCTTTCTTTCATCTTGCGATCACAACTACGACATCATGTGCATGACATCCATCAAAATGAGTAATGTTACATTCAGCAGTTTAAACGGTCATTGTGAAATCGTGCATCACTGAGCTGACAAAAGAAAATAAGGAAAATATTTCCTTCACTTGAGACTCATTTTAGACACTTGTCTGTAATGCACACATACATTTAAACAGTATTACAGTACATCACAACGTAAAGTTTACGACAGCATGAATAGGCCTGGGGCCAACATGATATCGTTTGTAATATCCACTTTGAATAGGTCTACTGTCAAACACCAATTTCTGTTTACACAGCAATATGCAAAAAAAAAAAATAATAATAATAAGACAAATCAGTTTCAAATCAAAATCAATCTGTCAAAATATTTTACTTTCTCTTGATAAGTATTTGCAATTCGCAAATGAAATTGCTTGAGCAACGATTCCTCAACATACACTCAGAAGTGACTATACATACTTTTCTTCGTTGGTTCATCACGTTATAGGAAGCCTAAATGTCAGAGCTACGCCGACGACGCGCAGAGAAGGTATTGAACGTACTAGTCCAAATTGTTTGAGCAATGATTCCACAACAAACATTCAAGTGATTATACATACATCGTTTTCTGCGTTGATTAAATTCATGTCTATCATACGAAACCTATATTCAGCTTGAAAATACAGCGATGCCGGCGACGCGCAGTGAAGGAAAAAAGGTGCAATTTTTGCAAGTTGCAATACATGCTACACGCGATATGCACTTCACCAAACGCCAAACATTTTATATATTCTACACATCCATTGCACTCTATAGATCTAAAATCGAAAAGTAAATCATGTAACGCTCCCGCTTAGAATAGTATATCATTTAGAATGATATATCATTTACTCATTATTTATCTAGCGATCCACGTCCGACAAGCTTTGCTTTTTAGTGGATCACTATTTTCCATAATCAAATTTATTTTCCGCTCGCCCACGAAGTATCTATACATTGTTCCTCCTAATTATTGTACATATATGATGTTCTATTTTATCTCGTATACTACATGAATCTTTTGCAAACGTTTGAACAATATTATTTCATGACATGTATACTTTGTACTATGTTTTTGATTTTCGTTGACTGGAAATAAACTATGATTAGATTGAATTGAATTGAATAGAATTGTCAATCTTAAAGGAGTGCGCCACCTAGCGTTGAGCGGGAATAGTTTGCTCGGATCGTTTTCCTAATGCTATATATGACATTGATATTAAACTCAAAGATGTCTACTAGTACTGCAATTGTATTTGTTTCCTCTAAGGAATACCAAGTCTTCATATCATTTACTTACTTCTACTTATCGAATCAATATCCTCACAAATTACAAAAATGTCGTTCACGTTGTCGTAATTGCTATTGATTATACACGTGCACGATAGAGACTACTTCCAAGCGAAATCAACACGGACATCATGCAAGGTTGTAAGCAGAATGTAGTTCAAAAGCGCTATCATTATTATATTCAGGTAATTTGCATACCAAGTAGACGTAGAATATAGAAACGCTCAAGGCGAGGCGGCTGTTTATTTTATTTTTTTTTCTGTAACCAAACGAGACATTATAATTATATTCATTAAATGTACCATTCTACCCGGCAACAATGGGAGGCATTTATGAATATGTAATAGTATTACGCAGTACGCAAAGCCCCTGCCACGAATATCTAATTGTCTACATGTACTCAATAATACATAAGATGCACGAGCGCGTGTCTGTGTTAGTGTGTGAGTGTGTGAGTGTGTGTGTGTGTGTGTGTGTGTGTGTGTGTGTGTGTGTGTGTGTGTGTGTGTGTGTGTGTGTGTGTGTGTGTGTGTGTGTGTGTGTGAACGCAACGCGTGTTCAAATCGTCCGTGAACAGTTGTAACTCTCAATATAGTCCATGGGCCAAGACCCGAAAAATGGGTTGTTGGTACCATCCTGAGGTGGCAAAACCTTTTTGGTGTCAGTTTGTTTGTCGGGCATAGATATGCTTATCAAGCTATGATAGCATTTCCAAATGAGTAGCTTAGTCATGATAAATGATTTTTTAACCAATTTGGTCTCGTTTTTATATCCCTATACTTCTGAATCGAAACTAACAGCTATACAAAGAAGAGCAATGTCTTCCGTATGTCCACAGGTGTTTTGTTTTAAACGCGGTGCGCTTAGTCTTTATTCAAGGCAGCGAAGGGAATATCCAAAGGGTTATGATGTCCACAGCTGTCACGCGGTGCGCTTAGTCTTTATCTAGACCAATGTACCGTTATCATATCTACAGTTCCTCATAAAAGGGATTATCTACAATGTTTTTATACTACCCTCTCAACAAACACATCAGTTTTAAACAAAAATCACTCTGTTCATTTACAATATCATTCATTATAATGTATCGTAGTGTACCGGTACATTGTTTTCCCATTATCTTTTATTTTTGGATGGAAATAAAGCGACATTGGCGTGGTGTTAGCGTTTTCACGTACCGTTTTCTCCGGAAAATGATAACTAATTGAAAAATACGGTAAAATTCACGAGGAATTGCTTTTGTTGTTGTTGTTGTTGTTTTTAGATAAAAGGATATACACTGTATCATAAGCTTTGGATATTCCCTTCGCCGTCTAGAATAAAGACTGAGCGCTGTGGACATCATAACCTTTGGATATTCCATTCGCTGCCTTGAATAAAGACTAAGCGCACCGCGTTTACAACAGAACACCTGTGAACATACCACAGAGCTGCAATTTACAGCTCTATGGAACATACAGAAAACAGTGCTCTTCTTTATATAGCGGTTAGTTTCGATTCAGAAGTATAGCCTAGGGATATAACAACGAGACCAAATTGGTTAAAAATTCATTTATTATGACTAAGCTATTATACTCACTCAGGTGGTACCAATATCTGGCCTGGCCCATGGACTAATAACGAGCCCCTACATGACATTGTACTAAACTGAACCACGGAGGTGCGATTCCACCTCACTGATTGAACTGTTCTAATGTCTATAATGATGGTCGGTGTGAAGAATTCAGGACTGACTACATGTAGATGAAAGTAATATTCAAGGCTGAGTATAGGATCTCCAGTCATTGGGCCATTATCAACACATTCAGGGAGATGAGATTTCAAATTTGACCAGTGAAACATTCAAGAACTGGACTCTGCTGCGCTGAACGAGGCAGCGACTTCACTGTTCGTATGGGCTTCTCAAGAATGACGCCACAATTAACAAGATTTAAATTAGTCAAGAATGAATTACATAATTGAACTTTGAACTTAGAACATTAATACAAATGTACATCACATCATAAAATCATGCTCCATCAAAGAGAGAGAGAGAGAGAGAGAGAGAATGCGCGTTAAATTCTAAATTTGTAGTATTGGACCTCATACAAAGATGGGGATCGGGGATTATCTACGTTAACTATCACAGCGCATAACAAAATAAATGGTGGCGTATAAAGGAGACCTTACAAATTAGGATGATTTTTCAGATTATGAACAAGTATAAATTGGTTATACTGAGGACAAAGTTTCAGAATTTGTGATATTTGGGATAAAGAATAAGAATATTTTCAAAATTTAGAACAAATTGCAATAAACAATGATGATGACATGTCACAATAAGAATGTATGAGTTAGGGTTCAAGAAAGCAGAACAAAAGAAGAAGGCATGCGTAGATTATAGAGGTGAAATGGCAAGCAAGCGGTATTGCAATGGAATTACACTGCTACATTTCTGATATATGTGAAACTCCTATATCGTTATCCTTGGTCAGTGTAATTTGCTTCAGGTTTTTCAAGTATTGTTTCTCTGTTAAAAAACCACAATAAATTACACAAATCTACACATCCACAAGGAGTTGTCGATTTATGTACTACATGATGTGAAATTATGAAAATCGTCTTGTATTTCCGTTTAAAAGAAAACACAAACACAAACACACACACAGACACACACAAACAAAACATTTATTGTGCCACAAACTTCTTTGCAATTTGCATTTTCACTCGTATTTATTCAACTCGTATGCATGCCCCGCTCGAGGCTTGCATATAACGTGAGGATAAGGGGATTTTGTCCTATGGCGTTCGGCAACAAAAATACTCCTTATATTCAAAAATTTGGTATCAAATTCACGGAAAATATGTAATTTATCGTCACATGTTATACTCAAATTATTGTACATGAAAAATATCATAGCGTAATTTGAGCTTGAAAAATGATGAAAAAAAGTAATTCGTGCTGTAGACGTTCAAGACGTCAAAAGAATACCATTATTTGGTAGTCTATCTCTTAATCTTTCTGTCCATGTAAATATCTTGATAATTTGGTGCCTAAACCGGTCAGGAACCAGTAAAATATACATCAATCTCAGTGCTGATCAGCTTGAAACCATGCAATCTCAAGAGTAAGCTCTCTCATTAGACAGCGCTTGCATTCCTTCCTAAACTACTCTTAAAGGGACTGTACAGTACTGGTGGAGGTGGGGATTTATGTTTTGAACATTCCTAAGTGAGATAATGAGAAACCTCTTATGGAATATGAAATGTAATTTTAAGAAGGATTCAACGTTTATTTGATGAAAATTGGTTTTCAAATGGCTGAGATATTAAAAAAAATGGTAATAATAAAAGGCGACAGGCCACACCTTTTATTAGGATCTCTTTGTTTCACCTTGTTTTTGGATATCTCAGCCATTTCTAAACCGATTTTCATCAAGCAAACTTTTGATACCCCTTAGATTTGCATGCTCTTTGACATCTCATAGAGTGGTTTCTGCATATCGCACAAAACGTAAAGGCTAAATCCTCACCTGAACCAGAACTGTACACACCCTTTAATCAATTCGAGTATTTCATTTTAAATTTTACAGAGGAATAAAGCTTGCAATTCAACGAAAGGTGAAATGCGTTCTTCGTCTCGTAATTTCGCCTTGCAACAAGAGCGGTCCACAGCATGACTTGAAAGCGTATATTGGAATGCTAGACATCCCATTGTAACGCTTTGAACCAAAACACGTGTTTGCATGAATTACGAAGAGTTGTCTCTCCTTTTCTAACACCTCTCTCACTCAACAAACAAGTACGGATGTTTTCATTAATGACATGAATTTCATGAAATACTTCCCGAATTGCACATAACATCCGCTTAATCATTATAAATGCACATTTTAATTCTAGTGCAAGAGGCATGTTGCTGGGACTGCAATTACCAGTACTACTGTAATTATCATCTCAATTAGGCTGCGTTCACATAGAAGTATTCGGTATTCGGTATTCGGGCACCGAGTATACACCATCACCCGCACCGTGAACTCGCCATCCCATGCAGTGAGGATTTCTTCCTCCTACATCCCAGCAAATCTTATCAACAATTTTTAAACTGGATCAGAATGTCAGTCAACATGCTTATTTTTGTTAAAGGGCAAATCCAGACCAAAATTGTCATTATTTCATAAACGAGAGACGGTATACGCTGCAAGAAAATCGAACAAGCTCGATTCCCACTTTCCTATACTATTCGCAGCTATTCGGTACTTTCGAATAGTGCCCTCCTATGTGAAGCGGGTGTGAGGAAATCCTATCGTTCGATTCAAGCTATTCCCGTGCCCTCGAAAAACGAGCCGGAATACCCGAATAGTATACTTCTATATGAACGCAGCCTTATGAACACGCCCTACCCAAAAATGTATATCAAACCAACAAGTAGGAAAGTTTTCATTACCGATTTCAATTTCATGAAATACTTCCCAAATTGAACATTACATTCGCTTACTCATTATAAATGCACATTAGTGGAAGGCAACTTACAGTTCGACCAATGTACCAGTAACAATGCTAGCTATGGAATTCGTGTTAAACAAATGATCTTGCACAGCGAGACCAGGTGACCAGAATGGTCCGTCAAACAACCGTGAGTATCTGAATATAAAAACGACCCAAGTCCATGAAAGACCATTTGGAGTAAACTTTAAAAAAAAAAACTTCATATTTTTTTATTTGTCCAATAATATTCTATTTAACTGTGATGGGAAAGTGTCAGGAGAGAAATTTATCTCTCATTTTCCAGTGAAGTGAAATCGAATTTGTTTGAGTTTGCAAAATATCTAGAGCTTTAAAGCTGTCCTAGAAAGCCACTAGGTCAAACCGCAAGAAAGTGACTGTCTGGAAATTCACATTAAATGAGACAAAGTAAAAGTAAAAGAATAAACTGACATAGCAACAGCGTGTCTAGATCAGTTAAATTCAGACAGGGCAGTCACATGAAATGAGACAAAGCAAAAGTTAAAGAAATAGTATGGCAACAGCATCCCCGGCTTGCAATATCATGTATTAATTCAGACTATAGAAATTGAGTGAATAAAGGTGTTATGTAATAGCTCCCATCCAGGTGGTGGCTAGGAATGAACTCTAGCTCAGTCGAGACTCAGCTATGTCAGTGTCTCTAGGACCCCGTTTACAGTGCGAGGCCGGGCTCGGCCGCGGCTCGGCCGCGGCCGAGACCGGCCTCAATTGCGCGGCCGAGCCTCGCAATTTTGTCCGTTTACACTGCTGGGCTCGGCCGCGCTTTCGATTCAAACCTTTCATTATTTAGTCGTAGTGGCGCTCTGCTTGTAAACTAACGCAATTTGGTATTGTCTGGTTTTCAGACCCTTTGCAAACTGAATTCCGTGGCGACAAAGTCGCCGTTCGGGCAAAGGCCTTTGCCGAAGGAAAAAATCCTTTGCAGGACAAAAAACACCTTAAACTATACTAGTTTTCGACGTTGAGGGGGTTAATATCCTGAGCCGCGGCCGAGCCCGGCCTTTTCTTGGTGTAAACGCAAACTGGGCCAAATGCGCGGCCAATTGCGCGGCCAGTTTTAGTCTGGCTTCCAAACCCTCTGCCTGTATCTTTCGCTGTTCAGGATATTAACCCCCTCAACGTCGAAAACTAGTATAGTTTAAGGTGGTTTTGTCCTGCAAAGGATTTTTTCCTTCGGCAAAGGCCTTTGCCCGAACGGCGACTTCGTCGCCACGGAATTCATTTGGCAAAGGGTCCGAAAACCAGACAATACCAAATTGCGTTTGTTTACAAGCAGAGCGCCACTACGACAAAATATTGAAAGGTTTGAATCAAAAGCGCGGCCGAGCCCAGCAGTGTAAACGGACAAAATTGCGAGGCTCGGCCGCGCAATTGAGGCCGGACTCGGCCGCGGCCGAGCCGCGACCGAGCCCGGCCCCGCACTGTAAACGGGGTCCTAGGTGTTGGTTGTAGTTTATTGTTCACAAGTTCATGAGTAAAGATGTTATGTAATAGCAGTCTAGACGATGGCTAGACATATTGTGTAGAGTTTCAATAGGGCTATGATGATTGGATGATTTCTGTAGTGTAGGAAAGGCATGAAAAAGCAAGTGTATGGGAGTGTAAGGGACTTAAGTGTGAACATCTATGGTTAGGGAAGCTAATAAAAAGCTGAGTAATGTAGAGGATCGGGGAGAAACACTTTAATCAGACATCCAGCATAGATCTCCGCTTAGGCAGCAGTCGTTCTTCTGGGGGTTTTCCACGTCGGTGAGATGCGAGCTTCAGCTGTCGATAAAACTGAACTCGGACAGTTATGATCCGAACTTTGGAACGGAGCTCAATCTCCATTTGCGTGCTCGCCGTCGTTTGAGCTCGGGCATCGCAGGTCAAGGCATGAGTCTGCGTGGTAGCAGGGACTAGTGAAGGCCGAGGAGCTGAAAGGACCGCCGATAGGGTAGCGTCTAGCTGAGTGGCCAAGTCAAGGGGTGCTTCCGAGAGACAAGTCAAGCGACTGTGCCGAGGTCGACGACGAGTGTATCCGGCATTGATGGCGACTGAGCCAAGCTGAGGGGATCACCAGTTCAGGTCATCCAAGATAACCTAAGTTATGTATTTGTGGTTTGTTTCATACTATCTTTTATGCTCAATGTATTGTTATGAACGAGAAAGCTACAAAGACTTGAAAGATTAAACTCGAACATAACTGTATACGAACAGTTTGAATTTCCATTATTTCGGTGTCAGAGTAGCAGAGAAAAAAAAAGAAAAAAAAAGTCACTCACGTGACAGAAAGCCACATTAGAAATTAGAACATATTATGACCATGAACATTGTAATGGACTTGAGTCGTTCTTTGAATCATATGGACTTGGCTTGTGTCTTTCTATGAATCATAATTATACATGATATTCTGCTATAGAGATGAGAGAATGATGAGAGAGGGCGCTATAATATGAATGTAAGAATGACCCAAGTCCTTCATTCTTACATTCATATAAGATTTAAGTCATTCATTTCAAGCACTTCCGGGGGTAATTAGGATTATCTTTTAAACACAAGATGAGTCCATGCATAAGCTACAATTTTAAATGTTAAACTGAATTTGTCTAAAAATTGGACTTGCGTCGTTCTTATATTCACGTCTTGATTTCGTTGTTTTGTATTGAATGCATTCAAACATGTTGTATATTCACAATGCCAAATACCAGGTTTGTAGTCAGGTGGATGCAATGGCAAGTATCATGTACAAGGATTTCATGAATAATCATATGACAGATGCTCATCTCCGTGACTTTAAAAACCATCATTTGCTTTGGTACCAATGAGCTTTTTCCGCTAATGCGCAAAGTCCAACTACGAATTCGAGCCTCAGTGTACGAATTCTCTGAGAAACTACACATTTGTAAGCGGGGAAACAGTATGGAGAAAAAAAAAAGGAATCTGATATTTCCTCTCACCCGATGGAAGTTTTAACAATCTATTCAGATTTCATTTTTACTAATGTGGACTGTGCTATAATGCGCAAAGTGCAACTACGAACTTGAAATTCGATCCCTAGTGTACGAATTCTATATGAAGAGAAACTAACCGGGGAATGGGAAAAAAAAAAAAAAAACAGAATCGGATATTCCCTCTCACCCGATGGAAGTTTTCAATATCTATTCATTTTTTTTTCTTTATTTTTACTGATGTCAACTGTGCTATGGTCCCCTCGCTTGATGCCAGTCACTGCGTCTCATGTACGTGTGACTTTGTGCATATATTCCATCACTAATTTTTTAGGAAACACCTGGGCCAGAGTTCATTCTATTTTGATGATAACTCTTTCCTGGAATGACAATTGTTATGGTAACGACAGGAATACAGCTTCCTGATTGGCTGTTTGCTGTGGGAAGTTGTCATTCCAGCAAGAGTTGTTATCCTAACGCTGCGTTCACATACAAGTATACCATTCGGGGTTCGTTTTCGAGGGCACGCGAATAGCTTGAATCGATTCGAAAGTACCGAATAGCATAGTATAGCATAGTGGAAATCGAGCTTGTTCGATTTTCTTGAAGCGTACACACCGTCCCTCGTTTATGAAATAATGACAATTTTGGTCTGGATTAGCCTTTTAGTAAAAATAAGCATGGAGACTGACATTCTGATGTAGTTTAGAAATTGTTAATAAGATTTGCTGGGATGTAGGAGAACGAAATCCTCACTGCATGGGATAATGAGTTGACGGTGCGGGTGATGGTGTACTGGGTGCCCGAATAGCGAATAGCGTATAGCAAATACCGAATACCGTATAGTTCTATGTGAACGCAGCCTAACATCTTTTATGAAATGGGGACCATGTCTGCAGAGCATCACTTTATACGGCATTTGTTAAAGTAATGGTTCAGTATTACTAGAGATACAGTGACGGATCCAGGGGGGGGGGGGGGGCGCAACCGGCGCACGCCCCGACCCCTCTTTAATTTTCGTTAAAAAAAACAAAATAAATAAAAAGAAAACAATGAAATGAAACCAGGAAGTGGCACTAGAAATATTAGTCACGCCCCCCCCCCCCTTTACAGAATTCCTCGATCCGCCCCTGGATAAGGCTTACGATTTTAACTTTCTGCGAAATAACAAAACACCACATATGAAATGATATAGACGAAAAACATAATGCCTCCGGCACCACTTCGTGGCGGAGGCATAAAAACATTCTAAGAGACATTAAAGTTTATAAGATAACAATCGATTTTGGAATGCCTCAAACATCCAAAAACAAGGTTAAACAAACTAATCTAAATAAAAGATGGGTATCAGAATTGGTCTGTTTTAGATATCACTCATTTCAAAACGAATTTACATGAAATAAACGTTAAATCCGTCTTAAATTACATGCCCTCTCATATTTCATACGAGGTTTTCGCTATCTTACCAAAAAAAAAAAAAATGAATTTTGAAGATAGTTTTGAACCAAAACCATAAAATACCTTTAAGAGTACCACGTTTAATCGTGCATGCTCTATCGTTTCATTTTTCCCCTTATAATTATATTGTCTTACACGTCAAGAAATTCCGGAAAAAAGAAAATCATCTAATTCAAATATAGTGCACACGTAAAACGGACTCGTAATAACGCATGTTATTCGTATATAACAGATGTTACGCGGCGAAATGAATTTGGCATGAGGTATAAAAGCTTATGTTACATTCGAAATTACCTTACAACGTACGAAATGGCTACTGGAAAACTGTATATTTTAGAGGCGTTCCAATTAAGGAACACATCCGAGGGGCGCAAATACGTGGCAGGAATGGCTGTTGACGTGAAGGCGGAATCGGCGTTATTCTACCGGTATACTATAATCACGCAGGCACTCCACTCGAAGAGAAGCTCAAGAAACTTCAGGTGAACCAACGTGTCATTGTCACTTCTGTGATAAGAACTTTGTTGCAATGCTGAATAATTCTTCATGCGAAGTACCCACTTTATTATGATTTCTCATGCAATGCAATCTGATCTTCATCATTCCCAGTCACTGTTATTACATGCATTGTATATTAGTTTATTGTGCTGTATGATTAATTGAGTTTATGTTATTATTTGCTTCTATCTATATTTTCGTAATCAATATGTCCCATTAACAGTGGGTGTAGATATTCGTATAGTCTCATCATCATTGCATGCATTTCATGTATTCTATAGCTTCACATAGCTAAGATCTCTGTGCAATACTGTGCTTCGTTTTTCCCCTGGGTGCAATACTGTGTATGATTCTCAATGTAAAGTGCCCTGTTTACTATGATTTATCATGCAATGCAATTTGATTTTCATCATTTCCATTCACTATTATTACATTATTTTACTACGCTGTATCATTTATTGAGTTTATTTATGTTCACTTGCTTCAATTTATATTTCCGAAATCAATTTGTCCCATTACCAGTGGGTGTAGATTTTCATAAGTCTCATAAAGTAGTATTACATTGTATGCATTTCACTATTATATCATACTATACTTTCACATTGCTATGATCTTTGTGCAATACTGTGCTTCGTTTCTTCTTCTTATGTTTGCCATTCTAATTCCTAATGTATTATTACCTTATTTATTATAATTCATCACTTCATACAATATGAATTTTAACATTTCCTTTTATGACAATTATTTTAGTTTATTGTGCCGTATCATTAACTGAGTTTGCATATTTATTTGACTCATTTTACATTTCCGTATTTATTTGTCTCATCATCAATGGGTGCAGATATTCTTAGTGCCACAATAGTATTTCATCGCATGCATTTTACGTATTTTACATATCGTATGTTATTAGTTCACATTATTATGATTCTTGTGCAATACATTGCTTTGAATTCACGTGCCATCATATGATTTCTTCCGATTTGACTCTGCAACAAAAATCAACGTTTCCCATCAACACTTCCTTTTTATCTGGCAAATTATGATATGAAATACTGACTAATTGTTTTTTACATGATAGTAAGCATGCTTTAAAAAAACTGACATTATATTTTAGTTGTATATGTTCGAATAAGTATTTGATCTTAATATTTTGCATGCTATATTGTTCTTTTGTGTTACTGTTCAAAGTTCATTTTAATAATTATCACTAGATGTTAGTGTTGATTAACATTAGTATTGATTATTTTTCTATAAAAATCAAAGGAATTATACCATTGACGCTTATAATTTCGAATGCTGATTGGCTAATTGAATGATCTTTTTACTGTTTATTTGGCCTCTGTTTAACTTATCCAATCTGATATCTCACATCTTTTGAGTCAACGTACGTTTCAACCAACATTACTTTTTTTGATGCCTCACTTACCCGATATCCATTATTTTTTTTTTATTTGTTGTCCTTGTGAATGTATTTTGTATGTATGCACGCATGTATGTTTTTTTTTATTTTTAGTCGCTTTTATGTTGTATATTATATCATTATTTATGTTTATTATACAGTTGCAATAGGGTGCACCTTACCCGACAAGCGTTTGCTTCTTATAGGTGTCACCCAAATGAATCCTTGTAATATTTACCTTGTTTTTATATCCGAAATAAATGTGAATTGAATTGAATTGAACTGAAAAAAAAAAAAAAAAACTTACGGCTGACAAACAGTTCAAAGGTATGTTGTACATAATTATCAATTACTCTCAGCACGTTTATACTTAGAAATGAATCACAAATTATGAATGAGCATGACAAAAATCAAACAAAATGAACGTCATGCGCTTGAGTATTATCGAAATACTAGACTAACTCTATTTTCATAAAAATTACGATTCTACGATATACAATTAAGTATTTCAATCAAAATCGGCAATAACGAGCATTTCGGGGTTTTTTCCAGGTTATAGAAACATAAATTACATATTAGTGCGTCCTAAAACTCATCCTTTCTCACTCCAATACCTACACTTTCTTCAACGTAACAAAAGTACGAGCAAGCATGAACTAAATTAACACTTATACCCCTTTCATAAACTCATCCTCCAATTATCCGCATAAGAATAATGCGAACAATTCAATAAAAAATGCGTTCACAAACTCTGAAAATTATCCGTATTATTTTTACGAGCACCCGTCCTGAAAAAGGCGGATAATCGTCATGGTGACGTTTGGTTCTGCTAATAGTCCCTTTCTGTTCGAATTCATGACTGAATGTGACTCGGTCGAGAGGACCTTGGGAAAGCTACACTGAATCGACGGCCAGCGCATGCGCACACAGACATCTTATCCGGATCCGTTCATGGATTTGAAATTTGCGTTGACTGTTAGCTCTCCCGAGGTCCTCTCGAACGAGTCACATACAGTAAACATTCAGTCATCAATTCGAACAGAAAGGGACTATTGGCAGAACCAAACGTTGCCCGAAGCCTGATTTCAATACAATGTACTTCAACTGAACTGGTAACTGTTCAAATTGAAGAAATTTTTGGATTTTAAGTTAATATTTACCCGCGATACTCGGTCTGTCATGCTCCTGAATGCTAGAATGCGCAGCCCCATTACGCTATGCGTAGAGGCTGCTGGTCGCAGTTAAAGGACAAGTTCACCTTCATAGACATGTGGATTTTGTGAATGCAGCAAGTAGAACACATCAGTAAGAGTTTGAGGAAAATCGGACAATCTGTTCAAAAGTTATGAATTTTTGAAGCTTCTGCTCAGTCACGACTGGATGAGAAGACTACTATAGCTTGTGATGTCACGTGTACAACTATAAAGAAAGAATAAAGAAAATTCAACACATTTTCACTTTTCTCGCATAACAAAAGAACACTCAACTTCTCTCTTTCAGAAAAAAAGGAGATTAATATTACCTTGAACATGTCAGCAACAATTCGAAGAAATGTGCAGATTATTAAAAAAGTAAAGTTTTTTGAAATTCTCTTTTTATTTTCCTTACATCGTTGTACGCATATGACATCACACACTGTAGTAGTCTTCTCATCCAGCAGTGATTGCGCAAATACTTAAAAAATTCATAACTTTTCAACGGAGTGTCCGATTTTCCCCAAACGTTCACCGATATGTTCTGATATTGTTGCCTTCATTCAATCCACATGTATATGAAGGTGGACTTGTCCTTTAATTGCATGATCACTAAGACATGAGAGCACTTTGGGGCGAGTAAGTCTCACAGTGTTAGTTATATCAAAGGTACTTTAAACTGAAACACAAACTAAGACAAGGAAATTCAGGGAAACTTTTGAGGTACCAAAACTTTATGTTATCTTTAAGGAAACACAGTCCAACCTCAATAATATCATGTAACCATGTCGTTCGAACAGTAGCCATATCTGGACAAAATGATATTGCTGGATAAGGCAGATACATCTATTAGTCCAGGCGCAGGGACCCCCCAAAAAATGACTTCGTTCAACCCACCTCGCAGAAAAGGTTTGACTGCATGGGGTGGTCGGTTGGACCCTCTGGAACACCCCTAGGTAGTACGTGATTCTAAATTGTGGTATCAATAAAATTTTACATGCCACTTTAGTTGCGACAAGACCACATTCTTCGAGAGAGAGTCTGCGTACGCCAAGACTACTACACGTACCACTAGCACTGCTACAGGCGCCAATACCAGTGGTGTGTGTAGTAGTCTTAGCACACACAGACTTTTTCTGCGACAAACATGGGTTTTTGCCTGCAAACTAACTTTTCACGCTAAGCTGAGGTCGGTGTAGTGTAGTTTCCAGACGTTTTTATTTCGTCTTTATTTCTCCGAGTTGAGCCAAGCCGAGTGAGAGCGCATACCAAGTGATTGTGACGCCCAAACCAATTTTGGGGGCAATCACTGGGTATGCGCCCTCACTCGGCTTAGCGCAATACAATGGGCTTCCGCACAATACACAAGCTGCAACTGAGAGAAATGAATACGAAATAAAAACGACTAGAAATTAAGACTAGGGTCGGTAACGCTTATCGCTATTGGGGCATCGAAAATGACAAAATTATCACAGTTTTTGCATTTATTTCACGAAGAATTCATCAAAAACCCCTTCAAACTATATAATTATTATGTGCATGTTGCTAGAGATGTCAGCAATACAATGGGATACATTGTAAAGTCTAATATTGTGCATTGTTACCATGGTAACCGGATGCCTACGGGTGATTGGTACCCCCCCCCCCCCCTAAAATATCTGGAATTTAGACAGGTTTGTTTCTCTTCCCTTTCGTGCACATCACCCATTGTAGATCTGATCTTAAAGTACCTACCTCTACACTGTAAATTAGCCTGGATAAAAGAGAAAAGACACCCACGATTTTCCCTCATTCTCTCCTTAGCCTTAATTCATTATTGCACGTTTTGATACAAGTTTACATATCATCATTTTTCATTTTATTCTATATCTTTTTTTACAATAGCTAACGAACTCAAGAGTATGCTCAATTCTTTGGATAATCCAGCGCACGTGTAAATTCCTTCTTTAGAAAGGAATTTATTGGCATTTTTTTAAAACTTCCTTTAAGAACATAAACAATCAATTGCTTTCCTTTGCTCTTTTCCAGGATTGTTTTGAATAACCATCACTCTTTAAATACTCCAAAGAGATAACAATAGAATATTGGCTTTGCTCTCTGTATTAACCTATATTTTTAAGGGAAATTTGTGTCCATACATTGTTAAAAACTATATACATTTGCCTATACTTTGAAGTCAAATTTGTTTTGAAAGTGCTACGGATGCAACTTTTTTCATGCATTTTACAATTTGAAAATTATATCTTTCTTTCAATAACCGTTTATTATGCCTTTGCTTACAAGTTTTGCTGTAACTTGAGAATGCTTCAAAATATCCTTCACGTATAATGTCGTACACTTATTCAGAAGGAATGGCATGCTTATTGAGCTTTTTGAAATTATGGGCTTTAGTTATTTAGAGCTGAATCCTGATTGGATAATACTCGTTGCCATGGCAACAGGAAAAAACCTTTTACGATACTCAATAAAAAAGTGCTGTATATTTCTTTTTAAATTGTATCTATAAGATGAAAAAGAAATCCAAAGTTTGCAGCAGTAGGAGGCATTTTGGGGGTTACGAATCACCTTTAGGCATCCGGTTACCATGGTAACCATGCACAATATTATAATTTACAATCAATCCCACTTTTTGGCTGACATCTCTAGCAACATGTACATATATAGTTTTATGCAGTTTTGATGTATTCTTCTTGAAATAAATGCAAAAACTGTAAGTTTGTCGTTTTCAGTGCCCTAATAGCGACGAGCTTTACCGACCCTAGTCGTAATAACTAGCCGTTTTCATTTCGTCTTTATTTCTCCGAGTTGCAGCTTGTGTATTATGCAGAAGCCCGCTGTATATTGCGCTAAGCCGAGTGAGGGCACATACCTAGTGATTGCGATTCGGTCGTCGCAAACACCAGGTATGTGCTCTCACTCGGCTTGCTTGAACTCGGAGAAATGAAGACGAAATAAAAACAGCTAGAAACTATACATTACACCGACCACAGCTTGGCGTGAAAAGTTACTTTGGCAGGCAAAACTCTTGTTTTTCGAAGAAAAAGTATGTGTGCGCTAAGACTACTACACGCAGCACTGGCACTGGCGCCTGTAGCAGTGCTAGTGGTACATGTAATAGTCTTGGCGTGCACAGACTCTTTTACGTTTGTTCCAACAAATCATGATGAAAAGTGGCCAGTAAAATTCTACTGACACCACAATTTGGAACCACATACTACGTGGGGATGTTCATAGAGGTCCCATCTTCCACCCTGTCTGGTCAAACCTTTTCTGCGGGGTGGGTTGAACGAACTCCTCAATTAACCCTAACTAGGCCGAGCTATTTAGGTAGTTGATAGAGCCGGGGGGGGGGGGGGGGGGCTCCCAGACCCCCCTCCAGATCTCGGCCATCGACCGCGCGATCGCAACGAAAAGTGGCACATACATTGCATATGATGTAATCTAAAATACCATGAAGTTAATTTTTCAAAAAATCATCATTTATGCTAAATTATGCTAATTTATGCATGATGATGCATAAAATCAGACTATTTGGTATAAAGCTCAAAACAGGCACATTTTTTGTGCAAATATTCTTTTTAGCGTCCTTAGCAAATGTAATAAAAAAAAATGTGATTTCAGAAACAATTCTTCAGTATTCTTTTCAGTATTATATTTTCAGTATATTTCAGTATTATGTTGCTTCTACAAAAGAAAGCTATACGTATATGTACCAATTCAGGCCATCGGGACCATTCGGATCCTTTGTTCGTAGAATTAAAAACACTAAAGGTAAATGATATTAATTTTCTGCAAAATTCACTTTTTATGTTTCGTTTGTACAACGGTCAGTTGCCATCTTCTTTCCTCCCATTATTTCAGTTTAAACAAGGATATACATTCTTATCCCACAAGGCAATCTGATAAATTTCATCTACAAAATCCTAAAACGGTGATGGCTCTGAAATCTTATCAGACACACTGGACCTGATATTTGGAACTCTCTTCCTTCAGAAATTCGAATTTTAAAGTCTATGTATTCTTTCAAGAAAGCTGTAAAGACAATGCTGCTTTCTGGATATTAGTGATCTTATATTGTCATTGCAATTGTATCGTATGTGAAATTCCCTTGTTGAATTATCGCCGTTCAGAAGTTATTGCGTAATGTCATGTAACCGACCATGACCTGTAAGTGTTCACCTGTACCTCGGTGAGAAAATACTTTGCTATGCTTTACTATTCAATGATCCAGGTGATCTAACTTTGTGTATAGTGAAAGCAGACAGACCTCTCCTCTCTCCTTTCTCCTATCCTATCTCTATGCAAGTCATCCCTCCCCTTATTTTCCTATATGTTATGTATTATGTACGAGGGCTGCATGCAAATCAAGCAATGCTTAAGCTGTAGCCCTTCTGCGTTATTCATTGCATCACTGATATGTTCTGTTGTACATTGTAAAAGCAATGAAGAAACTGTATTGCTGTATATTCTAAAGGTAATGAAGAAACTTACCTTGTTAGCACTTAATGTTTATGTATATCCCTTTATATGTATGGTACCAACAGTGTATATGATATATGTGTATGTATCTGCATAAGCAATGATATAATGCAGGAACCAATAAATCAAATCAAATCAAATCAAAATTTTATTGTTTTTTAATGTATTTCTTTGTTTTTTCAACTTTATGCTTTTCATTGTTTTTTCGATGAAATTTGTCCGCGACGTCGCTGCGAACAAGAAAATACGTTATTCATTGATTTTAATAAATAAAACACCAAAATAATCATGCTTTTATGAAATTTGCCAGTAAGCACAGTTTGCATTGAAATTGTACACGAATTAACGTTTTTGAACAATTTTTGGTCTGACATGCATGTTTATATTTATGCGTAACTTCGGAACCGCGCGCCTGGGCGTCGCAAATTTGGTGTCAAAAGATGCGGGAGACTCGAAAGAAAAAAGTCATTAAACGTCGCGGCGATAGCTTTTTGCGATTGCGATACATCGCCAGGAACGTCGAGGGGGGGGGGGGTGGCCTCAGAGCCCCCCCCCCCCGGGCTAGTTAGGGTTAAGTCCCTTACAGGAATTAGCGCCTTGACTATATGCTCACGCGTGACACTTGTAATCAAAATGTGTTTGATATTATTAATTGACTACCGGTATTTGATATTATAGTTTACATAAATGAAAATTTCATGTTTCATTTTTCAATAATGTGGAAATCAAACAGAATGTGAATACTTCCTCATTATTCCTTCTAGCAACAGTATTTTGGTTGGTAGAAATATAATGTACCATAGCGATTAACGCTGTCCTGAATCACAATTACTTTGTAAAGAATAAAAAAGTGTTACACAGTTGTAGTCATATTTTGCACTGAATTATGCAAAGAATATGTGCCAAACCATATCTGAATAATACAGCAATCCAGAAAAGTGATTGGTGGATAACTGAGGTTGGACTTTCTGTAATGACGATTTCTAAAAAGACAAGGATCCATGAAAATTTCTTTGAGTGTAGTGAAGTAGAGTCATTTTTAGAGCAGGATGGAATCATAGTATCAGACCCTCTCGAACAATTGGTCAAGAACACCTTTCTAGCTGCCAAGGTGATTTGGAAACAGAATAAACAATATTCTCCAAAACAGACTTTTCTGACCTGGGAAAAGACTGTTGTACTTCAACAAACTGTAGGGGAATAAAAGAAAGGAAAACTCCATACATGTAAACATTCATAGTCTAAAATGGAGCATTTTTTGAACCATTATTTCATTTTATTTTGATTATGCATTAGTTTTGATTAAAATAAAAGTTGTTTATTCGTGTACAGTTATGCTCAGTGATTGCTACGTAGATGTGAATAAAAAGTGTAATGTCTGTAACATTTGTTGGAAATTACATTTTGAGTAATTAAAAGTTTGAATATCATAATAGAAAGTTAAAAGGCTGATCTATATTTTATTCATAGATCACAAACTGTATTGCAGGCATTAAATAAGTTGCTTAAATTCCAATATGATAGAAAAGTCAACAAATTGTTAAAGTAGAGCTCCATACTAAACAAATAGTTCTCAAATTGGCAACTCCTGAAATATACAATCTCATGAAAGCGCTATGGCAACATTGTCAAATGTGTATCAATTACCATCCAAAAGAAAAGGATAAAAATTATTAATACATGCATGTGACTCTTCCCACTTAATGAAAGTGGACAAATATGTAATATTCATAATGCTTAGAATGTAATGTCTGTAATGCCACAATTATAGCTCTAAGAGGTACATGTGCCATCTATTTCAATAAATTTGATTTTTTATTTTCTTTAAACATTTCTTTACCTTTCAATTTATTCCTGCATTGGTCTAATTATGTGTTTAAACTCACAGACTTTTCAATGATTGCATAGACATGCAAAAACTCATGTCCAAAAAATGTAATGTGAGTAACGGCCAACATTTTATGCAGTAAGTGCCATATAATGTGGTGAAATGGATTGAAATTTCACTGTTTTTCGTTTAGCCTCATATGTGAATGATTCCATTGTATGAGTTCAGAATGAAAACATTTTGTTATCTTAATGACCTTTTGAAGTTGCAAATTTTGTCCGAAATGTAATGTCCGTAACGCTGGAACTGCCCATGTCTCTGTGGCGTAAAGATCTAGGAAACAGATGAAAGAAGGTCACAGTCATACACTTACTACTAAAGCGATTGTATAGTTTTGGTTGAGACCTTATTTCAGGTTTCTAACATTTTTTGGTGAGATAATGAGAAACCTCTCATGAAATATGAAAGAGCATGCAATTCTATGAGGAATTCAACATTTATTTGATGAAAATTGTTTTTGAAATGGCTGAGATATCCAAAACAACTAACTTTATTACGATCACTTCGTATTACTTTGTTTTTTGATGTTTCAGTCATTCCAAACCCAATTTTCATCAAATAAACTTTGAATTCCTCTTAAAATGGTATGCTCTGTACTATTTCATAAGTGCTTTCTTGGTACTCGCAAAAAGTTATAAGCGCAATTCTCATCTCCACCAATACTGTACCATCCCTTTAAAGATAAAGGACTTGAGGATGAAAACGGGACATGTTCAATAAAAGGTCAGACTATTGACTTGGTAATCTATAGTAATAAAGCCTTTAGCATTCAGAAATATCAAAGGTGTCACATTCAGCGGATATCAAATAATGACTTCTATCACATTGTGTATGGTTCTTCTCTTAAATTCTTAATCTTTCCTCACAAAAATCATCCTGTTCATTTCACTCTCTCTTTTCCTTTTAAAGAAATGTTATGTCCTTCCTCTTCAACGTTTGTTCAATTTATGCTGCATCAGACCCATTCAATAGTCCCTCAGCATTATACTTAGATTTTGTATGAAACCATGAGACTTTTTAGCACGAAAATATACATTGTACATTGATATCAGGGACATTCCATTTTATTTCCGAGTGACAATTTGGTTCTCATAATGGAAAAAATTGGAAGCACCTTGCCACTTACCCAATCAGCGATCTTGTATAGCCCCGACTTCATCCACATAGGAAAGCAATACTTCTTAAATACAGGGAAATCGTTTTGTACATCCATGATACAGGTGTCCAACTGTCTTGATTATCACAGCTGAGTGCTTCCCCACACTGTCAGTCTTCTCGACGTGTAGTGAAAGCTCCCGACGAGCTTTCTAAAAACTGTGCATTACTGAGCTTTCCACCTGAAAACAATGAGCATTGAGTTCATTTTAATGAAATTAATTCATCCATTTCAATTTATACAGATCATCACAAAAACTGAAAAATTTGAAGTCAATGAAGAAATGGTCAACCCTTTCCTCAAGCCGGAATTCATCACCATCGCCGACGCCAAAGGGAGGAGAAGTGACAGCCTATCAAGATTCTCCCTTCAGGGAAAAATTACACAGGTACATTGCACCAAGTCCCCCCCCCCCCCCAAAAAAAAAAAAAAAAGGAGAAGTGTTCATTAATTCAGTCAATAGTAACAAAAATCCTTTAAAAATATACATTGTACACAGTGGCCAAAATTCACAAAGGTGATACAATTCAAATTATGGTTTAAATCATAGACAAATTGTAACAAAACGAGTTGAATGAAGAAGCAATCACTCCAATTAAGAATTGCTATAAACTCTCTACACACAATATATAAACAGACGGATAACAAGCATAGATGTTTTAAGTCAAGGAAATAAGCACTCTTTCACAAATTGTTTTTTCCAAAATCCTGTTAATATTTGTCCTTTTATAATTTTAGGTATATGACTTCAATTTATATTATTTATATTTGTTTTCTTATCTACAAATGTACCAGTGACTGTGTACAACTTTGGAATTTTATAACTTTGAACAATGTTGTCCCATATTCTGACAATTCTCTCATCTATTATACTAAACAAATGCTAAAGTTTTTGTAAATTTACTTGATTCACATGTACAATATACATGTATGAAAGACCATTGATCCTTTAACCACCACAAAGCTTGCCAATCATAATAGCACCTACAGTACATTGTACTTGAATTCCTGCCAACTGAACTCAATAAGAAATACCAAGTTTTGTGAATACCATACTTCATTGCCATCAATGTGCTATGTATGTAAATTCTGAGTTATAAAAATGATCTAAATTATTCATTGTATATTACAAAACACAAATTTGTATGAAAAGAAGTCCCCTTTATTCTGACATGTAATTTCACTGAATTATTTGTCATACAGATGAATGACTGCGTTCAAACGAACCGCTACACAAGACGACGACTTGAACTTTCGAATGTGAATGACAGCGTGATCATTGTGCTCTGGGATAATGCTGCCGTCCAATCTCAAAAAGCAGCAATGGGATCATCCATTAAGATCACATGCTTCACAAAAGCCAGCAACCAAATTAACTCGACGTCCTCGACTGTTGTTGAAGTATGTGCTAAACAAAATCTATTAAAAGATTTTTTTAACATTATACAGAAATTATAGTATTGGTGAATATTAAAAAAAAAAAGGTTTTAATAGAGGTGGGCTATAGAGGGTCAGTCTTTGGTCACATTTTCAGAACATGCTCATCACACCTTAGTTTGAAAATTCAACCCTAAATGTGGGAAAAAGATTAGTATCATGTAGAAGATCTGGTTTTACACTAAAATTATCATTATATTCCATTTCCTTGACGCCTAAAACATGGAGTCAGACATCAAAACCATCACAATAGACCAAAAAATAGCCGAGTTATATTAGCCAAAAATGTCTTCTTTAAGCCGAAACGGCAGTCATCTTGGATTTTTAACGATTTCAGCCGGGGCACCCTGGATTTCACATTTTTTCATTCTTTTTTTCAAATATCGTGTCAGTAGGCATAAAGTCATCAAACTATTTGTAAGGTGTGATGAGCATGTTCTGAAAATGTCACCCTCTATAGCCCACCTCTAGTTTTAACATTACATCTCATGCCAAGAAACCATGAAATTGTACAGAGCATATATGTTTCTGGACAATTCTGCAGTTAGTAATGTTACATTTAAACAAATTTAGACATTATTTTTACAACTAAATCACCATTTGTTCATTTCCAGTTAAAATCATGTTAGAAACATGTTTGTCCTTCCCAGGTTTATGATATCGAAAAAAATGAATTTACAATCCAATGAATATTACAATTGCTATGGCAACTAAAACAGCTGGTTCGTGACATTACAAAAAAAAAAATGACATAACCAAAAATCACTGTCTTGTAGCCAAAAGTGTGCAAAAATTAAACTTAATTCAAAAGAAATGTTACACTAATTTCAATTATTGCATCATGACAAATGTTCACGCAAATATTTCTTAGCAGTTTGACTGATGATTTATCAGCTAAACCACCAAAATCATTGTTAGTAACGTTACAGTTTGGCATAATGTTGTAGTGTAATGTTTCGTCTACTATCTGCCAAAATTTCAAAGCTACCTGTAAATGATGAAAGGAAAGGCAAGAAATCAGCATCTTTCTGGGCCTTAATGTTTTGACTTTCAACATAACAGAAATGTGTCCGAAGATTTTGATTTACAAACTGTAGTGCCACAGCTACACTCCGCTCCTACAAGGGAGTGATCTTATTGGTCAGTATGTGGCACCCTCAATACTCGTTAGTCACACTAGATTGCTGGCGCTAAGATTGAATGAACATCGCGGAGGTCACTAGGAGCACTACCTTCTATTGTCAAGCAGTGAAAAGTGTCTCGCCTCCCGTCGATCATGATAGTGTCAGAAGGAAAACTTTGAAGGCGTTTTTCTAGAAATTCTGATTTCCTCAACCACTTGACATCCACTAATAAAGTCACTGATATCTCCGCAACCGAGTACTTTTATGAGTTGCGTTATACATGTATATGATATTAAAGTAGAAAAGTAAGGGAGTTATGTCATGCTAATTTAGAAAATTGTCCTCCCCCGAATGTCAGATCCTTTTGTTGTAGCGGGTCACAATTTTGCAAACATTTTTACTCATCATGTCAATAATTACAAATTGTATGACTCTCAACCTACTTAAATCAATATATCAATATTGAAAAATATCATTTTCATGTTTTATTCCAGACTACATCAGCTCCATCAACAGAAATGAGAGGGGTAATAATTGGCCTGGACGATGACGATGGGTAAGAAGAAATGTCTACAGTCTTAGATCAATATTATTTACAATAAAAACCAAGTAACACTTTACATCACATCATGAAAAAAAAATGTAAAAGAAAATTCTTTCTCATACCTATCTAAATAAATTTGAGCAATTGCATGTACGAAAGAAGCATAGCTACAGCATTGATTCTTTTAATGTATTTTTTTTTGGAAAGTGTTGAAATTGTATGTCTTGTATCATTACTCTTTTACAGCAATCCACTTCTCAGGTAAAACAATGGGGGCTGTGTGGTGAGGGGAATCAATTACATTGGATTGGAATACAACATAATCTCTCTTATAGTTACATATCATCACTGGAGTAACAAGACGTCGTATAAAATGTCAAACGTTCATGACAGCCATAAAAACATGCCAGCTGAAGCACTATAGCGAATGGGATAGCCATTTCTTTCACATGCTGTGGTGGTGTCATTTTTTTGATAAAAACACAGTTCAGATTTCAACAAAACTTCACTTAAGCAATTATTTCACCACAAATCAGGCATTTTCACCAAAACTTCACGTACAAGGTCTTCTCACTCCAGCAAGCATACGTCACTATGAGAAGTAGTATCTTTTTTTCTATACGGTTCTTTAAAACTCCAAATTCATATACACGTACTGTAAAAGTGGAAATTTTCGCACAACCAGAAACTAGAACAAAAATATAAGCATGTGAATATTTTGGCATGTATGTTGCTGTGCATGATGTCTTAATTCCACAGACTTGGCACAGTTATCTTAATTGCCAATTATCTAATAAATGAACTAATTTTCATGACAACTACACCAGTGCCCCGTTGCAAGAAAGTTGCAATCAATTGCAAATAATTGCTAATTTTGAAACAACCATTCTGATTAGCTCAGAGTCTGCCCTATTAAGAAGACGTATGCATGCAACAATGATTTTGATTGGCCAGTGACAATCAGTTGCAAGTTGCGCAAACTTTAAACGCAAAGTTTCTAGCAACGGGGCCCTGTATTAATATCTACGCGTGCATTCATTTTTCTGTCTTTCACCATTTTAACATATTAAATGTGAAGAACTTATGACACCTTTGTATTTCTATTTTTTCTTCCAGTTACCCAATACACGCGATCCTTGAGAGCGAGGGAATGCTCGAGATACCTGAAAACATCCACTTTGACGCAAACATCCCACTACCAGCCAAGATCTTGTACAAAGTTACAGAAGATAACATTGCTCTGAGTATTGTAATCGAATAGATTTTTTTTTCCGTCCGTAATTACTAATGGGCAATTCCACGGTAACTGACTGAGACCCCAAAAATGGGTTATTGGTACCACCTGAGGTGGCAAAACCTTTTTGACGTCATTTTGTTTGTCGCACATATGCTTATCAAGCTATGATAGCATTTCAAAATGAGTAGCTTACTCAAAATAAATGAATTTTAAACCAAATTGGTCTGCTTTTTATACCCCTATACCTATGAATCGAAACTAACCGATATTCAAAGAAGACCACCGTCTTCTGTATATCCACAGGTGTTCTGTTGTAAACGCAGTGCTCTTAGTCTTTATTCAATGCAGCGAAGGGAATATCCAAAGGGTTATGATGTCTGCAGCTGTCAGCGGTGAGCTTAGTCTTTCTCCAGAACAATGTATCGTTATCATATCTAAAGTTCCTAATAAAAGGGATTATCTACCATATACTGTTTTTATACTACCTTCTCAACAAATACATTAGTTTTAAACAAAAATCACTCTGTTCATGTACAATATCATTTATTATAATGTATTGTAGTGTACCAGTACATTGTTTTTGTATTATCTTTCATTGTTGGATAGAAATAAAGCGACATTGGCGTGGTATTTACTATTAGCATTTTGACCGTAGCGTTTTCACCGGAACATGATAAATGGAAAAATACAGTAAAATTCACGAGGAATTAATATGTTGTTGTTTTTAGATAAAAGGATATAAACTGCATTATAAGCTTTGGATATTCCCTTCACCGTCTTCAATAAAGACTAAGTGCTGTGGAGGTCATAACTTTTAGATACTCCCTTCGCTGCCTTGAATAAAGACTACACCGTAAGTGCACTGTGTTTACAACAGAACACCTGTGAGCATAGAAGACAGTGCTCTTCTTTGGATAGCGGTTAGTTTCGATTCAGAAGTATAGGCACGGTATATAACAAGACCAAGTTGGTTAAAAATTCATTTATCATGACTAAGCTACTCATTTGGAAATGCTATCATAGCTTGATAAGCATATACTATGCCCGACAAATAAAATGACACCAAAATGTTTTGACACCCCGGGTGGTACCAATAACTGGCGTGGCGCGTAGACTATAAGACAACAAACTTGAGTAACTTTGTCATCCCATAGGACGTTCAATGTATTGTATACAGTAGAGTAGATATATTGCATGTCGTAAACCTAAACTACCAGATAATTTCACCTTAAACTTAAATGCTGAACCAAATATCAACAGCTCCTTCAAAAAAAAAAAAAGAAAGATGATATTGAATATGAATAAATATAAAGAAATGAAATGAAATGAAAAAAATATTTGTCTGTGGACACACCATAGTGACAACATCATTCCCTATCTAAGCAATCCCTGTTCTTTGTTGATAACCTTTAACTTACTCGATACATTGAGATTGCCAATAGTTTAAAAAAAAAAAGAAGAAAGTGATAACCTTTGAGCAGTTATAATTACTGTCGTTATAACTAACATTACGTACCAGTGACGTTTCAGTAACTGATGTTGCACATTTTTAACTCTTCATTTAGACTCGCCAGTATGACAAGCATCCTCATTTCTGGTGTTGAAAGAAAGACATGCAGACATGAGGCACTACAAAAACCAACTTACATCATACAACTCACTTTCTTTGAATAAAGTTAAAGTTAAAAATGCACTGTTTTTGGTAACTGACATTATTCCACATCCATCATTTTCAAGACTAATTAACAGTTTTGATCAATTTCTTTAAAGCAACCACCTTTTATTCTTTTTCTATCATGTGGTAAAAGAATTATCTTGTAACTGCATCACCCTCTAACAGTTACACAGAAAAGAGTGTTCAAGTAGACTACTAGTAAAGTGAACATACAGAGATAGTATGTGACACAACTCTCTTTCTTACAATTGAGATATAGGCATATTTCACCAGCTACAACGATACTGATTTTCAAAATCAAAATGACCAATTTTATTGAAAAACATAATAATTCTTAAAACTTCAACTCAAGTATTGAGAGAATAAAAGAGACAGTAACAGTGTTTGGAAGTTTGGGGCTACAATCATGCAAACAAAGAGCAGAGGAAACACATTATTATATTTACGGTGTTGTGGTGTTTGGAGATATTATTGTTATCATGTACACAGAATTCGAATTCTATTTTAACGGTGTTTTACTAGAGCTATATCATGATAATGTCCTCGAAGAGAATATAGAAGACATGACAGTAGTGTTTGGTATTTTGGAGCTATATAATCAAGTGCCCAAAGAGAGAATTGCAGAGATAGTAATGCTGTTTGATGGTGTACAACTATATTATGATCATGTACGCAAAAACAAAAGAGAAGAGATAGTAACCATAGTTACAGTGAAAGCAAGATAGTATTAAGCAGATATTAACAGTGTTAAGTAGTTTTAAGCTATTCTTATCATGTACACACACAAATTACTTTACGTAAGAATTTGTATCTTCAGCCTATAAAAGTGAAGATTTATGCTGTTGAAAGAGTAAAGTTATGATTGTTCTTATGGTTATGAGTATAGTTAATCAGTGAGCAAGAATGCGAATTCGAGTTATACGTTGCGAGAATACCTTTCTTTTTGTGGGATGATTAAACCATTGAAGACAAGAATTTCGTCTTAGATCATCGGACAATGCATTGGTTTTATACATAAGTTCCAATGTGTAGTATACGTTTCTTGAGTTCATGATTTCTTTTGTTTGGTCTGAGACGCAATACACTTTTCTCTCCCAATATAGTATAAATGTAGCAGTAGTAGAAGTATTATCTTAAAGAAATGGTTATAGTTGGCAAATGGCGAACATATCTGTATGCTGGTAATTGCAGGATATTAGGTCGAATTTTGGATAGCCTATTCATCATATCTCGTTACCATATTTATCAGATTTATCATATTTCATTACATTCTATAGCAACTTTTTACTTCGTCTGAGCCAAGTGAGCTGTTGCGATCATTCCTCGTCCGTCGTGCGTCTTGCGTAAAGTTTGCACATTCTCATTTTTTTTTCTTCAAGTTCAAGTTCAAATATATTTCCGCTTTCTCAGTGATTGGATTACAAAATGGGTGACAGTAAAACAAGAATACAAAATATATACAACCATATCTTTTGATTGGAGAAGCAAAGAAAAAATAACAACATACTTAACACAAATGTATATGGTAATTATCATCTGAGGATGTCACAAGTGAATGTCAGAAATATGATGGGGCCTTACATAAACCCTCTTCAAAACCCTCTATGACGGATTATCACCAAACTTGTCAAGCAGCATCCAAAGGGTAATATGATTTTGATTTGTTTACATGAGCACCATGACATTCCCTTAAAATTGATAAATCTTTAAGAATCATCTCTCGAACCAGAAGTGATGGAGCCAAACTTGCGATATATTATGAGTAAGTACATTTGTGACTGTTTGTTCGTGGTTCATAGCGGATCAGGGGGTGTTCTCTAAACATACATACACAAACACACACCCACACACACACACACACACACGAGCACACAATAGGGGAATGAACAAAGTTGGGCGCCAAATTTCTCATTCTTGTATTCTTTAAAAATATGGTCACATTTCCACCTAAACTTGGCACGTATTAAAGGGTGTGTACAGTTCTGGTCGAGGTGAGGATTTAGCTTTTAACGATTTGCGAGATATTCAGAAACCACTCTATGAGATGTCAAAGAGCATGCCATTCTAAGGGGTATCAAAAGTTTATTCGATGAAAATCGGTTTTGAAATGGCTGAGATATCCAAAAACAAGGTGAAACAAAGAGATCCTAATAAAGTTGTGGCATGTCGCCTTTTATCATTAGCACTTTTTGGGATATCTCAGCCATTCGAAAACCAATTTTCATCAAATAAACGTTGAATCCTTCTTAAAATTACATGCTCTTTCATATTTCATAAGAGGCTTTTCATTATCTCACTTAGGAATGTTCAAAACATGAATCCCCACCTCAACCACTACTGTACAGTCCCTTTAACGCTGGGATGATAGAATGTATTTGCACAAATGAGCACCGTGCTCCACATTAACATGTCCCTCAAGGGGCCAATATCCCCATGATTAGAGAATCTTAGAAAAAAAAAAGGGTCTTCTACAAAACCAGAAATTCTCGTATTAAACACGATGAACATTAGTGAGTGTAATTTCAAGTAGGGCCAGGGCCAGGGGTGGCAATCGTGGGTCCGGGACCAAATTGGGGGCGGTTATCACATTTTGATCTTTTTGTTATTTTTACTATGTTTTGATTTATAGTGAAAAGTCTACAAGTGCGATACTTAGGTGAGCACTAGAGCCACTTGGTCTCTTGCTTATGTTTGCTCCCATATTTGTTTGTTTCGATATCGAAACAAAGTCTATTCGCAAAACAAGACGACTTTAACTAATAATGCCTTTTATACCACATTTGTAATCAGCAAAACAAAGTAGTTTGGTGTGTATTGAAATTGAAGCTCGAAGAATGTACTGTATCTTACTTGTACTTATATACTTACTCGCAAATCATGCTAATGATATTGTAGCTGGATTGTGGAATGACTTAGATGGCTTTATTAAAATGCTAAAATGACGAACGAGATATTTGTTCATTTTGTTCTTCTGGTTGTGTGTGTATACACTCATTTCTTATTAGCTACATTGCAGTTTGCATCAAAGAGAGAAAGAGAAAGACAGAAAGGCAGGCGTATAAGATTAAGAGTGTATGATATGCTGAATGTTATCACACGTCAGTTTGTATCAATGTGGACAAGCTGTTTTTAAGAGCAGTCATTTTGTTTTATACTTTGCGTGCGTCTGCATTGCTTTATTTCAAAACATCCACATTACATATCTTTTTAGTGTGTGCATATGGACTGGATCACTTCTGACCTTTGACAGTCAGGCAGTTTGTTCATAACATGTAAAAAAAAAAAAAAAAAAAAAAAAAAAAAAATCTCCAAAGCTCTGCCTATTGGAAATATTGAGCATGTTCGATGCTCCCGCGACTCCCCGGAGACCCGCAGATGTCGCGGAGACTCGCGTCACCACCAGGTTGCCATCCAGTCTCCAGACCAATGAAATACACACTTATGCTGCCAGATATATTTTTTTTTTTCGGAAAAACACAACATAAGCGAGAGAGAGAGAGAAAGAAAGACGTTCACTAAGCGAGTATAGCAGAGAATAATTAACAGATTCCGGCAGTTTTCATTGAAACACAACAAAACAAAAAATGTAATCACGAGCAAGATGAGAATGAGCTAATCTTGTAATTTACACTGAAATTTAAGTCGAAAGGGGTCTCAGCGAAGAAATGCTAGCCTTAAGCCGGGTTATCTGTTGTACCTACACGTATGTTACATTTTGTCGATTGATGAATGAGTGCTTTATTTGTTCATATGTGTGATTTTGTGCTTTTCCTCAATCTTATTTTTACCAACTTATTCACAGGTTGCTTACATGAACGGTCACAACGTGTTTAAAATCTATGGGAAATTGCCTAATCTCGGAGGACACGATTTCATTTTCTCATCATTTCTATTGCTGCTAAACACCATTTTCAGAATCAGTTTGTTGTATTTATTCTATTCATATTATTATTACCATTATTTTGCGGTAAGATGTTTGTAGGTCATGCCTTTTAGCTCATCTGAGCCAAAGGCTCAGGTGACGGATGTTCACCACATTTGGCAAGTAGCATCCTTAGAGGGATAGGAACCAATTGGGGACTAATTTTCACGTTTTCATGTTCTTCAAAATACATGGCTAAATTTGTCACCAAACTTGGCAGGCATTATCTCTGGGGATGATATAATTTGGTGCTGTGGTATGGCCGGAACAGAAAGGAAAATCAATTTGATTCATTGCAGTTTTATACAGGAAATTTTTAAGGCTTGGTGTGAATTTACTTTTTCCCCTGGTTTATACCTGTGACAAGTGAAGAACCAGGTAATCTGGTTGAATTCATTAATTCGTGTGGATAATAAGAGGTATATTTGAGATTAAACAATTATTGAGTGATGATGGTTCATATTTTTTAGGTTTTGAACGGTTTCGGGCTAGATACGGTGTTTGTTGTAACTTTTTGGAATATTTTTCAGTTATTCATGCAATCCCCTTGGGGTGGAAAAATATATTTAAAAGAAATCGGCAAATGTTGATAAAATAAAGACGCAGTGAGAACAAAAGAAAACTATGGAGGAGAAAAGAAGCAAGAAGAAGAAGAAAATGATGGACGCCAAATCATTTCGACTGAAGGATAGCTATCAGCAGGAATACAATGAAATAAACAGGAAAGTGAGAAGATTAGTCAGGAAGGATAAAAGGGAGTATTTGGACAATCTGGCATGAGAAGCAGAAGCTGCAGCACATGAGAGGGTAGCAGGGAGAACTCCAGAGAATCACTAAGCAGATATGCGGTAAGTAAGTAAAAAAAAAAAAAACAAAAACAAAAACATGGAAATGGTCCAGTCAGGGATAAACAGGGTAAGATCCTCACCATAGAAAGACAAACAGAGGATGGGAAGATGGACGGAACATCTCAGAGAACTCTTAAATAGAGCGACGACTGAAGAAACACCAAATAGAAACGGCAGAAAATAATTTGGACATTAGCACTTAACCGCCAAGTAGAGCATTGCAGCCATTAAGACATTGAAGAACAACTAAATTCCTTGAGGGGGTGGCTTGAGTGGTGAGCTGTTCAAGGCTGACCCAGTTGTAGCAGCAACCTTTTTTTTAAAGTCTCTTTTCAGTGCTACTTGTATTTGGGGGAAGAACGAGATTGCCGCCTGAATGGCCACTAAAAATTTTGAATATCTCAAAACCCTCAGGGGTGTAACAGTTGCATCAACCAGATTCATATTCAGCACCCTCAAAATAGGTTAAGCCATATCTTTTCTTTCAAAATGTTCGCAAATTGTAAGGAAACGTATACAATTTCTGATTTTGGCAGGCATATTCGAGACCATCAGGAATATGGGGTAAACCCATCAATTTCTTTTCAGTTAATTTACCATTTTTGGATTTTGGCGGCCATTTTGGATATCTTAAAACCCCTCAGGGGTGGAAGAGTTCCATCAGCCAAATTCGGATTCAGCACCTTCACTGTGTTCTTTCCCTGCTGAAAAGAACACAGTGTCCCACAGTGTGTTTACAATGTGTTCACATTGGCGACTATGTAAAAACGGTCGAATTTAAGAGTGTGAAAATGATTTCACACTGTGGTTTGGTTTTTCACGGAGAGTTCACATAGTAATGTTATGTTTCACACTGTGATGGTCTGTTTCACATTGTGAATTTATGATTCACAATGTGTTCATGATGTTAAAACGCTCGAATTAAACAGTGTGAAGTGATTTCACACTGTGTTCATAATGTGTTCACACTGTGTTTCACTTTGTGATTCACACTGTGGGATACTGTGTTCTTTCCAGGAGGGGTAAAACCATCAAATCTTTTAAATTTTCACCAATTGTAAGGAAACATATAGGAATTTCAGATTGTGGCGGCCATATTGGCTGCCATCATGAATATCGCAAAACCTTAAAAGAAAACTGTACTGACATTTTCTAATTGTCTGATAATTCTAATCTACATTTTTTGATGCCTACTACTGGAAAGAGAGGATTGTAAAACCCAGGATAAGCCTGTAATGACTTTTTGAAAAAAAAATAATAAAACGAGCAAGCCATGGAACGATCCACACAATTTGGCCTACGTCACAGGTGCTCTTGGTGCACAACTCCGACATTAGCAAGACGAACTACATAATGCCAATTTACTGATGAAATCTCACACGAAGTACTGCAAAAGCTGTTATTTAGTATAATTGCAATATGGAGCTATAATAAACATGTTAAACAATATCTAGTAATCTTTAAAAGCAATCTCTTCAACAGCTTTTTATTTAGATAAAACTTGTGGGGAAATTCCAGATATGCAAAATGAAATTGGCATCGTTATCCGAACGTGCTGCCCATAGAAGACTGTGTGTTAGTAACGTTACGCATTGATGGTCATGATCGAGCGATGGTTCGCCAGTTCAAACTATCTAACGTAGATGAGGGCTGAGTGAATCTAAATCCAAATGTAGATAGACTCTCTTCAACGGCACGCACGATTTACACTTAGTGAGATGAAAACGGTACCCAGTACATATAGACTCTGAAATACTAGAACTAGGACTACTGAGCAGTCAAGGAGTAGGTTCTACGTGGCAGTCCAAGTTTTGATGAGTAGGCCCTACACTCACTCACCGTCGACATTGCAGCTGTAGGCCCTATGTGCACACCGCTAATAAGGCACAGCGTAGCGTTACATACCCCTGCTGCCAGAACTTGAAAAAAGTCCAGACGAAAGTCCAGACTCCAGATCTACATCTGGACCCTTGTCCTGCAGGCACTGTTGTTCCTGTGCTGGATTTTTCAGGTAAGGTATCTGTTTTTGTGGATTTCCGATGTTTTGTAGTCGAGATAAATCTCATAGTGGTGTTATTTACACCAAGGACTAATGTTAGATCTAACAGTTTGTTTCAGTAGGACTACGTACTAGGACCCATATCTCGGAACAGTGGCGTGACCACGTAGATTCTAACACAGTGTCGCCGCTTCGCGATCCCAGCGCTGGTGTAGGTATAGTGCTAGCGTACTTCCGTATCCATGTAGATATCTCAAAATTCACCTTGCCAAATGGCCCCAAACTCACAGGAAATACTTTATGATTCATATCCAACTGCTCACGTTAATTGGAAACAAATCAGACGCAAATCACATGTCGGGAAGCGTAAGTGTAGATGTCGACTTTCCTGTCGGCTTCGCTAAAAATAATCTGCTCTACGACTAACACGAGTGATTGCGGCCAGGCCCTACCTACCTGCTGCGCACGCACAGACTGAAGTTAGCCATTTAATATCATGAGACAAATCTTTCAAGTAATCGGGGGCAATAAATAAATTTACAGATTATTTGTGGTAAGTTGAATGAAAAATGTAGTTCCTATATCACACAAGTCGCAAAAATCATTACACTTTTGAGTTTAGTTCTCGCGTAAATTCCCCGTTCGCACAGTACTAGTCGGTTAACTTCAGTTCTAGATTGTGCATCTTGCGTTCGCCAAGATCTCTCGCGAAGAGTGAGTTTTTTTTTTTTTTTTAAAGTGACGACTTGAAACTCGACGTCAATATTGATACTTCTTGATTACTGATTTCGTTCAAATATAAGAGAATACTTTGAAATATGCTATGAAGTATATCCTGTAATTTTGGTGCGATTTGGTTTAGTGAAATTTGAGATATCTACATGGATAGAACAGTACACAAGCGCCGCCTGCTAGCTAAATTAGGCCTAAGCGTCGTCTGCTACTCGATACGAATTAACGCACGCGTATGCGAGCACTTGTAATCAGTAATAGTGAGAGCACCTGTGACATCATAACATCCGGGCTCGTCAGCTAATTAGCATAATTCTCACCTAAAAAGTTCCATTTTTAACATTAAATTACGGACTTAATCGTTATGAAATTTTGATTCTGTTTGCACCGCTGGGTCTTTTAGAATTAAAAGAACAACATATAAAAAAATAAAAAAACTGGTAAAATGCCCTTTTAAGGATGCTAGAGTTGCATCATACAGATTTGGATTTAGCACCTTTGAAATAGGATAAAACCATCAAAAAACGTTGGGCGGACGGTAAAACGAGGTTATGCCCAAAATTTTACTTCCTCACCCAGGCAGACTACTCTTTCACAAGTCCTTTGCTAAATTTTGATTTTTTTTTTTCTTTCATGTCGTGTAGTTAATAGGTTAAACCCTTTCCTATCGTGTTCCTATTATTTATAGCAGATTTCGGATTTCCTCTTCCAACACACAAGATAATACGGGGTGATGTGACCAGTTTCAAAGAATTTGGACAGGAGCGATTTCGTTTGTGTGTATGTTTGTGCGTGTTTTGTTGTTGCTTAATGCCGCATTGTGCCATGGTGTTGTAACGCATGGCTACGTTGGAACTGTTTCGAAGGAAATTTCAACATCGCTTCTAAGTTATTAAGGATGAAACGTCATGACCAAATTAAACCATATAGCACAATTTACCTATTCTTACTGTACACATAATTCAGCCAAAGGAAGAAGGACGGTACGCATGCGCCTGACTGTTTTATGACTGCAGAGTGAAACTTAATCGTTTTCGAATTTGTCAATGAGATCACACTATATTTGTTTGTTATCGGTTTTTTTTTTGTATTGGTTTATGAGTTCCTGTTACTCTCATGAACGACAAACTAAGCAACTTTAAGAACGCATGCACGCACTCACACACACACGCACGCACGCACGCACACACACACACACACACACACATCCACACAAATGCATACGTACACGTGCAGAAGCATACATGTCATACACTCTTAGGAAGTTAGGCCAGACATGCATGGAAATGAGGCGCATTACAAGAGTGGATCAGTGCCCAATTCTTTACTGATAAATTCATACAATATATAGTGCATACATTTTCCACGATCACGTTACACAATAACGTGATCTGTTCCTGCACACCCGATTCAACAGTACGTTTCTTTCAAAGGTTTGCAGACAATACAATTTACAATGCTTACAGTTTTCCACAGTAATGGTTAATTTATATGAGTGGTTTAATTGTAACAAATTATTTTTGAATTTTGATAAGACCAAATATGTTTTGTTTAGAACAAGAAACAGAAAAATACCATGTAACCACCCAAATGTATGTATAGGAGGTCACGCTGTGTCAATGGTGGATAATATAAGATTTCTTGGTGTTGTATTAAACGAATATCTTTCCTGGAGGCCTCACATCAGTGCCATTTCACTCAAGATAGCAAAAAGCCTTGGTGTTCTTAGAAGATTGAAGCACACTTTACCCCAAACTGTATTAAAAATATTGTATAATAGTATCATAATGCCACATTTGAATTATTGTAATATTATCTGGGGTCATACATACAAAAGTCAACTTCGAAAAATAGAAACACTCCAAAAAAAGACAGTCAGAGTTATAACTAATTCTTGTATTTATGCCCACACGAGCAACCTGTTTTCTCAGCTTCGTGTATTACCTATTACTGAGTCGATATCATTTAATTCTTTAGTCTTTATGTATAAGCTCCACGCTGGTTTATTACCAAATGTGTTTAATGATTTATTCGTATTAAATAGTTCTGTTCATTTGTATGATACCCGTCAGAGAAACTCACTGCGACAACCAAAGGTACGCACAACATTAGCCCTGAACTCATTCCAAGTAAAATTCCCAAAACTATGGAATGCTCTTCCAGAAGATATAAAGCATAGTTCTACTTTATCACGATTTAAGAGATTGTCCTTTAATTTGCTCCTTCCGAGGGAAAATTGAAAAAAAAACAACAAATCTATTGTCATCCTAGTCACACTTGTACTCACATGAATGAAAATCATTGCTTGCGAGCACTACGTCTATTGTCTATAGTCCATCTATCGCTTATATACTCCCACCTTCCCAATCATACTCACCTTGTTTTCTACTCTTCTTTCATCTCTCCTGGATTTTCGCTGTTGTTTTCCATGGTATCTGTGCATATATATGTATTTATATATGCATGCTGTTTTTTCCCTTTCCCATTCCCACCAAACCAAATGTACAACCTTGAAATGTATATTAATTCTTTTGCTTGTTTGTTTTACATGTATATTAATATTTAAGCATTCCTGGGGCCCCTATTTATAAGCACTGCTTCTCCTGGGGTTCCCACCATCAAGTTTAATTGTTTTTCTGCTTTGTTTTTGTTTGCTTTGTATATAGTTATGTATCTTTGTGTATGTTTTTTATTGTATACTCCTAAATTGATGGTGAATAAAACTGAACTGAACTGAACTGAACACGTTGTATGTGTCTAATGACTGATGGTTTTTAAAACTGAAATCATTGAAAGTCGAAGTTCTTCTAAACCCGCGCAATAAAACGGGACCAGATCAGTGCAAGGTGGTTGACAAACTTGCATAGAACTGATGATTATCGAATAAACAGAAAAAAAACACGTATTCCTTAGCATACAGTAACAGAGCTCGAATCAATTTGTGCACAATATTGATTTGATGAAATATAGAGGTCTTCAAGCAAGACTAATATTTCTAACCAATCTATTTAGTGCCTAAGAAGTCTTGAGCTGTCTGCAAAAGGATCTGCCAATATTATGAATTATCATCGACATCATTATTATCTATCTATATACGATGTAGTTTCAAGTCAACTGTGTATATTCACCTCAAACCATCGCTCAAGATAATGTTATTTGGGAGTTTTATTGCAAAAAGAAAGAAAGAAAGAAGAACAGATGTAACATTGCAAATCATTTCATCAGAGTAGTTTTCGTGCAAACTACTCAAGGCCACATTACAATATCCTTTCATCTGTTATAATATATTTAACCCTTCAAGAAATCATATGCTTTGCAACTACTTACAAAGTAAAGTTGTGGCTATACACCTATACACAGGCATTGATAGGATCATGCACACACAATATACAGCACACTTTACATAATTTGTAAGCCATAATGCAGCGATGAATAGAAGACCATATCTATTGGGAGGTGAACTAATTTCTTTGAACACGTTGAATGGGTATACTCTCTCTTTCTCTCTCTCTCTCTCTCTCTCACTGCAACTGCAGTTAGCTTTAATGGGTAATAAAGTAGCAGAGTCAACAAACATTCAGTCAGGCATTATGTAAAAAAACGGAAGGTTTAGAACATGACACATTTTTTTGAAAAAAAAATACACCAAACGGAAAATTCGAAAAGAGCTTCGTAAGAGTAAAACTGATGTATGTGAAAAAATGTATTTACAAATCGAATAAAATATAACTTATTGAAATTAATGAAATTCTTACATCTACTTATTTTCATCACAACTGATTGACAAATTACCCTAAATCGACGTCGATGTGGGGAAATTTGTCAATCAGTTGCAATATAACATAGCTTAAGCCACTATAAAACCCAGACAATAACAAGTGTATTCCCTCTCTGTATGAGAATCGGAATGTATCATGAAAGTCACAAGAACCGCTCCCTTTCCATCCTATCTGGATACAGTCATTTTATCACAGTCACGAACAAGAAAAGTGTTTGGGCACTATCAACCTCCGCATTTCAGTTTTGCTAAGTATCTCGTTTCAAGGCGTTTGTAAGTTGTAGTGCATTCAATAAAAGGACGGATGTAATAAATTCGTTATGAGGACACTTTTCGCCATTTTACAATTTAATGGTATAGTACTTGAAAGTCTTCAAAGGGTCAAAACTTCGGCCTTCTCGGTCTTTTCATACTTCTAGATTTTCTGTACCTGGTTATTGCTTTGCTACAGAGAAATACAAATGGTATTAGCAGTGCCTATCTCTTTTTTCTTTTCCTTTTTTTTCTGTAGAGGGAGGGGATGGGGTGGTGAGACAAGTGAGGATATGTAGTGGAATTGTGGTTCAAAACATTTAGGCCTAGTGCATTTTCGTAATCACCACATCCCATGCATACAGTCCTCACATTTTTGTACTCTGGTAGTGTCGCGTCTCATGGTCGATGGTTGAAGAGGTGGTAATCGACGACTGCTGCGTCTTCGACTTGTTCTTTCCAAAGTACTCCACGAAAGTGTAGAGGTAAGGATTCAAAGAGGCGTTGATTGGGAGGATGAAGACGGCGCACCAGGCGTAGAGGGCGACAGGCAACTCGACGAGGCCAGTCTGGCTTAGGATACCCATGATGATGACGGGCATCCAGCAACAGAAGTCCGTCCCGACGATCACAGCCATCTTGGCAGCCAGTTTGATCTCCTGATCCCGCGAGGAACTCACGTGACTCGAGGCCCCAATGGCCTCGGTAGATCTGCGGACGTTGACGAATATGATGACGTAACACACCAGGATGAAAAGGAACAGGATAAGGTTGATCCCAAGGAATAGAACTATGGAGTAGATCCACGCTGGTTGCATGGTTCCTCCCTCAGACGGTACGTAGATGGTGAGGCCTTGCTCATGTGACCACTCCAAGGTCCCTTCCTGAGATTCGTCGGTACTGAGTGGCAGTCCGATGCAGACATCCGACAAGCCGTAGAAGTTCGGGAGAAAGAACCCTACAATGATTGGCACTGTGCTGAGAATGAGGGTGATTATCCACGTGACTATGACGCACACACGAGCAGACGAACTGTGGAATCTAAGTCTTCCAAAGGGAAAGACGACACTGACGAACCGGTCGAACGTGATTATTGCGAGCAGGAACACCGAACTCTCGCTCGACAAGACTGCCAAAAGGCTGGCGAATGCACAGAGACCGGACTCTCGCCATGCCGAAGCCCTGAGGTAATAGTAGTGTCCGTAGTACAAGTCAGCTGAAGCTACAATGATCATGAAGACACCCATCATCAAGTCGGCTATGGCAAGGTTTGTGATGAAGAATGGCTGCTCGTGCAGCCGCTTATCTTGTTTGTTGTTGCATCTGATGAATAGGACCATCGAGTTACCAATGAGGGCACTGAAACCCAGTATCCACATAGCAATCCGTAAGACAGTGTTAGGCATGAGCCTGTGACAGGAATCCAGGGCCGAACGGCTCCCGGCAGAGCACACGGTGGTGTTACTGAATAGGCAGCAAAGACGGTAGTCGTCTGTCGACCTGTGTTGTATGAAACAGAGCGGGCGATTCATTTTTTGCTCCGATTCGTGATTGTGATTAAGCATGCAATACCCCTTCAACTTTCTTTGAGGGAAAAGAACAAATAAAATGCTACTGACTCTACGCAAGTTCTGATTGTGGACTTTCGTCGGCAGAACTTGACATACATGTATTACATACCTCACTGAATCTTGCAAAATTAAGACTCATACGGCGCAATGTAAAGTTTTGATGTACCTCGAATTTTTCAGTTTCAGACTTTTCCAGCTCCAGTTGTTACAATGGAACGTTTAATACGATGGAAATTACATTCACCATCCATTTTCATGGGAGACGCATGAACTGATAAGAAGTAAATTTCCTTATAATAGTGTCTCACACATTATTCAAACAGAGAGACAGCGAGAGAAGAAAAAAAGGGGGAAAGCTAATAACTGAAATGAATGAAGTGACCCGAATAAGTAAAACTTATCACTCGTCGTTCATTACTACTTTGATATATGGGTAACCAGGAAGACAACACTGACTTCTTTTTTTAACATATCATTCATACTCGCTCGATTCGTATATATTCCTTCACTGGCATCTTCTTTTGTCCTACTCCTCACACACAATGTGTCAATTTACCTTTATTTTAGTGCTTTGGAGATTATTACCTGCAAACACTTCACACTCTCATTTTGGTACGTCGTACACCCTCTGATCGATTTTGAACTACTGAGGCACAAAACAAAGGAGAAGAAAACAGATTGCACTCACAGTCTTTTGAGTTTTGTTATTCCTCTGAACATATCGGGCTCCAGGTGGTCCAGCTCTGTTTCGATCAGACTCCTGGGGTGAGGAATAACACAAGAGAGTCACGTGATATGTAGAGATCATCGTGGTTCATGGCAACAGGGACATTAGTAACTGAACCGCCCGAAACCGTCCGTCAGATTACTCCCTAAACCACCCGAAACCTCCCGTCAGCATTTTTATAGTTTTATGTTTTACTATTTTGTTTTGTTTTCATGTAGAATATATAATTTCGTAATTTGAAAAAGGTCAAAGGTCAACAAAAGTAGATCAGAAGTCTCTTGGTAAAGTCTTAATAGGCTCTCAAGTAAACATAACCTATAATAGACAAAAATAAACATGCAGTGATCTATTTTCCATAATTTAGAAAGTTGTCAAAATGAGAGTAATTATATTGCTGTACCTTCCAAGTACAGCAATAGGCCATTGTGTACGGAATCTTCAGTTGCTAAAGGGTTAACGTTATTCCCTGCATGCTTTAGAGGCCAAACGCGAGTGAAAAGTCACGTGTGAGAATCATATTCAGCCACATAACAAATCAACCACAAATTGTCTACGTGTTCTCATGATTTCTAAGGAACCCGGAGCAAATAATGCTGTAACTCGGCTCAGATTTTTATGTGTTGTAAAAACAAAAGTCTGCTAACAATGTACTATGTTGCCGTTGAGAAAGATTAACCGAACTTAGCGTAAATTTAATAGGCCAACTGATATCAATCAATACCCAAACAATAGAGGTCAACGGATTAGAACTGTGCTATAAAGTTCTAGAATAAGCATCAATAACATCTCCGAGATTAATAATGTCCTTAGGCACAGAAGTTTGATTGCTGATATAATCAATATACCCATAGCCAGCCTGCCTGGAAAATACTGTTTCTTATGTAATTGCTTTTCTGAGAAGTTCACTGCCAATTCAAAAACTTTTTTTTTACTTCTTAAAAGTGATGCGTTCTAGAACTGTTAACGTTCTTTAAACTCCAGTTTTTGTCTCCATTGCAATAACTACCTGTTGTTGTTGTTTGTTTTTTCTGGCTATTACCCTGCTAAACTTGTACAGACGAACTCCCTTTAATATACTATTCAGTCATGTGCTCCGACAGAACTTACAGATGTGTAATTTCCGGTGTATTATCGAAGGTCCCCGGCTCGATGAAGGCGAGTGGATTCCGCTGGAATGAACTGTTGAGCAGACAAGAGAAAACGTTTCGATGACTTGCATTAAACTGACACTAGACTCTTTTCACTATGTGTATTTCTCTGTTCCGTCTTATAGTGGCAGTGTCACATTCCGTATTTCTCCTTATTCTTTTATTACTCGGTTAACCATCGATCAACATTCAAGTATATCAAAAGTTCTCTCTTTTTTTCTTTTATTTTCAGCTCACCAAGCATACTGATTGTAGTGTATAGCCATCACGTTGTTAACATACAATATACACAAGCATGCATGACCAAAACAACACAATGATGGTTTATTGCACTCCCTTCCGCTTTATGCACTGACACAAGCTCTGATAAAATAAAGCGTATATAATTGGGTATGTAAGTATATTATGTATATATATATATATATATATATACGTATATACATATATATATGATATATATATATACTAGTATATATAAGATATATATAATATATATATATATATATCTAATTATATATATAGATATACATATTATACATGCCTAGCATATACATATGCATACACATATAAAAATACATAAAGACTTTGAACGCAAAAAAAAAACAAACCTACAGATTTTCAAAGTTTTGAAATAAGGTCATCAAACAGAGAAAAAATAAATCTTTCGATGATATTACACTCGTTACATAACAAGAAATTTTTTTTGAGTTATCAGAATTATCACATATATTCTAATTATTTCCTTTGTCTTTTAGCAGCTTCAATCTCAAATATCCCAAGTTCATAAAAATGAATATGTCGGTTTTTACATTATTATTTTACATTCTTAACATATAACTATGTATGCATGTATATATGCATATATATATATATATATATATACATATATATACATGTGTGTGTTTATGTGCGTGAGTGCTTGTGATGATGATGATGATGATGATGATGATGAACCACAGCATTTGTATAGCGCCATATATCTGTTGTAGAAACATTCAAAGGCGCAGACTCCGCCAAGAGAGTTAGCAATTGAATGCCTGGTGAAAAATGCTTGTGTGTGTATATAAACATTCATTTCATACATTATTGTAACAAGCACACACAGACACGTCCATACATACATACACACACTAATTTATATGTTGTGCTTACATCCAGGCAACTGCCGATAGTCCGTCGAGCATGCCTCTACGGAGTTCGGTGATCGCATTCCCGGTGAAAGAACTGCACGAGGATATTTAAAGGAGATTTCTCAAATTGCGAGTAATTCCACACATGTTTTCACATCAAACAAATTAAAAGTTTACATCAAGTTTAATGGCATATTTCTGAAATATCACTATATGTACGGAACATTAGTACAGACATGGGCGGCGATCCGGGCGTTATTTACAGGGGATGTGTCTCCACCCCACCTCTCAACCAACTAATCTAATCAAATGGTAAATGTGGTGGATTTTTTTTTTTCTTCTATGATCATTGATATATTTCCATGTATTACACCAGAAGTGTGCACCAGATTTTCAATTCAAAAATGCAAAAAAAAAAGAGAAACTTGTGGCAAGAATACTAAAAAAAAAGGAAACAACGCAAAACAAGAAGTGACAGATACGACGATTTAGCCATTCAAATTGTCCTGTATGCCTATTAATTTTTCTTAATTTTTGATTGAAAAATTCACAAATATTCCACATCATGCCCCTTCGGTCTACTTACCACAGACTACTAGTACACAGTGAAGACGCACACGCGGACCAAAAGGTAACGGATACTACGATTTAGCCATTTACACTGCCCTGAATATTCTTTTTTTTTTTTTTTTTTGCATTTCTATTGAAAATATTAGTTTTTTGCATTTCTATTGAAAATTTTCAACATTTTCCACCAAAAGTGGGCAATGAGATCTTTGAATTTAGATTCCAAAAATAATGCACAAGCTTCCCCGACTTCGAGATACTCCCTCACTCTACCCTCGCTCGGTCGCTGCATTCTCTCGCTTGTTTCTCCCCCACCCGCTGACAGCAAAATAAGAAATGCCTGCGTATACGGCCATAAATGTAAACATGTTTATCTTGTTTATCTTCGGGCGCTATTTTCACAATGTGTAACACTTCATTACAAAGTTGCGGGAAAAAAATAGGTGTTCAGTTCAGATTTGAAGGTACTGAGGCTGTTACAATTCCGAAGTGGGATTGGTAGAGAGTTCCACAGGCGGGGCGCAACAGAAGAGAAGGCTCTATCCCCATACATTTTTAGGCGGGTATTGGAAACATGGAGAGTCAGGCCAGTACAACGTAGTCCTGGTCGTCGCTGACGTACACTGATAAGCGCAGACACGTAGCCAGGAGACAAGTTATGGAGAGCCTTATAAGTAAGCAGTAAGATCTTATACTGCACTCTGCGTTGCACAGGCAGCCAATGAAGCTCAAGGAGTATTGGTGACATATAGTTAAACTTCTTGATGACTATGAGAATGAAATATGTGATGTAAAATATCAAAGGAAAGAAAGATACGCAAAAGCATTAATACTTACACCCCTATTATCTTGTCTAGCCCTCGCATTGCCCCAGCCTCAATGTAACTAATGCGGTTCCTTCGAAGGATTCTATGTGGACAAATAAGAGGTAAAATACATTGTATTTCATGTGAAGTCCTGCAGAAATGTCAAAATGTTACCCATCATGTGCATGGAGAAGATATTGGAATATGCAGGATTCCTTTGTCACCATGGCAATGGCACATCTGATTTCAAAGCACTGCTGATAAATATCATTGGAGTGAGATTACAAGAAACCTTATTACACATGTACAAAAGTAGAGATAAAAAAAAACAACAAAACATTTCGGTTTGAGAGAAAAACAACAACTTCGGCCTTCCTAAATGTGTTGCCAATTTCAGATTAGTTAATGTTTTAAAGGTACATGGTCCCGGTGTTTTAGTCAAGAATGCGTACGCGGGCGCACGGCGCAAGTTTCCTATAGAGACCTACGCTATCGAATCCTCTTTAGCGCTTACGCTGTGGCCCACTTCCCCGAGTTCAAAGAAGTCCGATTCACTGTAGTCAGTGGTCCGATCACAGTTCGGCTCATGATTCGGCTGAGGGGGATGGCAGCTTTAGCAAACTTCTTTTGTGATGTCATAATATATTATATTATATATTATATTATATTATAATCTATATCATTGAAAGGACTGGCCTCGACTAGCCTGCACGCTATTGCCAGTTCTTTTTTGCCAAACTATATGTTAACTATTCATTGTTGTGACTTCGTTGACGATGTTTGTTTGTTTGTTTGGTAAATAAATCTCATTTCAAATCTCATAATAACAAGCACATATATGCATGCACCCTGGCATTACTACAGACTGCGCGATGCGCAGAGAAGACAACGAAGGCAAACGTTACTTAGCATCACCTATGCGCTTTACTCTTGATTACAGCTCAACTTCGGCAATCTTCGTATCAATGCTAACGGTGTTCGGCAGTATCATCAACAGCGCCCACTACACTACCGGGACTATGCACCTTTAACACTTTTGAGGCTTTTAGGAAATTCTGCAACCAAAGCGAAAATGATTCGTATGAACGTAAAAGTTCCCAAATAAAGATAATTGATTATTCTACGTAATTTGTTATTGAATACTAACACAGAAAAGAATAAAGATATAAGAAAATGTAACACCAATCCCAGAACTGCATTTTCTGGAACTAGGCTCTACTTTCACTGGCAATATCTTATTTGTATAGGGGGATACTACGACTTATACCACGATACAACGGGGATTGTTGTCAATTCTACCATCAGTATAACAACCATCGACATCATCAATGTTTTGCTGCCGGGAAACGATACAGGCCTATATCCATCACCAATGCATTGTTATAATATATTCTAATTCCTGTATATAATAATACCTGCTGCATTCTTTTCGCACTCACATAACAGACATTGCGTTCAATTTACAGTAACTATTACTTGCGACAAATAATGTGTGTAATGCTATCTGTATGTCATAGCTTCTAGTTTTCGTTGTCTTTTCTAGAATTACGTGATCTTACATTTACATATATATTGCTGTCCTTATTGTTTTGTGTTGTTTATGTTTTTTGGGGGGGTGGGGGCTGCTTGAAAGAACACAGTGTCCCACAGTGTGAGAAACACAGTATGAACACAGTGTGAAATCTCTTCATACTGTTAGCTTCCAGCGTTTTAACAGTGTGAACACAATGTGAGTCATCATGTCACAGTGTGAAAACAAGCATTACTATGTGAACACTCTGTGAAAACCACATCACATTGTGAAATTATCTTCACACTGTTAGATTCGAGCGTTTTCACATAGTCAACTATGTAAACACACTGTGAACACACTGTGGGACACCGTTTTTTTTCAGCAAGGGGGGGGGCTTACGTATACATACAATACTTGAAATTGTAAAGTTGGAGTATACTTTCACTGCCATCGATTCAAATGAAGTTTACTGTTTCTTTGTTGTTGTTGTTGTTGTTGTTGTTGTTGTTGTTTTTGTTTTTGTTGTTGTCGTTGGTAGCATGCTCAAGCAAACATTCTCAATGGGTGACACTTTTGAGTTGCATGTGAATAGCAAAGATCTTTTCACGTGTTTTGGAACGGAAAGATATCTCTGAATCATTATATCGTCATTATGTTCCTCTCATTCCATTTACTTACAGATCAGTTAGGCTTATCAGGTCCTGAAAGGTTCCATTCCGAAGGATCTCAATGTTGTTGGAATCAAGGCCCCTGTTTTATAGAGCATGAGATTAAAAAAAAAAGAAAAAAGAATAACTAAATAGGAGGGTACAGCTATACACCTGTTGTGCGCTTCTTTTCTATGGGGAGCATTCCGCCCATGTGAAGTCCCCACAATCATGCGAAGTACACACACTGTTTTATTCAAATGCCTACAAATGTGCACTTGCTCACATCTGGGCCCTATTGCATAAATGTTGAGATCAAAAAAAAAAAGAAAAAAAGAAAAGAAAATCAAACATAAATCGTTGATTGCTCAATATTCTCATGGGCCGATACCTGACTTACGTCTGATTACATCTCTTATTATGATAAGGACCGGCTGGGCACATGGAAGTGATATGGCGCTGAAGTCTTGCTCAAGGACGAAAAAAAAAAAAGAGTCTATACTTGCAGAGGTATACAGAACGTTATATCAATACCTCTTATCAAAGGTGGAAAACGTTGAGAAGCTCCTATCGACAGCAGAGGTACAAAAAATTTAAGTACAAACATTCCTTCTTTTAGGGCAGGAGATTTCCTATGTTATACATCAACCATTGTATAAAACTCACTTTAAAATTTATTCTATACATTTATTTCTTTCCCCAATCGGAATTAATCATCGCATGCATTTTACTTTCCACACGCATCACAAAACAATTCTAACACAAATTCGCCTATAGCAAAGAGTGAAATTTGTGATTATAACTGATAAAACTACTCTGAATATCTAACTAAACTAAAAGTTTGGTTTTTTTAACAAGTCACTACTTATTAAATGAGAAAAGTAATTGCTGACAATCATAACGTTAACGGCTATGATGACACTTAACATGCTAAGCAACATCTAAACGTCTTTTCATATTTATAAGCAATGGTCCATTATGGCTGGGGTAAAACATGCAGTATGAACTCTTCATGCATTGTATATATATATATTATATAGAAAATGGCATAATACGAAACGAGAGAAAGAGACTATAACAGCAAAAAGTAAAAGTAGCAATTAACTCCAACAGTCAACGTCCCTACAAATTTGTTTTTAAGGTTTGCACAAATGGGAACCCTATGAGAGCGATCAATGCAAACGCGCCTTTTCAAGTTAAATTAGGCTCGGCAGCAGCTTAAAATGGTGGTCAATATGTGATTATATGCTCATTGGAAAGTGATTCTCATCTCAGTGTACGCCTCCGACTAGTGGTGATTTATACGTTTGTCTTGTTGAGCTACGGCTGATGGGTATTGCCCGGCAGGGTTTTGTCAAATAACCGACCACCTAGAATATGAAGCTTTCAAAATTAGTAAAGAATATGGATGATCAACAGTCGTCTATGTGAGGTTGCGTTTAAGTGCTTGTGGATGTGTGTGTGTGTGTATGTGTGTGTTTGTTAACTATGGGGTATCCTTTCACGATGTTTAATATCAGACATGAGTCACATGACTACTGTTCATGAATGAGCCGAGACCTCGCTATATGCTAGCATGCTAATTTGACAGCCGAACGTAATTACTAATATCAGCGCTAGGCAATGACCGGCGTATAATATAGAGAGAGTGCAATTCAGTGTCACCATGTCTATAGCGTGATGTCATAATGAGCGCTCAAAAGTGAAAGTCCAAACTTACAGCCACACGAGATTGGGCAAATCGGAGAACATAGGTCTGTTCACATCTTCGATGATATTAAAGTCCAAATATCTAAAGAAATAGGAATAGGAAGTGATACGAGAGGACACTCTAATCAGAGAAACAGATTAACCCCGAATGAAATTTAAAGGAAGAAAAATGGATGCATTAAAGTTATAGGCATATACAGGCCACTAATGAAATGATTTTTCTCCATCGTCTCAAAACCTGAAAAAATAAACACGAACAAAAAATCAATGCAGCATAAGTGCTCACCCTCTGGAGGAAAGAGAATTGTTTTCATTTATTTTTTCTTTTTATTTTCCCTATATGGCAAGGTATGAAGGCAGTTCATGAAAGAGATTGAGATGAATACAAGTGATGAATGATATCATGGATAATATATTCGTACATCGTGAAGACAAGAATGTGATATGGTAAAACAAACAAAAATGTTCTACCAAATACCTGAACTATCTAACGTTAATACGTAAATAGATACTTGTTGCCCAAAATAGCAGACTATCTAGAGAAAATGTACAAGACAAGGAAAGCACAATGTCAAACAGGCAGTACATTTTAATAGCAAAACGTAGATCGATTATAATCACTGCACGGCAACGGTTTCTCATGAGAGACTGAGATATTGTCCGTCTTCTCTATCAAACTTTCATTCAGTAGCATGAAATCTACACGAAATACTTGAACAGCATCACAAAGATATATATTTCACTTATCTAATGAAATTTGATCTGCGACATGCATTTGATGGAGTTTGATATACCGATCATGTAATTTTACTTACAGTTCTGCAAGTTCGTGCAATCCGTTCAGGGCACCCGGCTCTATGGCAGCGATGTAATTGCGTTTAAGGGTCCTGATAAGAAACAATCAGTGCTTGCTTTATAGTGCAAATGTGAATCGATGCTTGTTTTTTTTTTGTTTTTTGTTTTATTTGTTTGTTTTTTTTTTTTTTGCTTGTTTGTGTCTCACGTGTATAGCATGTATAGGGTGGTATATCAATACCGGGGATTGTTCATTCATGTGATATAACGTGACAGTTTACTATTCGAAGCTATTACCCAATAGCAGCAAGTCATTCAGCTATTCAGTGTAAATAGAAGTATGCATAAATAGTATATAGAGATATAGATACTAAGGAACATGATACATGGAACATACGCACAGTGATTCACACCTCAAACAGTTCAATGGGAAAATTGTAAATTCAAAGTTTAATGTATCTCAATTTACAATCCCTCTTGTAAAATTTCTCGCCTGATGGAAGTAAAATTGCAACGCAATTTGTATTTCAAAAAGCAACAATAAAACATGAACCATATTTCTAACAAGTTACTCTGGTTTGATAGACGATATCTGTGTATTATGAATATAAGGCTTACAAAATTTGTAATCTTGGCAGAGCTGTGTACACATGGGCCTGAACTGCTGTTAGGTGGTTATTACTCAAATCTCTGCAAAGAAAGAAATAGAAAGACATAAAAAAATCATAGATAAAGTTAAACAGCGTTTTGTATTGCTCTTAAGAGTTTGGAATTCAAGCGGTCCAACTGTACAGTAACAAGCAGTAAACCTCTTGTATGATACGTTTATAGTAATATAATCATAAGTATGATACAAAATGTGGCCTTAGAGTTTAAAGTCGGGTACTATACCAAAGTCTATCCCTTTAGTCTCAGACAAACCTCCATCCACACCTGTTGTAAAAATCTCAGGGAAATGGATAAACTCTTGAACTTTTGTTATTGGTGCCAAACAATCAGCTTGTTGACCGAATAATTTCAAATCCTTAAACTCTTCGTCATCGTTAACCACATCGGTCTACGCCACAGACAGAATTACTATATAATTTTATATAAATACAATGCATATTTACTTAATGCAAATAAATTGAATTCTTTTTCTTAAGATAGGTCTCCAAGATTTCCAGGTAGGCCTGCATTATGTACATGTAGCACTGACTGTGTAGTTAGCGTTGTTTACATTGTGTTAAGAAAAAAAGAATAAAAGTAAGGAATCTATTCCATACCAGAAATTTATTGCCTCCTACACGATGTCATGATGCATACATTTAAGCATCAATTAGTTGGTATCTATCACGTTATTCACTATTTGAATACTTGGCTATGTCGTGTTACGTGAAAACACACCATTGTTTACTAAGTGGCATTTATTCCGTCTAAACATTAAAAAAGTAATCATTAAGGTAACCTTTAATGTTCAAATTGCACCGCATTACAGAAATACTTAACAGTACATTGTATACAATACATACAAGCAGTACATTAATATAATCATGAATTTATGATATAACACATTATATTGTATCAGACTCCTTTCATATACATAAGTATACTTTATACAAATCAAATTTATATAGATTATATTACTCAAACTTATACATAGTTATATACATTATATATATATATATATATATATATATATATATATTTTTTTTTTTTTTTTTTTTTTTTTTAATTGAACTTACAAGTTCTGCAGCGAAGTCAGATGCAAAAATACTTTCTCTGGAAGCGTGTATATATCGTTATACGACAGTGCCCTGGAAACAGAAAAGAGAAGCAAGACTGTTGAACTATAGACCTTCATAGGGGCAAGCTTCTTCAACAATATCTCCTTAGTTGCATTATATATTGTTGCTATGAATGAATTATATCATGTTTCATACCATTTTTTTTGGGGGGGGGGGCAGAAATAACGTAAATACTCAATTGTTTAGTTTGAGCACCAGAGGATAAATAGAGCAAAAGTGGAATAAATTCTGTCCAATCAACCGATAATAATGTTGAAGAAGAATATATTATTGCAAATATTATCATTAAAATGAACTGAAATCAAAAGTCATTCCCAGGAAGAAATGTCTGAATACATTTTATAGCGAAAACACCATTATTGTCTGTTAATATGCTCTTCCCTAAAAATACCTAAAAACTAAATCAGAAGGTTTCATAATAATTATATCTAAAAACTATATAGATGTATAACTTCATATATTTCATTCAATCTGACATACTCAATCTTTCCATCGATGAATGCATAGCTAGAAGTACGATTTGTGAGAACTAGCAAAAATAAAAATCAGTGGAATCTGAAAAACTGAAAAGAGTCATTACATCACAGATACCGTCCTCTCCATTCAATACAGAGAAGGGATTTTGAGGCGGAAAATTCGCTGGAGGAAAACCTCTTAAGTGATTCTTCACTTGTCCGAGGATAATTGACGATGATGATTTCACGTCAATAAGCCTTCATGTAAAAAGTAATTCATATTATTAAAAAAAAAAAATATATCAGTCTCACGAAATGGAGGGTTGTATAATTATGACAATTTTAGCTATGATTTCAATTGAAATTAAGTCTAAAGAGGAAGACTTTGAAATGTAAAGGAAACTTTGTCAAATGCCTAATGGACAACCTCCATTGAATATAAATTCTACTCAGTCCTTGTGGGGAAAAAATACCGCCAGAAGCAAATAAAAGAAGAATTAACCTAAAGAGGTTATAATTCTATTCATATGAAAAGTTAATGGGACTCCTGGAAAGTATTCTATTGTGTTTAAATATTTCAAAAGCAATCTTGAATTGATATCAAGCAACTTCACTTCTTTTTCACTCACAGTCTGAGCAGGTTTCCCAGCCCAGCAAAGCTGTCACTTTCGATTCGATTGATGCGGTTGTAGGACAAATCCCTGGGAAAGAAATAAAGTATGGAAAAATGATAATGTCTCTAGCAACATATGAACAATACGCACAAAACGCTGGGGCAGGAGTCTATACGTTTGTGTGTACAAACGAAGTTGTAGTACACTGTAATAATTTGACCGGGGAATCGGCCAATTAAGAAGGTATACTGTAAATTTGCACGAGACTTACATAATGTTATGCGCTTATACACACAAATCACGCGACTTAATTGTCATTTTTTGGCGGCATGCATTTACTTTCTTGATAACATCTATTCTACTACTTCTTAAAATTGATAGAATCCTGAGTTGACCACAGAGAATTGTGTTTTCTTTTTCTTATATTAATCATAATTAAAGATTTTATGTTTCTGATATTTTCGTGGTTTATCTCAAGCCTTCATCTTATTCGCCTCTCCTCATACTACCTGACAGATATTTGTCAATCTTTTAAGTGGTTTTCTATTCTGGCGCTATTGGTCAGATTTGTATCGCTCCCTCCTATACGCAGTCGTAAGTACAGGTTTCTAGATATGCGTCGGTATTGTCATAATCAATGTACTTTTTTTTAAAGAAATGTTTAAAAACACAGCATACTTTCTCTACTTACATAACTTTCATTGATCATAATTTATGTCAATAACTATCTCAAATTACAGTAACTGACTCCAAGTGGTATATACAACATGAAATGTATAAGATCTTATCTCCCACGTGGAACAATTTGGGACAAATCGGTCGGATATCAGTAAGTTCAAAACTCGTTCACAAAATTTTGATTCCGAGTATAAAAGTGGGGACATTTGGCTGGCTTGACAAACAGGCATTTCAAGGTTATGCGATTGCTCAAATCATAATCGAGGTATTGTTATCAGTCATGATACAATTAAATGCATTTCATATATATATATATATATATATATATATATATATATATATATTGTGGGGGGGGGGTCTTTCATTTAACTGACATTGAGACTGCTACATTCTTAGATAAGCTTATTAAACCATCTAGCCCCTGGAAATGATTCCTGTGGTTTGGTGCTTCAATTCTCAAAATCATTTAATACTTCTTGTTTATGTTTCAGAAGGAAGAATTTCTGTTAATGTATGGTTTCTTTCTCTCTCTCTCTCTCTCTCTCTCTCTTTCTTGAATTTCAGAAGCCTCTAAATTGCAACATTTACACCTGATACCTAAATTGGCAACTGGGAGAGGATAAAAGTTCCTGACTCCTCAAATTCTTTCTGAATCCTTGCAGATGGAATAAAGCTAACGAGTTCCATCGTTCTCCAGTGCAAGACATACAGAGAAATTCAGAGATGTTAATTGTCTGATGAAAAAATGACATTTTTAAAGCAAAATTCCTACAGGAGGCGATGGATTAGGTAGGGGGTGATATTAAATATCAATCGGATTTGTTGCGTGTAATTTCATCAAATTAACAATACTTGTACAGTTATTTGTACATAGCATTTTTTACATAACATTTCTTTTGTTTGTACTTGCTTATATTGACGCGAATGATCGTCCTTGTTAATGGCAAAAGCAACTACAATATGTATGTGCAAATTGAAGTATTTATATTCATAAGTTTAGAAGAACAAACACATCGATAACAAAGTATTCAGCTTACAGAGTTCGTAGTGAAGTCAAATTGATGAAGGTAAATAATCCCACGTCGGAAATGTTATTAGATGACAGCAGTCTGTAAAGATATTGTACACGGGGAAAGACAGAGAATCAAACAAATGAAACAAAATCAAAATGTGATATAAAACGAACTCGCGATATTATAGAACTTTATAAGTAAAACGATGTCACGCCAACGAATGCAATGAAAACGACTGCACATGATAGGCCTTTGTCGTAAGGAGTTGATGAAAGTGGATTTGCCTTTGGCAACTGGAAACACTTAAAGAAAATAAAAAGATATTATCACCACTTTTGTTTAGAAGGCAATTAGGGGGCCGAAGGTCGCAGCTTATGGTGTGAATATCCAAATTTGATCAACCAACGCAATTAGGACAAATTGCTCGTCTAGGAATTATGGTGGTTTCGTGACACTCTCACTTCCACCCCCATCAGCACTTGTTGAGCAAAGAGCACGGAACCCAGGACTCTTTCCCTTGATAAATATTTGCATTTCCACCGAGGGCACACACACACACACACACACACACACACACAATTAATTGACAAAAACTGCTTAAAGTCAGAATGTAAACCATGGTATAGTGCAATTTAAGCTCTCAAATGGTAGAATTTTCCTTTGGAATTACCACTGAAACAAATTGTAAGCATTGTTCTCAATCCGCTTTTGCTGCTACTTTGTCGCTTCCTGTTCATCGCATCGCGACCAAACGGCCTCTACGAAATGTGTGCACTATTGAGACAACGATCGAAATATCAAAATTTAATACCGAATATCAGCTATTTTATTTCTTTTTCTGTGACTGCCAGACACTGTTACAGCTGCAGTGGATGACACGGATTAACATTAAGTTGGATGTGACTATCCGCCGATGTTACCAATTAGGCATGATGCGGAGGCTTAAAGGGAAACTCCAATAAGTTTATGACTTTGTTCCAAGGTTTGTAATGAAAAGTCCATCTCACTGAAACTCAAAAACATGATGAAAAAAACATGAAATACAAACAAATTTTGTTCCAATCATACTCATGGACAGTGCATTTTGGTTTTAATACCTACATAATGAAACCGACAATAAACTGTTGCTATGCTACTATACTCTGCCCAATGCTTGTATAAAACCGATATTGAAGTTGGTTGGATGCGAGTGAACAACGATTTCACATTTTATTATTGCGATTTGATTAACTTAAGCAGAGATTCTGATTACACCCCACATACGGACATTTATGACACAACAGCAAATGGTCCAAAAAGTTCGTGCAATTATTCAGATGAAAAAACAGAACAAAAATGCGGGAGACTGTGACGAGCCTGGGTGTTCGCGTCCACCTTTTCTATAATACAGAGGCTGCTGTGTAAGGCGGTAAATTTGTAGTCTCGGTAATTTCAATCCGGTTTAATCTTCCGTGATATTCCAAATTATGTATACATGACATGTCATTTGATGGTGCTTAGAGTGCAGAAAACTACACAAAAAGCTCAGCTGAAACTATACAGATTTATACTTTCTGTTGATTAAAAAGGAAATGGTGCATAATGCATCATAATTCCATGTTTGCACATGAAATTGAACAAATTAACAAATAAGAACACATATATTCCAATGCCTTAAAGGGTGACAGAGTATTGGTTGAGATGAGGATTCAGCCTTCAACTTTTTTTTTTGCGAAACGTTAAAAAGCATACAATTCCAAGGGGACTTAATATTGTTTGATAAAAATCGGTTTTGAAATGGCTGAGATATCTAGAAACAGAGTAAAACAAAGCGATATTATAATAAAAGGTGGGTCACACCTTCTATTGGGAACACTTTGTTTGGGATATCTCAGCCATTTCAAAACCACATTTCCTCAAATAAACTTTTAATTCCTCTTAGAATTATACGCTTTTCAGTATTTCATAAAAGGTCTTTCATTACCTAAAAAAAAAAAAAATCATCATCAAAAAACGTTGGAAACCTGAAGCCCCATTTCAACTAAAACTTTTCCATCCCTTTGATTTGATCTGAACTCTTGGGTTGGTCTCTCTGTGACTTGTTTTTTGTTTTTTGTTTTTTATTTGGCAGTCTAAAACAAACGATACTTAGTAATTCATGGCGCCATTGTTTGTTCTACCAAGTTATGTTTGCGTGTGGGGGCGCTGTGGCATAGTGGATAAGACTCTCGACTCCCGGTCGGAGGACCCGAGTTCGAATCCCGCCTAGTGCTTACGTCCTTGGACAAGATGTGTTTACCCACCGTGTCCCTCTTGACCCAGGTGTATATGGGTACCTGGCAACGCTAGGGTAATAAATGATGGCAGGGTCCTCTGGTAGAGTAGTGGCAACACTGAAAAGGCCATACCCTGGGTAAATAAGACCTTATTATCTTAATTATTATTATTCTGTCAAATTTTTGAAATGTGAATGCTATCACTCTCAAGTCATTTTCACGTTGATCACTATTTAAAATGCGAGTTCACCCATAAATACACACGTATATGTTTCAAATGTACATGTATTAACATAAGCCACGAGCACTTGATATACTCAAGAAAAATCAAAATCATAACAGCACTGTTCTGGTTTCGTAGCACACAGCTCATGGGGAGGCTATTATTCGAGTTCAATTTATACGATGAATTTGATAAATGAAGCGCAGTGCGTCAGACTCGTGGCCGGTGAGTTTGTATTTTTATCAAGTCCCCCCCCCCCCTCCCTCCTACACACAGGCACTTTCGCAGAACACGTGATCAATGTATAACATGCTGCTGCCTTTTCATGTGACAAAAAGCCATAAGCTGTCTGATAAAAGGACTGACAATTCTAAATATTAGATGTCTTTTGTTACATTTGGATACTTTGTATCCTGTTTGTAAATGGATTTGGTAAGCGGGAGGAACACACTTAATCCCACCCCCAACAAAAAAAAAAAGAGAAAAGGTTCATGAAAATATACTCACAGCCTAGACAGGAACTGATACGTGTGAGAAGAAGCTGGAATGCCTGCAGAAAGATTTTTTGCGGTAGACAGCTTCCTGAAGCATGAAATATAAGCGAAATAAATTAATCATTATCATTTGGACAATTTACATTGCTGTAGAATTCCCACACGAGGGAAGGCACACGTATTTTGGTCTTACATATAACACCCATCATATTCAATGTTTAATTGTATGATACATAAATTGGTGCAAACGGGTGTAAAGTATACCACTGCAAGAACTACTTCCACATCTTATGAAGATGCTGTGTTTTAAACAACACATACACTCACATTATATTAAAGTACAGAGACGTTTATGATATTATGTACATGTACAAACACACACACACACATTATATATACATATACATATATATATATATATATATATATATATATATACATATAGTAAAAACAGTCGTATAAACAACGCAGTGTTTATACGACTGTTTTTACTCTTGATATGTATTTATTACACACCGACGCAGAACTTTCATATACATAATATCATATATATATATATATATATATATATATATATATAGTAAAAACAGTCGTATAAACACCGCGATGTTTATACGACTGTTTTTACTCTTGATATCTAGTTATTACACACCGACGCAGAACTTTCATATTTTGATGTCATACAAGTGGGGGCGCTGTGGCATAGTGGACAAGACTCCCGACTCCCGCTCGGAGGACCCGAGTTCAAATCCCGCCCAGCGCTTACGTCCTTGGACAAGATGTTTTACCCACCATGTCCCTCTCGACCCAGGTGTATAAATGGGTACCTGGCAACGCTGGGGTAATAATAATGGCAGGGCCCTCTGGCAGAGCAGTGGCAACACCGAAGAGGCTACCCTGGGTAAATAAGACCTTATTATTATTATTATCATTATCATTATTATCATATTATATATATATATATATATATATATATACATATATAGTAAAAACGCGGTGTTTATACGACTGTTTTTACTCTTCATATCTATTTATTACACACCGACGCAGAACTGTCATATTTTGATATATATATGTATATATATATATATATATATATATCTACACATGTAATATGTAATTTTATGTGAATATAGATGCATGTGTGTTTATAATAAACATGCAACTCATCTAAACGTAAAGACGTAAAGACTTTGCGACTGGTATATTACAATTAAATGCCGACCAACCGTTTACTCTACAGATAAGTGATAACTTCTACTTAGCGAGCTCTCGAGATAGCACACGTGATCTGCGAAATGCAAATACTCGCACTGACTAGTGCTCGGAGAAGCATTACGATTGAATACCAGATAACATTAAGCGATGGCTATGATTTAATCTTTCTGCTTGTTTTGATCGACCCATTAGCGCGAAATCAATCAAATTCGACAGGACCTTTTCCTGAGGGGAAAAAAACTGTGAGACTGCTTATAGTTAAAATATTAAAGGCTACTTTTCAAGAACATGAATTCTAATGAGTTAGAGGGATCGATAATTTACTTTGCAAAGTGGTTAGGTGTTTACCTGAAATATCTTCAACTTGACAGTTCGGAGCCCTTTATCTCTATCAGACCTAGGCGTTCAATTCACACACCATCATTAATCCATCATTGGGGATCAATCACCCACACGTATTGAATAATATTCTCTCCAGACTTGTGACATATTCTTATCGTTTATGTCACAAGTCACTATTGGGTTAAGATTCTCTAGAGTGAAAAAACAAACAAAGAAGTATACGTACAAGAATCGCACGATTGGTGGTAGCTGCAGTGCCAGCGAGTTGTCCCGCGTCCCAATATCACAGACGGCGCCACTCGCCCAGCAAGACGTGCAGGAATCGTCGCATTTTCCCGGGTCTTTCAGAATGAGAGAGCAAAATGATAGTAATGATAGTAATGAAAATAATTATTACAATAATAATAATAATAATAATAATAATAATAATAATAATAATAATAATAATAATAACAATAATAACAATATATCAATCGATCTCTCACTCAACCTTTGCTTGCACAGAGTAGCGGCTTTGATGAGGTACAATGTGACATTAAATGATTTCAGATTTCAGAGCATTTGACTTGAGGAACATTCTTTTCGTTTTGTTCTTTCCATGGGATTTCTTATTGGACATCACGCTGCCCTGCATTTGTTGCTGTTAATTATTTGATTACTTTTTCGTTTGTTTTGTGTTTTGCTCACTTTGCTCAGGGAGGTGACTTCCCTGCTTTGCTGCATGGATACAGCCATATACAGCAGTGTCAAAACCACTGATGAGGCTGACCATGGATATTGATAATCTAGGACGAATAGATGAATAATCTTGCAAATATATTGTATATATAAATATGCATATATATACTGTATGTACATGTATAGATAAATAAATGAATATATATATATATGGGTTTACAATGGATCTTGATACCATAGAATGAATATAATTATGAATATGTTTGCAAACACATATGTAACGCTGTTGAATTCACTTCAGTTCAGTGTTTTCCTACAATCTGTTTTCAAGACAATATATAACAAAAATTTGACAATAATCTGCAATGAATTATAGGAATTATGAAGGGAAAAAAATAAAATAAAACGATGTCAAATTGAAGGCACACTGTACGATGGAGGGAACACTGATCCTGCTCACCACAAAATCTCTGGTCAGTGGAATCGGCACATTCGGCAGTCCCATCACAGAGTGAAGAAAGAGGAAAACAGGTCCCCGTTGTGTTCATACAATGACCATTGTCTGGTGTTTTACAGGTCCCTTTATCATCTGGGGAAAACGAATGAGAAGGAAAAAACAGTTGTAAATACAAACATGTAACTACAGATTACGTCTTCATTAGTAGTGATGTCTGTTTGCATTTGTGCTGGTAGAATTATGCCTCAATGTGCAGTTTCACACTATGTTCACATTAAGTTTAGTCACTTGTAGAATTGAATCAGCTTTAAAAATGGAGTAAGATTTGTGAAGGTAGAATATACACTGCAAAAAGTCCGGTGTTAAATATGAAGCACCGAGCTGGTGTTAAATTTCCGGTGCTCATTCATGGTGTTAGATTAACACCTCCGGGTGTCATTTCAAAATTTAAACTTGTTTTTTTTTTTTTAATAGTTTCTTAGTCACTGCACTTCTTGTTAATTTTGAACTTCAACAAGACGATAAAGGATTTTCCGATAAAGTACTTAAATGATTTTTGAGAAAATGTGTAAACACATTCACACCACAGTAACACCAGTTGGTGTGGTCCCCTATTGAAGCTGGACGGGTGTGATACCATTGAAATTAACACCACCAATATCAAATCAACACCATGCGGTGTCATTATTGAATTAACTCTAGCGCAGTGTCAAAAATATCACCAGCCAAAGTGTCAAATTAACACCACGAAGTGCCAGGCGAACACCGTCACAATACATTTTCAACACATGTGGGTGTGGTCCTCTATTGAAGTTTGATCGGTGTTAGATTTAACACCCATGGTGTTAAATCTAACACCGATGTTTTTACAGTGTAAAACCAGAAAGTTATGGAATCATAAAAAACTTACGTTTCGCTACAAACTAGCGATATTGGTCGTAACCACATGATATGGGACTATTCATAGCTGAAATGATGATGGTATCAAATTTCAATTCTTCCATTTTTTTTTAAATAAAAATCAGAAAAAACGTATCTAATAATAGATGAATTTACAACTCGTTTCCCCAAAAAATCAGCGTTGATTTGGTTATTGCAAACAACACACTTTCTTTCATGCTGAAGTCTTACGTTTTGATGTTTGATTACACGTACACTATTTTATTTATAATGTAATATACGAATGGCGCTTCTTCACTTTAAATTTCAAGTGGTTGATGGCAAAGATTATATATATATGATATATATATATATATATATATATATATATATATATATATATATATTTACATATATATAATCAAAGGGGCTGTCACTCTTCAAAAAGAGATTGAGCCGGATATGTGGTTTCCTGCACGACTGTCAACCGCAAAACGTGGTAACTGACATTTTCAGACCTTTAATTTAATTTGACCTTCTATAATCGGTCAGTCACAGCCGAACGTGTGGGTTCAGCCAATAATCTTTTGTGTTTTTGTAGTTAAAATTACCTGACCTCGAATCAACGTGCAGTCACTCTACGATAAATGAATGAATAAATATATATGTATATATTATACATTTCATATACTACCCTGTATTACAGTCGCCTAATTTTTTTTTCTTTTTTTAGGCAAAATTTTTCGTTGGACGCTGGCTAGCTTCATTCATGCAAGCGATTTTGATTTATTTCTTCATTTTGTTGCTTTTACTTGTCTTGGTTGGGTATGTTGGACGAGGTTGGCGCCCACACACACTGTATCAAATGAAGTCTCCCTTTTAGCGCTAGCTTTCTAAACTAAAGAACTAGTACAAATTTTATTCTTATATATTCCACGTCTTTACAATTTTTAAGACTTTTTTTCTCAGAGAAAGACATAATCTTTTTATATTGCAAGTGATTGACGACGTAAATAGGCACCGACAAATCGGTATTTTAGAAGTAGCAATGATGAAAAAAACAAACAAACAAACATGGGCATACAATCATACTCTTGCTGGATTCGAACTAAGGATCTCCTGATTACCGGACAGGCTTCGTATCCACTGGACCACCTATAGCTTCCGTTCAACAACTCGTTCTGATTCTAATCCTTATAGCATGTAGCGGGTACTGCGCAAGGAAATTTTTCAAATTCATGAATTCTTGAGTCGAGTTGTTCTTTTATTGCAACTAATTGACAAATTAACTTTCATCGGTGTAAATGAGCACGTAAAGAAGGTTGATTTGTATATTTAAAAGTTGGTTTGAGTCGATTTTCTTTACAAGACTCTCTTCTTCAAATTGTACATAGGGTTGCACAATGTTCAGCTACTTATCACAATACATACTTGTATCAATTGAATGAACAATGTTCCACATACTTTTGCCATTACATTTTTAAGTGTTCTGCTCGAAACTGTGTGGCATTCTGATATGAAAACATCATCTATATATATACAGAGAGAGAGAGAGAGAGAGAGAGAGAAAGATATATACATAATAAAAGTGGCAGATACTGCAAGCGCTGTAGATCCATTCAACCACCCAGCCATGGCAACCAAATCACTTGTCACAAGTTATTGTGGAGTCCAGTTTCAAGTGAAGCATAAAGAGGGTTAATTCGCTTTGCTTTGAGATCAGTGACGAGGGAGGTGTAATTCCTCGTTGCTGATGCAGGCGTATTTCAGCATCAGAGTTTTCGCTTTACATCAACCAATGTCAACATAGATTCCATCATAGACTAGCTTGTCTATCCAAAGTGTAAATATGACATGTTTTCATGATTGGATACGCGTAAATCTCCGAGGATATCCAACATGTTCTGTGTATGAACAATTCCCAAAGAACGTTCATAGCTTTGTAATGTTGCATTTCCTCAGAATTGAGACAAAGGACAGAAGATATTTCCCATGTCAAAGTTCAATATCCTACCATACACAATGGAACATAAATTTTATCTCCAGTGATTTCCCCCCGTTATGTAAATCCAGACTAAATAAATGTCATATAGATTTATGATGCAAAGACCAGCAGGCATAAAAGAGATGGTATAGTTTTGGTTGAAAATGTGCTTTGGGTTTCCAACCTTTTTGTGGGATAATGAGAAATCTCATATGAACTATGAAAGAGCATGTAACTCTAAAAAGAATTCAAAGTTTATTTGATGAAAATTGGTTTTGAAATGGCTGAGATATCCAGAACAAAGGTATTCGAATAGAAGGTGGGACCCAACTTCATACTAGGATCACTTTGTTTACGTTGTTTTTGGATATCTCGGTCATTTCCAAGCCGAGTTTTATCAAATAAGCTTTGAATTTCTCGTAGAATTGTAAGCTCCATAACATTTCATAAGTGGTTTCTTAGTGCCTCGCAAAAAGTTTCAAGCTCAATCCTCCTCTCAACCAATACTATACAATCTCTTTAACAAACAAAGGTTCGTCTCACTAATGAGACGGTGATAATAACCTTGACATGACATTAGACTAGAGTATGGAGCAATGATGGCATTATCATAGCAGAATCCGTGGTAATATTGATCGGGGCGGATCCGGGAATTTCGTAAAGGAGAGGTGCCTTAACAAAATTAAAGGGGGCGCAGACCCTCTCCCCCCCCCCCCATTTTTTTCTTTCTATTTATTTTGTTTTAACAGAAATAAAGGAGGGCGCGCGCCTGGTGCACCCCCTCTGGATCCACCACTGTTGATTACATCAGTTCTGCAGGGTTCTTTACAGTTCTGCACTTCGATTAGGGCACTTTCGCACTTCATTAGTTGAAATTATATCAAATGGAGCTTAACTCACCGCATAGGAATTCGTCGTCACCATACGGGCAGGTACGGGTACCATCACAAAGATCGTCTGGTCCATATGAAAGGTCGCTGGAGGTGCATGTGGCGGCGCGCTCCGGGATTGTTGACGTCATGTGCATTACGTCAGCTGTGTACAGAAGAAATGAATGGATAATGATCGATGAGGGACATCTTTATTTACTTTTTTTTTACCAGAGAAATTAATTGTTTCGTTTTATTTAAGGCGATAATAATGTTACCTGTAATCTGAAATTTCTTGAAGTTCTATTGTTAGATGTAACGTAAGTTATGAATATCTGATTTAATAGTAGTTTCCGTTTCACAAGTCATAAGAATTGAGGTTTTAATGTGCAGTTTCTTCTCCAGAGTATTCATCGAATATGGTGGTTACCATGGGAAGATACTCTGTTTTCGTGCTCGCCTGACACAACCACTAATCTACTTTCTTTCGTTTTTAAATCAAAATGCATCACGTGTATGCAGTAGTGAGAACCAACGCAGTGACATCAACAGCTGCAGATGGTTAGGTCATAATTCTGGAGTCATTGTTATATGATCCAAGAAATTTGTGCAATTATTTATCTTTGTAATTTTCTGTACTATGTTTATTGTCAACAGTTTTCGTTTGTCTGTTATGAAGCATTCATTGACAGCAACGATAGTCTTTGACGACACCGGTTCGCATCATTTTTTTTTTTTTTTTACATCAGTTTCGCATCATCATTTTCACCTTGATTTTCCCCGATCCTAAGTATAAGATGACCATTAACTGCTTGTTGCAAAGATTTCTGAAAGAATCTATCATACAGCAATGAAAGCTGTTATCATGTATAGGACTGACTATGCACACAGAATTCCGCACGCCCATACATCAAACATTGAGCGGTTACAGGATATAATTTCAAGTATGTAAGCCATCTAAAAGGCTGGCAGTCAATCATGATCTCGTCAAAACACGACGCTGTGGTAGTCTTGTCTCTCTTTCGTTGGTCCTAGAGCGCCCATGCTACGAGATGTCAACATAATTTGACAAATCATACTCCCTTAGAATTCCCCAGAGCCACTTTGTCAACAGTTAGAGTCTTGGTGGTCGCATACATACCGGTAATCAAGCCCGCCTCTTTATTCGAAAAGACGCAACTATTATACCACAAGGGCAAACGTCAAAGACTCAGAAACAGTGTAAACACAATGAAAGTGAAAACTTCATCAAGACAATTTTCAGACATCAAAAATCAAAGAACACGGAACTGACATAATGAGCAATCATCTCTCTAATAACCAAACTGTGATTTATCAATCTGTTTGATCATGAAATGGTTATTTTTCTGCAATGAAACATTCAATCTTCGTTCAGTCGGCGTGTGCATGAGCGCATGTGCGTGTGCGTTTACGTGTGCGTGTGCGTGTGTGTTTGCGTGTGCGTGGGCGTTTGCGTGTGCTGAGTGTTTATAGATGTGTGCCTGATTGTGAATGGTAAGATAAGGAGGGATGTTAGGTTGGAGGCGTGCATATAGGGCAGATTAATTGATTGATGATAAAGAGAGATAGATCTATGTATGTGTTATGGAGGATGGGAAGATGTGTTTTTTTTTTTTATTCAAAGGGTTTTATTTATATGTTTTTTGTTTGTGTAGGGCCTACTTGTTGAGTGGAGATATTATGTTGTGAGCATCATAATACATTGTGTACACATATATTGTTTGGTATATGTGAATATTTTGTATATGTGTCTACTTGAACATTTAGGCAAAATTATATATGCGTACTCCTTGACAGGAGGTAATGTTTTGAACATTCTTTTGGTATAGCATTCAAGCATTCAAGTGGAATGTACAGCAACAAACGATATCGAAATAAAACCCCCCCAAAAAAAAAATCTGGAAAAAAAAAGTTATTTCATTTTGCCATGTAAATCATTTATACATTCACGATTCGTTGACCTGCTTTGGCAGAGAATTTTCAAAAAGTTTAATGTGAAAAAAATGTAAGAGAATGTCACATTATCATTATTATCTTTTTTTTTTTAATGAAAAGCACATTTGCCCTCCACAGGTTTGGACTATTCCCCCTGATCTCTGAAAGAGGTGAGTCCAGTGCTCTCTCATTACGTTAGAAGAATCAAGTTATGTCTAATTCTCTTTATATTCTCTTTAGCACCGTTATAGTCCTGCAGTGACTGAAAGAATTGTTGCAATTTTCTCATCCAGCGAAGGTGGCACCAAAAGTATAAAAACCCATAATTTTTGAACGGATGTTCAGTTTTCCTCAAAATGTACTCATGTGTTCTGCTAATATTGCCGCATGCACTCAATTCAAGTAATGATATTTTGGTATCATTTATCTTTAAGAGTAAGATATTAAAGTTTAGAGGATAAGTAAGATGAAAAGAGAGCAGGGTCGTATATGAAGATGGGGGAATTTACGTCTTAAATAGGGTTACCAGCTTAATTCCCACATTTACTGATGGGCATAATGATATGATTTGACGGCATACTTCTTGATTTGTGATTATCATAATAATAATATTTAGTTATTTTTGCTGTTTACTTTGTAGGGTAAAGTCGATGAGTGTCAAAAAGGCATTTTCAGACATTGGAAGAACGTGCCCAAACGACAGTTTACAGAGTTCCACATGGAGGAGAAAAAAATAATAACGGACTCTGATGGATAGGAGCACCGTGTTGCTATGGTCATTGAGTGCTCACCGAGCACGTATCTCGATCAAGGATATTAACACGCCTCCTGTAAGTCTGTAAAGAACGTGCATTGATAAACACGCCATAACCAGAAAAATTAATAAAAGAGCGTTTCCGGTGCGACCAGGGTGATTTTGGGGCTGTATGACAACTTCGTGATTGTGACACGACGACTATGTTCTTTTGCGAGCGGAGAGGTTTAAAAGTTTATTGTGTGACCGAATTTGGAGTAAAATGGCAGAGAAGTATTTCAAGTAGCTGTGTCACATGCCGATTGATTTAAAATAAAATGCTTTGATTCGAAATATCGAGTTGGCACTGATAGAAATCAAGCCCTTATATACTCTGAATCTTTTGGCAAGACAGAATTTTGTATGACCGGAATCATTCCATTTGATTCAAAACGAATTTGAACAACTTTCGATAAAGCACCTTTTTTGCAATGAAGGAACAACTTTACATAGTCAGTTCGTTGCTCTCATTCGATTGTTCTTGTGTTTCTAATCCCGAGACGTCTGTAAACAAAATGAGACTCAAATAGTTAAAAAACGTGTCAAACTCTCTATACAGCGGTATTGAACTGAACGTAAACTTTTTGATATTTCCTCTGTTAAGGGGTGGAACTTCGGTAGAAACAATGATGTAAAAGAAAAGACATGTGAGAGGTAGATGTATAAAAAAAACAGCAACAGACTCTGACATAAATCCTTGGGTGGCACTCATTTAAACGAACTACAAGGAGACTTTCTTGTCATTTTTTGTGGGGGATCAAGCAAAAATGCGACATTGTCATTTTATATTATGTACAGAAATTGTGACTATATACAGCTAACGGGACATTATTTGGGTCTTTTTTTATCGAAACATTAATCATTCATTCGGTCAAATAGGTACACGAAAATGACACTTGTCACGAATATGCTTCTTGATACTATATGTTTCAAAACCTAAGAGGCATTTAGTCTGACGAAAAAAAAAAAGAAGAAGATAGAATATTGTATCGTTGGGGCCTTTTATGAGGTCATTAAATGGATTCATCAAGATTGTTTAAAAGATACAAATATTTTTCGTGCTCAAAAGCTGCTTTAATTACCCCTCGCCCCAAGCTATCCAAATGTACTTCTGCCGAATTTGGCATCCATCAGCATGCGATGGGTTATGTTCATGTCTCACGTAAAGTTTTGATTTTATATAATGCCATCATCGCTCCTGAGTACTATATACAATCTCAGAACTTTCCCATCAGAAGAATCAAATCATTACCTCTGTGTTAATTATTGTAGCACCAGTGATGATAAACATTGCAATGAAAATAATTTCATTGCAGTTATGATAATTAAAAAGTAACGACAACAATGATAATAATAATAATAATAATAATAATAATAATAATAATAATAACAATAATAATGGTAATAATAATAATAATAATAATAATAATAATAATAATAATAATGATAACAATAACAATAATAACAATGATAATAATAATAACAATAATAACATAATAATAATGACAATAATTGGACTTATGACACAATAACGGTAATAGTTATAACAATGATTATGATGATAACGAAAACAATAGAGAAAACAACAATACAGCTCGTTCTCTTAAAACATAGAGAGCCCTGCCATCTTTAATGCTCTAACCTTTTCCGATACAACTTTACACACCGTACCCATGGGGCATGACGGACTTTATTTTTGGAGGGGGGGTGAATATTGGCAAAAACATTTTGTCCAATACGTTCGCCTCGACAAGATGCGAATTCAAATTCTTCCGGCTAGGAGTCCTGCACGCCGTATGAATCGCATTCCTCATCACTGCTAATTATTCATTTCATAAAGCATTTAGACGGGATCATCACTATGGTTGCTAGAAATCTCGATTGAATAAGCTATTTTCTCTGCAGCACAAAATCTGATAGGCCTTATACCATTGTATATTTTCGATTGTGTGGGCCTCAATTCGTCCTGCTTGCTATAAGTATTGCAACGCTGGAGTGGAGCTTTGGTGGTCGTTATCAACATACAGTCACTATAGTACATTAAAAAAAAAATGATGATGCATATAAGTCTGTGAATTAATGAAAGTAGCCGTCATGCGCAATCCCACATAAACCATAACGGTAATTCTTGTCTGGTGTATGTTACACAAGGTAACAAATTGTGCATGTCTACGCAGTTCATTTTACAGAACAACTGTTCTTCCTGTACATTCATATTGGGGACCTGTATACAATGGTATAGGCCTATATGTATACTAGTATGCATGTGTGAGTCCTCTGGCAAGGTTGAAGTGACTTTCCAGTTGTCGGAAGCTATCGTTGTTACGCATGAAATTCGAATATTATGATAATAAACGGTCGACTAACTACTGTATACGCTCACATTCAACATTTTTAGTAGTTTGTGTCCTGTTTGCACAATTTGTTGCTACATTGACATGTAACTTTGAAAAAGCCTTCTGACTGGCTATAAACAAAGTTCCTTTTAAGTAATGATTTTGCGTGGCTAGATACAATGATCCTTTACAAGTGAATTAAAGTCTATAAGGATTCGGTGACGTATAGTGCCTCGACCAAGTTAATTTTATGTGATTGGTTAGCAGGGCACACAACAGACACACATAGACATTCACGCACACACAAACACACACAATAACAACACCTGAAGTTTTTGGTTTGCTTGTTTGTTGTTGTTGTTTTTGCTTACTTGCTTACAGCAAAGACCAATTTGACGTAAGATCCATGACGGAAAGAAAGGGCATTCAAAATCATAACTGCGTGGTCTGCAACAGAAGTTGCTATATATTTCCGCATTCCACCATCAACGATACTGCCACAATTCAGTCATACGTCCAATTGAGCAGATCTTACCTAAAGCTCAACTGTGCCCTTTCAAACGGGAACAGAATTTGTCCATGTTGATGCTCTCCCAAAGCTCAACCAACGTGGAAAATGGCAGGGGTTGTTTACAATATTAAACATGTAAGCTGCACTTTGAAGCAACACTGCAAAAAGTCCGGTGTTAAATATGAAACACCGAGCTGGTGTTAAATTTCCGGTGCTCATTCATGGTGTTAGATTAACACCTCCGGGTGTCATTTCAAAATTTAAGATTGTTTTTTTAATAGTTTCTTAGTTACTGCACTTCTTGTTAATTTTGAACTTCAACAAGATGATAAAGAATTGTCCGATAAAGTACTTGATTTTTGAAAAAAATCTGTAAATACATTTACACCACAGTAACACCAGTTGGTGTGGTCCCCTATTGAAGCTGGACGGGTGTTATACCATTGAAATTAACACCACCAATATCAAATCAACACCATGTGGTGTCATTATTGAATTAACTCTAGCGCAGTGTCTTTTAATATCACCAGCCACAGTGTCAAATTAACACCACGAAATGCCAGGCGAACACTTTTTAATACCGTCACAATACATTTTCTACACCTGTGGGTGTGGTCCTCTATTGAAGTTTGATCGGTGTTAGATTTAACACCCATGGTGTTAAATCTAACACCGATGTTTTTACAGTGAACGCAACACATTGGAACAAGTATCACACAGTGCCTGGCAAGAATTGGCATTCTCAAAAGTCTGTTTGTCCGCTACTCAGTGGACTGATGACATCGGCAAGGGAAGGGTGCAGACGAACTTTTTTTTGTGAACTATTCAGCCCATGCGGGACACACAACAGCGACAGTCATAGAATCATTATTTGAATTGTGTTGTACCCATTTCAAAATGGAGATTGTGACAAAGCTGTCTGTGAAGCATTGAACTTCGTCATCATTTCACAGTGCTTATTTGTTTACTCTGCACGCGTGATGATGCGCTGGGCAATTTGCAAAATAAGAGCTGGTACATCGTATGGTGAGAGCGAGCTCTGCATGTTAGATTAAAAATGTATTCGGGTTTGCCTTTACAGCTGGCAAGCCCTATAAACGCACGCTTCGCTAATATCTCTGGATGTAAAAGCAAGACTATGTATATCATGCGCTTAAAACAGTATAATCACTCAGTGACAAAAGCGCGTATACTGTAGCAATCTCTGTCTCAATCTTTTAAGGACCTATAACCGAGCCAGAGCTGCGGGAAAACGTTTGCGGCCTGGTGCCCTTTTCTTTAATAAGGAAAGGAGCCTGACTAACATATGCCAGTAAGCGAACCGAAGAAGAAGATTAATCATTGTAAATAAGCAGACGGAATACACTCGTTGGATGGAATGCCATACAAGTAAGGGAATTACACATGCATGATTAACGTTGGGATTATCGAAATCTACGCAGTATATGAAGCGCCTATAGCTCTTAATTCGGTTTCATGGGGAATACTTGAAACGGAGGAATATCACAGCATTACTGACTAATTCCTTTGCTAAGTCTAAGCCCCCACCTGCTTGAAAAGTAAGAAATAACAGTACAGTCACGATAATCTGACCGAGTTACGAGCGAGCTGTATATAAGGAATTAGATTATTTGGAGCGGTCGCCCATGACAACCTATACGTGCGTATTGTATAATAATATGACTAGTAAAGATGTAAAGATACTCCCCGCGAGATTATTTGTCAGGGGGGAAATCAGTTTGAGCAGTTGCTTTATTTTCACTGGCCAAACCTCTTTTTATGTGCTCAGCCAAAATTTCACGCATCCCACTGTAAACACCTCATGCCTGCGGTGATAATTTCGTGCGTCCTATCAATCGGTTTCCTTTTGGTTTCCTGCCTTATCCCAGATTTCTTTTTTTTTTCAAAGTGGTCAATATTTCAGTCCATAAAGACCACAAAACACATGATGCCCAGAGTTACTTTATATATACGTTGTTAGAATATAATTGTGTCCACATGGCAGCTTTAAACTAGGTTAAGACACCTGGTTTGCTTCTTTGTTAATTCAATGGTTTTACTGTTCTATATTCCACATTCTACAAGTAAAATCAAGACATATCAAGGCAAAAGTTTGGGATCATTGATAAAACGAATGGGAAATGTTCTTCTTTACAGCTTGTTTGTTTGTTTTCTCAGAAGAACTTGTTTTGGCCTGACGTATAGGAGTTCTCATCAGGTTTAAGAATTCGGTTTAAACCTGAATTCAGGTTTAAGAATTCGGAGCACTGTAACCCTTCAAACACTTTTCACTTTCATCTCTGAGACAATGCTATTGAGTTGGAAGTTATAGTATCGGTCATGGATAGAATGACGTGAAAATTTTCAGTTTAATTCAATAATCTCTCCACAGCGGTTGCCTTGGAGTTTTATATCAGCACAGCTTGCTGAAGTTATGCACTTGACTAGACCCTAAACTTTAAAACCTCTTTTCTCAGTACACACTTTTCCCGTGTGTGAACTTTCTTTCCATTATTGGCAAGTGTTTGGAAAGTTCACTTGTAATTGAATTATATGTCATTTTAAAGCTATACTCTTTCAGAATGAAGTATTAACTAAAAATCCATTTCTGGAAATTTTTGATGGTTTGTAATCCGGGGTCACATTCTTGATCTAATTCCCATTAACTATGTCATGATATTGTTCTTAATGATGAGCATCTATGATGAAATAAGTGTTGAAATCACTACCACCAACTGAGCATGCACTAAAATACTTTTTTTTTTCTGTAACCATTACGTTGGATCATGCCTAGTCCGTGAACACTTTTATCAATTTCTACTTTTGAGTACGTGCTAAAATTATCATTTATTAGAAAAAATAGCGGGTGTGACCGGATCTAACCGACAAAGATGTCTTGCACGACACAAGTGGTACTCGTGCGACTCTCTACCGGTATCAATAGCTATAACTGAATCCAGGGCGGCGGACGAAGGAGTTCACGAGATGAAGCTTCGATGTAAAAGGATACACTAACTTCCCTTTTTCGTTAGCCTGGTATCTGCACAGCGACATGAAATGTATACCCTTGTTCACGATGGAACACAGAAGCAGTTTAACGGAGCGATTTTAAGTGCGCGCGATCGACACTCCGTGGATTCCTCCCTCACCCCCCCCCCCCCCCCACCCCCAACAAACACGCACCGAAGTGATCATTAAATGCGGATCCTTTGTCTCGCTGACCATTAGTTAAGTATTCCGCTCTTTCGGAGTCACCTTTTCCCAAAATGTCATCGACTAATATTGACCATTAGCACCAATTTCGAGAAAAATAAATTACACTTGCGTGAGTAGCCGCCGGAAATGTAAATTGATGCAACGCGTAACTAACTCTGTCCATGTAACAATAACAGTGGTTCATGATTATAACGCGACTGAAAAAAGCACATCCACTTGTGATCTTTAGAAATTACATGTATTTTATCTGGAGAGGGGAGTAATAGGTAATTAGGGATTTTATCCCATTGCGGGTACAAACCTTCTTTTCAGTACTGAACGAAAACTTCTACCGAAAATGAATCGCTTTTATGTACAGCAACGATTTGTTTGTATGTTTGTTTAATTTACGTCGCTGGTAGTTAGGGAGTGGAGTGATAGGGGAAAAATCAGCCTTACGTTGTTTACCATTAAAAGTATGCAACGTGGCTTAAGTGAAGAAATCCATACACACAAAAATATCAGAAGACCATAGCCTTTGAAGAAAAAAAGTATCTACTTTCAAGTGGAGTTTGCCCTAAAAGATAACCTCTTGCAGTCAAAACTGTGTTTTTTTTTCTCCTGTACGTTTCACATTACATTATTATACAAAATATTTTCCTTCTTCGATAACTGCCTTCACACTTTGTTAGCTATATGACGCTATGGACATGTACCGTCGGTCTACTCACGATTTTACTACTGAAATCTTGTGGTCAAAAGCGTCGAGTAAAATTCATTGGTAACTCAGTAGCAACTACTTTGGCATTTGCACGGACCCAAACGTTTAAAGTACTGATTACCGTTGAGAGCGCAGTGATTTACAAAAATGTTCGAGATATCACATTAGTTGTTGATGCATAATATTATGTGTAAGTCAGTTGTAGCGCAAAACATCCCTATATAAAAATTTTGTAATAATGCCTAAGATATAAGGAGATATCACTATTTTTATCAATAAAGCATAGCTGTAGACACTGGTAGACGGTTTATTCTAACATTTTTTTTTTACTATAATTGTTCAGATTTTGTACATTCAACAATATTTATCATCGATTATACCGATTCCAATGTTTACATTGGTTGTTTATATTCCTAACTCACTTGGAAGCACTACAGCATGAGTGTTTGTTTCATCTGCAAATGGTAATTAATGCCTTTAAAGTTTAAGTTCACTTGGGCTCCTGCAGTTAGCGTAATTCAAGCTGACTTGCAGTTAAACTATACAGTTCAAAATGAACCTAACTAATACGATATTAGCCAGATTATGCTCACATAACACACACACACACACACACACACACATATTATATATATATATATATATATATATATATATATATATATATATATATATATATATATATTTATTTCACCTAAGTATACGACATACTAGGTAAGCAAAGTATAACAGCAGTGTAAGGGAAGAGAGGTTGCTTCATAACCGTTCCATGATCGGCCTTGTCAAAAAAAAAAAAAAATCATCATCATGATCATGATTAAAAATGAAAAAAAAAAATAAGGAGGGGGAGGGGAAGAAGTACAACATTAGCCCAGATCGTGGATGACCCAAGACGAAGCATGAAGAATACACTCAGGAGAGTGCATGCTTCACGAAGAATTTAAGTTGAAATTCTAAGATCGACTTAAATTATGGTGTGCTGTGTGTGACTTCAATGATGACGAATATTTTGGATACTTTTGTCGTGCAGGCATAAGGCGTACAAAATAAAATCCAGCACAAATCATTTTTCTGTAAATTTTTTATGACAATTTGAAGTGAATCATGAAAATATTAAATTAGACTAAATAGGAAAACCAATGGAATACCATAATTCTAAGTTGATCTTAAAAAAAATAACTTAAGGTTGACTTAAATTCTTTGCGAAACATCCTCCAGATTTTATATATACTGCATCTTCACGGGGTGGTTTGTTTCTCATAACTACAGAAGAACATCTTTGTAGTTTGGATGAGGCTCTGAACTAGGCACACACACAAAAAAACAACAAACAAACAAACAAACAAACAAACTGTGGATTCAAGTTCCGCCCTGAGAGTATACCAATCCTATACAGACAGAACGTTTTTAGCCGCTGCCGTGTCCCTTTTGACCCAGGCGGATACGTGTTAGTGGCATACATTTAAAATGGGCGGAGATATCAGGGTTAAACAGAGATCACTTTAAAGAGGCTACTTAGGTAAAGAATATCATACTGTTATCAGCCTAAGTAAAGAGCTACCACTGTGTTTGCGATAACCATTATCACACGAAATATTGTCATAATTATCAAAACTGTAATTTTTTCACTATTTTCAATATTACTTTCATTTTTATGTCGTTATGGTTATCAGTAGATTGATGTATTAAAATCTCAACTCATTCCATCTTCTACCAACCCCGCCCCTCCCTAGCGGACACAAAGTAATAGAATCAATCTATTCCATACACTATTGAAAGTAAGAAAAAAACTGTGATATTGTCGGCTCGGATTTTATCTTTATTTCTTTTTAACTCTTGTGTTGCAGCCAGTGTGATATGTCTGCTCCAGTCAGATGACTGCTGCGAGCCCCATTAACTGATTATTAGACGAGGATATCCTATAAGTCTCCGGTGAAAGGTATTAATTATTTCTCCTTCACAAATTACTTTCCTCTCCATGGCCTCTTTCCCTATACACCGCGTACTGTCTTTGAAAGATTCACGAGGATATAGAGCGATGAAATTGAACTAAGTTTCTTCTTTAAAAAAAAAAAAGTGCCTATAATACGGAAGGCAAATTACGATTTCGCGGTGGCAATAATGCACCTCAGCTTAATTGCGTTTGCCATAAAAAATTTCTCTGCCGGTTGCATGATTTTGATTAATGACCTCCTGCTTTGTTTTTGGCACATTGTGAGAACTTTCGCTGTTATTGTTCTTTTTTTTCGGGGTGGGGGCGACAGCGGAAGTTGTCATGGCCAGATTAGTACAAAATCTTTCCTTTTTTATATTGTAAAATTTGCGAAATTAAGTAATTGATTAAGTTTCAGAATAGATTATCAGACCGAAATCCTGATAAAGATCCTTCTCAGACGAATAACATCCCTGCTGTAAAGACCACAATGTCCCACAGTGTGTTCACAATTTGTTACATAGTCGGCTATGTAAATATGGCGAGTACGCTCGAGTTTAACAGTATGAAACGAAGATGATTTCACACTGATGTGGTGTGGTCTGTCACATACTGTTCACATACGTAGTTATGTTCGGTTTCAGTTCAGATCAGTTCAGTTTATTTCTGCATTCCGTGTTAAATACAATGTAGAACAAAATTTGACCATATACCATAAATCATATGAATATAGTATGTTCCATCGCATTAATACACATTTTGGGATGCGTTTGTAGAAAGAATGCATATGGGGGGGGGGGTAAAAAAATATACAACAATGCCAGATGGAATGCAATATATACGATAAGGAACAGTTCATATTTCACACAGTGAAATCGATGATTTACCATTTGTTTCCATGTTAAAACACTCGAATTAAATAGTATGAAGAGATTTCACACTGTGTTTCACATTGTGTTTCACACTGTAGGACCCTGTTCTCTTTCCGGCAGGGATTCGCCTTACACATTCTGGGATACCAGGGCCCTGTTTCGTAAAGCTGTTTGTAAAGTTACGAAAGACTTACGACGACTGATGATCAGTTCTTGTGCTGAATTATTGAAATTTTGGTAAGTATAGCACATCACAACTGATCACCAGTCGCTCGTAAGTTGTTCTTGAATTTACGAACAGCTTCATGAAACTCCCTCAGGTTGGATTGATACTATCTCTACCTATTGGCACACAAACAAGAACGTGATCTCTATATTTTGAAAAATTTCTTGTCGGAGCTCATATGCGAGAATTGCTTAAAGCTATATTCCCTTCTATTCAAGGGGAAGTCAAAATGTTTAGCTGGTATTTTCATACATTTGCGTTGATCATGTTGATGGACTTGCTGGAGTCAATTTAGGTTGCTCTATCATTGTAGTAAACTTAATCACAAATAAAATAATAAGCCGTATCATAATGACTTCATATTGGTGATTAGGTATTAAGAGCAATCGAGTCATCATTTCAATATTGGGAATACACCAACGTGAGCACAGCTAATGGGGATATGAGATTTACATATTCTTCTTTTAATTGAATTCAGCGTAACATTATATCCCCTAAAGGAAAGTTAGAAGGAATAAAAAAAAAATTGTCTTTTGTATGGAGAAATCAATTTGTCCAAAGTACAATTACGCAATATCAATACTAGTCGATCATAGCAACAAATCTATTTTCTGTGTCATCTTTTCTGATGAAACTGTAGAAGTTGACACTGGTGTTGCTGTTTAGTTTGTTTGTTGTTGTTGTTGTTTTCAACAGAAACGGCCAGCGTGGCCAGTAAAACTATAACTTTAAACAAAATTAATTCAAAGATCATTTCATGAAAACAGTAACGATATGAGGTAGTAATTAATCACTCGATTCCTTTATCCTTTACGGTTCGTTATTTCAGGAGCAAGTTCTGAATCGTAATTTGATCTAGATCAGTCGGAGGAGGGGGCATTTCATCAAGCGTTCTATCAGAGTTTTTCTCTCTCTCTCTCTCTCTCTCTCTCTCTCTCTCTTACAAATTTGCTTTCCGCAAATCAGATACAAAGATTTTAACAGCTCAAAACAGTTTGTACGAAAGAAAAAAATATCTGACAAAAAATTTGATGAATTGCCCCAAGTCTGTGAGACGAAGGAAAGATACAGATCTACTCTGACAGACAAACGATGTTCATAAGTGGACGAAAGAGGCAGTTTGTGGAGTTATGAGAAGGCACCAAAATGGGATCTAGGGCAGAAGATTTAATCGTAAGGGCTATGTTGACATTCCATACATCAGATCGAGACATGGATGTAAACATCTTCAGAGAAAAGTCTGACGACTTCTTGACTTTACACTAGGCTGTGACCAAACAGGGGATAAAAGCCTAAAAGCGTCAAAACTTTGACACTGACTGATGTGATGTCAATTCTCTCTAACGACAGGATCATTGTAAACAGGTTTGAAATTAAACGCTGTTGTCACGAGAACGACAGACTGATTAATAATTCTCCTTCATTTCCGTATGTTTCTCTTCCTTATTTTCATAAGCGTGCTAAATTGGTAGTCAACAAGTGACCCCATTCGTCACATTAAAAGGAAAGAATAACAGAACTCCTTCGATTGCTCGGATTCTGTATACACAGTCAAGTTCTCCATGCTTTGTTTTCCCACTACTACACGACCTCGTTAAAATGTCTCGTGTATGCGCTCATTAAATGAATCCAACCTATGCTATAGATTTTCTACTGAAGAAGCCGCAGAACAAAATGTATTCATTGGTTTTTTTGTACTGGGGAAAGGGGTGGGGTTAGTGGATAACCGACCCACGGGGAGAGTCCCTTTTCCTGATTCTTGCGGGGTCAAATGTCAACAGTCCCCAGTCATTTATCCCACCAAGTTCTCGGGTGATTTTCTACAGAAATGATCATCATCATGTCCACAGTTAAGTACCAAATCTTAATTTTACTGAATGAAACTCGTTAAATTGCTTAATCTCCACAAAATGAATAAATAAATAGATAACACTTATATAGCGCTTAATACTGACGATAAGAATTCTGCCTTTTTGAGATAGACAAAATGTTAGCTGTTATCTTCCAAAATATGTCTCCAATTTAAGGATCAGGTGCAAGTAATGTAATATAACAGAAATGGGTTTTCTTCATTATATGACAATAGTATACTAGGCCTACCGAACTATGGTTAAAATAAAAACAGACCTTTTTCGATATACGTATTTGACTTTAACTGATTTATATTAAAGTCGCTATGTCCTCCTTGGATGCCAACTTTTTTTTAACGGGAAACAACCATCCTACTCAGCGTTACAGGGTTGGGGCTGCAAGGGGGGGGGGGGGGGGGGGGGGGTGGGGGTGGGGGTAACCATTGGCACGTACCCCGACCCCCCCCCCCCCCCACACACACACACACACCCCTCAGGCTACTTTACTTTTGTTACATGCTCCTTGAGGCTAAGTGCGATCTAGATTTTCAGAAAGTCTTTGAAGAGAGGATCGCTGTGCTTTCAAGACTCTAATATTGCACAACATATCATTGTTTTAAATATAGCTGAAGATACAGTACCATCTTACCGGAGGGTTCATATACTATATATATAATACATATATCTATATATATATATATATACATATATATATATATGACATGGGACATCCAAAAAAAGTCAAACTTAACTCTAAGAAGGAGTGGCCTGTGCAACCTCTGCCTCGATGAGAAGGCCATCATCATCCGAAACAAAAACGCACTCAATAAAAGGTCCGAGCTTATATCCAAATGCAGACACCGGAGAAAAAAAAAAAAAAAAAAAAAAAAAAAACATCCATGCGTCAAACCGATCCACCGCACCACATGAGCACAGAAACACACCATTTTGTCAGTCTGCCTGAGGATCGCGACAGCGTGAAACCGCCGGTAGCAGACAAGGCACCAAAACACAGGTACGCCTATAGATATATATATGTATATATATATATATATATATATATATATATATATATATATATATATATATACATATATATATATATATATATATATATATAATGTGAAGCGGGCTTGGCCTCGTACGTGGTGGGTACTGCATCATTGGTATATGTGAGACGGAAGGAAAACTTGCAGTATAGACGTTGCAGTGGTGTTCAGTCTTGCCTTTATTCCCCGAGCTTTCGGCTATTTCACTAGCCATTTTCAAGGGCTTGATGAGACATAACATAAAAGCAAAATAGCAGCCAATTTGCATGCATTTGAACAGAAATAGAAATAGTAATAACAAGAAGCCAATCAAACGGATCACTGCCTGTATTCCGTTTGATTGGCTTCTTGTTATTACTATTTCTATTTCTGTTCAAATGCATGCAAATTGGTTGCTATTTTGCTTTTATGTCATGTCTCATCAAGCCCTTGAAAAAGGCTAGTGAAATAGCCGAAAGCTCGGGGAATAAAGGCAAGACTGAACACCACTGCAACGTCTATACTGCAAGTTTTCCTTCCGTCTCACATATATATATATATATATATATATATATATATATATATATATATATATATATATAAATATATATATATATATATATAACATATAACATATATATATATATATATATATATATATATATATATATATATATATATATATGGATAGATAGATAGATAAATATATACATCGATAGACAGATATATAAAATCGAACATGAATTACATCTGGCAATATTATATCTAGACAGCATTTGCTGTTACGGGTTTTCTTTGTCAGTTTAACGGAGTATAAGACATGAATAAAACGTGATCTACTTTTTAAAGTCATTCACACAAATAAAAACCATATAGATTCACGTTACTGAAATAGGAAAATTTAAAGAATACACGAAAGAAAAAAAGTCCTCATGGGTATCAAAAATTATTTGACCTTCCATGGAATCTACACGACGCAAAAGACCTCATGAACAGTAGCCTGCATGGGGTTTATTGCCGGGCAAAGATGATTATTAACTTTAAGCCCAGCATGGTAACAGCACCGAATCCAGCCCACCACAATGAATAGTGTAAATTTCTGAATTATTCTAATCAGGTCAGTTGATTAAAACGACATGTAGGCCTACTGCTTTTTATGATTTATGCAACCATGAATATTTAGAACAATATTATGCTGTGGTAGTACATGGGATGGGGAGGGGGCTTCTTTGTATTAGTTGTGGGTTTTTTTAATCTTTACAACAATGTAATTCTATTTTGTTTTGACTTAATTGATAAGTAGAGTAAAGGCCAACAAACAAACAAACATAATTATAAGTCTTGTGCGTCCCGGGTAGATCAAATTTTCAATTTTCATTTCCATGAAGTTCTTTTAAGAACCAATACAACATGTATGTATTATAATGTTCCAATATATGCAATCATGTCAAAGTGTATTACCTGTGTTTGATTGGAAATGAAAATAAAAAAAAACATGCATGTGAACATGCATGTGTGAAATGAAATGAAAATGAAAATTGATAGGTACACGCAGATATATAAAATTTATACTAAACATTAAATCAGACTTGTACTCCTTCAAGGGTTACCATTGTTGTTTAACCCACGATTTAGCGCAAAATTAGGAGAGATCGCGATCGTACGTTCTTCAGGTGGTTATCTCGACACTAATATGCTGGTATTACAAGCTGGTATTATCTATGACACTTGTATGCTAAGTGGTGAGGTTTTGTTTCCGTAATTTGATCTTTCGTACGGCGATGACAACGGATCACAGAAATCTTGTGGGTTCATTACGTTTACAAAGCAAAGCGCGTCCTGTGTTGGAACATGCCGCATAAATCATCATCAACAACCTTCAGAGAAGTAAAAGGGCCATCCTATTACTGTCTGCAGACAGGACGCGACCAAACTAAATGAACTGTGTGGGTATAGCCTTTAACGATCTAAAAGATATGTGATTGTTTTGTTTTGCTCTTTTTTTTTTCTTCGGTTAATGCTGTTTAGGGTCTTTCCCGCTGCATAGGTATAACGACCTCATCAGGGGCAGAACATAATTATACAGAACTATATCTTTGTTCCAGATTTGTCCTATAACCTGTGTTTTGTTGCAGGAAGACACGCGCAGCCTTTGCGGGAAATATTGTACCTGCATAATTTCCGAGGCAGGCATATCAATAACACCTGGACAGAATCTCAAGGGACGTGGTTTCTTCTTCCTTCCCCATTTCTAGTCTTTCTCTTTGTCTTGGTTTGTTTGTTTTTTTTTTCTTTCTGTCCTTATTTTCTTTTAACACAGGCAGGATAAAAATGGTCGTGGTTGGCATCCCATTACTAGGTGCAAACGGTCCTAAACAAACTTAGGACATATAGCTCTTCAGAAATCATTCTCCTATCTTCATTCAATTGGAAATTCTTAATTTCACTGCACACAGATAATAGAAATAGTTAACTTGATCAATCTGGGGCCTGTTTCACAAAAACTTACGATTTACCTTACGCTCGATTTATTGAGCGTAACTCAGTGAATCGAGCGTAAGATCAATACCGATCGCAAGTCTGTTTCATAAAGATACTTACGCTTGATTTAGAACACAAATCTAATGGCAGATCCAGCGTAACTTTTTTGAACAGTGTCAATCGTAAGATCAATCTCACGATCAATCTTTATGAATCGAGCCCCTGCGCAAAATCTGAAGGATATTTCATTTCAATCTGAGATTGAAACATGAACTTTGATACTCTAAAATGAGGTTCCAAGTTACGAATCAGTCATAGATTTAGAGACTTTTGAAAATTCGGTAAAAAAAAACCCAAACAGTTATGTTATGAACACACACAAAAAAAAAAGGCTCAATAAAAGAATTTTTTCCTCTTGCTCATGCGTGAGACACCATGAATGAATAGTAAAGAAATTACAGTAAACGGCTACAGCACTTCACCACAGCAAAATAATTATGGGTTTTTATTGGTTCTTCTTCTCCTTCTCCTCCTTCTCCTTCTTCTTCTTCTTCTTCTTCTTCCGTGAAATGCAAGCTTCATATTTTAAGATAAACGCATTAAAAATTTGTGTGTGGGTGGGTAGGTTTGTGGCCCCTTCACCGGGTCAGCACCCGCTCTTTGCGATGAATGAATGATGGCCCAGTCACAATGTCGGCGATCTGTCGGGGATTAGTTTTGGCCGGGGGTCGTCGTAGAAAATAAAGAATCCTTGAACAATCCTAGCAATAATCCTAATAAAAGTGGAGCAGTCACATTGTCTGAGATTTTTTCAAGAATTTTGACCCGGTTTTGTCGAAGAATCGTGGGATTAGCCTCTGATCGCCTCCGATTGCATCGGAGGCGATCGGAGACGATATCTGCGATCGTCTTTTCTTTTAATTTTTAATCTTCAAAATCTTCTGTCACAGTCTCCTGCAGCAAGAGCGTCTCAAACTTTTAGCGATCCGGTCGGAGGCGCCCTTATATACACGGCGATTTACTACAATTCCAACGTACGAATCGTCGGAGACGATCACAGAAAGCGTACGAATCGTCGCAGGGCGCCTCCGATTCAGTCGGAGGGCGCCGGAGACTATACTCGCAGACATTGAATCTCAACCTGAATTTCCAATCCCACACAGAATCTTGCGACTAGTCTCAGATTATTCGGATGACGCCTCCGATTAATCGGAGGGCATCGTAGGTCATTGGATATTGTGTCTGGGATGCCAAAAATGGGTGAAAAATCTTGCGAGCAATCTTGCAATTTTAAGTTCAAAGTTAGGGACCGCGACGGGTGTGGCGATGCCTAAAAAATCTGCGACAAGCCGCAGGCGTCCGGAGAGCGCCTCCGACGGGTGCAAAATCGTGAGATCTGTCTCAAGATTTTGTTAAAATTTCCCGGGTTTTACCCATCGCCGACGCATCGCAACTGATTTGTGACTGGCCCAAGACTCGGGAATTGACCCCGGGTTCATTGGATCTGGAGGCAGACGCGCAGGCTACCGACGGTACGTCCTTATTGCAAAACAAACACACAAGTACGACCCAAAGCAACTTAGGCGTGTCGCACTGCGTTGTAGACAGTTGAGACCCTGATACGCATATTATTTTCTTATTATCTTAATCAGGGTTCGATGCACAGTGACGATGTGGAACCTTTTGAAAGGACCAGCGAGCTCGGGGCCAAATCTTAACGGAAGGAAAAATCAGTTTGTGATTACCAAACCATTTTCGTGCTAGGGCAGACAACCATAATACGAGAAATCGAGTCGTTGTGAATCTGCTCTGACACACATAAACCTGACCCTCGACCCAGATTCCGACCACACACGCCTGATATCATGAAAACTATATGACATCTATTAAGGCACATGTTACAGTCATCCTTCGGGATATCTAATGTAGTAAAGCTTAAAGGGACTGTACAGTACTGGTTGAGGTGGGGATTCATGGTTTGAACATTCCTAAGTGAGATAATGAAAAGCCTCTTATGAAATATGAAAGAGCATATAAGTTTAAGAAGGATTCAACGTTTATTTGATGAAAATTTGTTTTCAAATGGCTGAGATATCCAAAAAAAAAAGTGCTAATAATAAAAGGTGACATGCCACAACTTTATTAGGATCTCTTTGTTTCACCTTGTTTTTGGATATCTCAGCCATTTCAAAACCGATTTTCATCGAATAAACTTTTGATACCCCTTAGAACTGCATGCTCTTTGACATCTCATAGAGTGGTTTCTGAATATCTCGCAAAACCTTATAAGCTAAATCCTCACCTCGACCAGAACTTTACACACCCTTTAAAGCTTATGCTACTTCTTTTTATTACTTAAATACTGTCGTAATGGATGGAAGCTGTTTTTACAATGTTCTTTGTTTGATTTTTTGAAACCTTAAAAAGGGTCTGCCTTTTTCATCAATTTTGACTAAAAAGCTTAAATATTTGATTAATCATAGAAGCCCAAAATGTCGTGGGATGCTAACCATACTTTCTTGGAATGATGAGTCTGTCTTTCCCGTAGACATTGACCACTTAATTCGAGTTCTCTTAGACATTTTTTTTTTTCGTATCGTTTTAAACTCCCACCAAAACAAGGCCAGCCAAATCAACGCCAAATGAAATAAAACAAAAACAAAACTTAACTAAACTAAACTAAACTCCATATACACGCAAGTCCGTGATACGGAAAGTAGACCGGACATTGTAATTCCTTTCTCCTATCTCTTTCTCTCTTTTTCTTTCTCTTTCTGTGATTACTACCACATATACCTCTCTGACTGGCATTAGGCAGATAGATACATAATATGGTGAACTTGCATGAAGCTCTAGGTTGTACTATAATCGCACACTGCTGAACATTCCAAAAGAAAGCAAGGGAAATCATGTGGCTTTTAGGAGGTACGATAGTTTGGGCAAGGTCAAAATTTATTTGGACCCCTAAAAACTAAATAACTTAAAGCATTTTTAATAGTTATGTAATATCATATATATATAATTTGTACAATCATTATATATATATATATATTATATACGTATTTTTTTTATTAATGAATGCGTGTGTTTATGTGTGCATGAGTATGAATATCAAACTTCACCAGAATGTCCTTTTTTTTTGTCTTTTTGCTGCACATTTCAAAAATCAGTGGAGCCACGAAATAGATAGTCGGATATGTTTTAAACTCTCCAAAAAGCATGTACAATATCATGGGAAAGCACAATGTTTTTTTTTTTTTTTTTTTTGCTTTCTTCCGATGCGAATATAGCTTGACAAAATCACAAAGTGGATTTGAAAATCTAATGAGCCATTAATGTGAAAGCATGCAAGAATTGCCTGAAATCCATGTGGGTGATTATCGTTAATCCTTCAAATTAACAGCAGTTACACTGTTTATACTCACTCGTGTTAGCTGGGATGGATTGCCCAGAGCCATGGCGAAAAGCACACAGGGTAAGAGACCCAACGAGTAGTAAACAGTAGTAAACAAATCCCTGTCGATACATAACGCTGTAATGGGTAGTCGCGCGTACCACCACTACCACTACCACTTAGCAGACGCACTTCTTTCCAAATGTGGTTGAAGAAAGCGCGCGATCCCGATATGTACTTCAAGAGCGTGACGAGGATACTGACGGACTTCCCGTGGCGCGTGCTGCTCGCTGCGGGCTGCTGGTGAACCCTTTCAAATTGTGCACTGATTCGTGGACCTCGAGCGTGAAGGCCAACAGAGATGGCGCTTTGTTGTAGCCATGTACGAAAGACGGACACCAATCAATGTCCTATTTACGTCACTGTTTTGCAATCGAACGCCAGCGCATAATGTCGTTTGTAACCTTGAGGCATCAGCGTGAAGGATTAAAAACTATAGGACAACTGCATCCTTTTGTTAAATCTTCCTTGTGCTACACAATGCCGTGTTTGAAAGTTCTGCAAAGTTAAACGTATCAACAGACCTATATTCATCTTCCTAATGTAGGTCTAATTGTTGTTGCTCAAATGTTTTACAAGCTCGTCTAATAGTAAGTAAGAAATTGTGGAGTAGAATTCAGTACGTATGATTACGTCCATAGTATACACATAAACCAGCAGCAGTGCCATAACAAACAATGTAAAAAGAACCATTACATGTCACCATATGCTGTGTAAGTACATGTACATGGTGTACGTGGGCATTGCGATTTAAACAAATTAATATGTAAACACACATATATGCATATATAAATATATATATGCTGATTTTTAAGCACTCATATAAAAGGGATTATAGGGGACAAATAATACAAAAATTACCGGAAAATATTTTTCAGTCTACGTAACGTTCATACTGGGGAGGAGGGATAACAGTGTTGTTTACATAGCTAGGACACCGTTGACATCATGTCATAACATAACACACAAACTTACATAGCACGGTATCCCCAACAAGCAAGACAGAAGAAAATGAATAAAGGTGTTAACCGCAGATTTCCTGAGGCATTTTGAGCCTACAAAATGAATAGACAGACGACAAGACCTCGCCTCAACCAATGTGAGGAGATTTTTCGAAATATCCTCGATCCCTCTTTTCATTGTATCTCTCAAGGTATACTTTTTTTTTCCCTCTAGCACGCACGGCTTGCAATATCCGCACATTTAATCCACACAGAACAAATCCCAAGGTTATGAAAAGCTAGACAAAGCCTTTTAAGTGAGTTGCATATCAGTTTGCTGGGTGTGGGGTGGGGGACAAGGGTTATTCTTCGAAAATACAAGTATATAAAATAGAATTCGATTCACAGAGTAAATCTGAGTATTAAAATGCAACTGGACACATGAACAGACATCTTGAAAGTTGGTTGAAAAGAGAAAGAGCGAGAGAGAGAGAGTGGGGGGGGGGGGGTATAGAAGAATACGGAAGGAAGGACAGATAACCTGAGTGGCCTGCGTATAAGAGTGTGGAGAGAGAGAGAAGAAAATAGAAATCTTGAGTCTGTACGTCTGCTCTATTCTGTGATTACTGTAGTGTGTCGAATGTATTTATGTATATGAATATATATACCTGAACAGACACACACACATATATATATATATATATATATATATATATATATATATATATACAGTATATATATATATATATATATATATATATATATATATACAGTATATATATATATATACATATATATATATATATATATATATATATATATATATATATATATATACAGTAGGTATGATACCCCCATACCTATTGTTTGCATTGAAAACAAGAATACCGAGGATAAGTTTATTACCTATACAGTAACAACGCTAAAAAAAAAAAAAAAAAAAATCTTGACAATAAGTGATTAGTTCAAATCTTTGTATTCTATTTATTTCTTATTTTATCTATTTATTTTATTAAGTCTTCTTTAAAAGCAGGGTAGTCCCATTCAGTGCCACAAAGGCCTGCTTTACAAGGGAGCCTGCGGTGATGTACATAACATTACTTGTGCACATACAACCTGTAGAACGAACATAGATATGATACAGCTATAGAACAATCAGTTCGTGGGGGGGGGGGTTCGAACAATCAGTTCGTAAGAGCATAAAACACATAAGAAAGAACATAAAACGAGCGGAGAAAAATAGATATCTGAATTAAATTCATAGCTAATGCAAAGGCGCAGTATGCCTGGTTGATACCGTTTGCCATTTTTCCTGACTGTGGTAGTCACCTGGCACAAGTAAAATGGGTCAGCATCATCTGCCCGTTTTTCTTGGAGGGGAGGGGGTACGTAGCTGGACCACTTCACAATGTTAGCACCCTGCTTTTTATACACTATGAATGAATGAAGTTGGATCATTTACGAGTATGGGTCGTGCATGAGTAGCTCAAACTCGGGACCTCCATTCTAAATACCCTATGATCGTGTCCGGACAATTACCCCCAGAGGGCAATTATCCCCCGGCTAAGGACTGGTTAGTGGTAAGTTCGAGTAAAGATTAGGGTTAGGGTTAGGAGTTTGGGTTAGGGGTAGGAGTTTGGGTTAGGGGTAGGATTAGGTTCAAGATTAGGATTAAGACTACGGAGAGGGGAAGGGTCCGGGGTAATTGCCCAGGGAGTAATTGCCCTAGACTCTCCTATAATATCTGAGAAATAGTTCAGGTATGTTTTTGCCTTTTCCTAAACGGGACAACATCATTTTATACAATATTTCTCAGCAATAAAAAATACACTTAGCAGGAATCGAGCCCGAGTCAGTGATTAGGAGCATGGAGACGCGCTACCGACTGAGCCGAATCACTCTCCCCAATAACTGAGATTAAAAACCGTTCTAAAGAGACATTCTTATATGTTTTTTTTTTTGTTTTTTTTTTCAGGCTGAAACACTTCAATCACCGTTAATTCCCTGGAGTTCGTTCACCGCTATTGCTACAGTGAACAGCTAATTGATTGATTGTTGTTGTTGATGATGATGATGTTACATTGTATTAATGTGTATTTGTGTGTGCGTCGATGTGTGTTGTGGCATTTGGCCAACAGCTTGAGCGGACCCAAATGTTTTAACTGTTACATTCACCCACCAGCCTTACGAATGCACACATTACACACAAACACACAAACACACACACACGCACACACAATGTATGTATCTATATCTGTATCTATATCTTTATCAATATATATATAATTATATGTGTGTGTGTGTGTGTGTGTGTGTGTTTGTGTTTGTGTGCTCGTGTGTGTCTATAAATTGTATATGACTATAGTAGATGGGATTATGGGTTTGTCAGTGTCTATGTATTTCTATTGTTCTCTCTGTCTGTTTGATTTTTGTTCCGGCCATAAAAAAAAAATAATAACTAGAGATTGTAATTTGTCATCACTGACAAATTAAGGTGATCCGATTTTTTTTTTTTAATCAATGATTCAAGGTCCTGATCGCAATAGGCATGACCATGCAGGTTTCATCTGTGTTCAGAGACACTGGCCGTGTGATGTTTAGATTCTCATTTAGAAAAGTTAGTCATATCTTCCATCTTTGGTACCAAATCTGTATACACTATAACGAAGACACAGCAACAATTACATATGACCTTTGACCCCACTTTGCACAACCTAGATGGCATCTGAGCAAAAAGTGGTTATTTTGTGAAATGATTCTTGTAATATGATCTTTGCGTGTGCAAAATATGGGAAAGATAAGACATGTATTCACCAAGATACAGGATGAAACATTTATGACCTTTGACCCTAATTTACATACCCAAGATGGCGTCTGATCAAGTAGTTGTTATTTTATGAAATAATGTACGTGACATGAACTAAACATGTGCAAAATATGGGGGTGATAGGGGCTGTTTTTCTTGAGTTATTGCAAAGAAAGTTGCAGAAAGAAAGAAATATCCCAATACATCGAAGATAAGCTCTAATTTCAACCAAGTTTTTTGACGTGATGCCGACGTCGTATGAAAAAACGAAGGGCACACTTACGATAGCCCCACTTTGCACAGACAAGATGGCATCTGAGCAAAAAGTGGTTATTTTGTGAAATGATTCTTGTAACATGGTCTTTGCGTGTGCAAAATATGGGAAAGATAGGACATGTATTCACCAAGATACAGGATAAAACAGTTATGACCTTTGACCCTATTTTACATACCCAAGGTGGTGTCCGATCAAATAGTTGTTATTTTATGAAATAATGTACGTGACATGAACTAAACATGTGCAAAAAATGGGGGTGATAGGGGCTGTTTTTTTTTTTTTTTTAGTTATTGCAAAGAAAGTTGCAGAAAGAAAGAAATATCCCAATACATCGAAGATAAGCTCTAATTTCAACCAAGTTTTTTGACGTGATGCCGACGTCGTATGAAAAAACGAAGGGCACATTTCCGATAGTCCAAAGTCTCAGCTACAGCATATTAAAATCTGGGAGAAATTCACTGAAGCATAAGTGAGCTAGTGCTCGAAAAATATAGTCATGTCAATTTTCATTTCCAGAAAAACTGCACTCCCATAGAGATAACACGTAAATAGTCTAGTGGGATTTCTGAAAAAGGGCTCTCTAAAATGGTGTTAGAGGCATTTTTGAGTAAAAGTTGGGAACCGGTCTCTTTTACCTAATTTGAGTATGCTGAATCCGAAAAATCCGGTTCCCAAGCGAAATTCACCGATCTTGACCGTCTAATTTGCATAAACAAAATGGCTGCCAAGCCACAGAAATGATCAGTTTCAGACACGCATTTTCAAGAAATTCTTTGCAAACGAGCTGGAGAAAAGTGATTTGAAATGTTTGTTCAGATAATAGAATTACCAATTTAAGGGATAAACGTTTCTCGGATGGTAAATAGTATATTTTATTCATAATTATGCAAATTCGGACTGAAATATGCAGATAAATATATATATACATTAACACTGGAAGAGTAATTTTGACATTTTTTTTGAGAGGCAAGTTAAATACTAAGTATGCAGACTTTAAGGTTTTGAGGGTTAGGAAAAATCCGGTACCCAAGCGAAATTCACCGATCTTGACCATCTAATTTGCATAAACAAAATGGCTGCCAAGCCACAGACATTATCAGTTTCAGACACGCATTTTCTATAATTTTTCTTGGAAACGAGCTGGAAAAAAAGTGATTTTACATGTTTGTACAGAGAATAGAATTACCAATTTAAGGGATAAACGTTTCTCGGGTGGTAAATAATATATTTTATTCATAATTATGCAAATTAGTACTGAAATATGCAGATAAATATATATTAACACTGGAAGAGTAATCATTATTTTTTTTTTTCTTAAGAGGCAAGTTAAACACTAAATATGTAGACTTTAAGGTTTTGAGGGTTAGGAAAACTCCGGTTCCCAAGCGAAATTCATGGATCTTGACCATCTAATTTGCATAAACAAAATGGCTGCCAAGCCACAGAAATTGTGAGTTTCAGACGGTAAGCACTATTTGGGCACCCGTCCCGCTTCATCATGAATATTCATCAGGCAGTAAGATACTGTACTAGTAAATGGCAGAACGCTGGATACGTGCCATAGAATGTAAAAACGTATTGCCGGGAAATATAAATATCTCGAAAAATTGCATCAACGGGGAATGTTAAAACGTCTCGCCGGGAGATGGAAAAATGTTCGGTTTTGTCGGGAAATGTAAAAACGCTGCCGGGAAATGTAAAAATCATGTATTTCCACGGTATCATGGATACATGTAGATGATGAATATTCATGATGAAGCGGGACGGGTGCCCAAATAGTGCTTACCGTTTCAGACATGCATTTTCTAGATTGTTTTTTTTTTTTTTTTTTTTTTTTTTGTAAACGAGCTTACACTGGTATTACCAACTGGAGGGATTAACGTTTTTCAGGTAGTAAATAGTATATTTCTTTCATAATTATGCAAATGAGTACTGAAATATGCAAATAATCATGTATTAACACTGGAAGATTTTTCATATTTTTTTTTCTTGAGAGGGAAGTTAAAAACACTAGATATATAGACTTTAAGGTTTTGAGGGTTATATAAAAGCCAGAATCCCTTCTCAGTGTTATCAAAATAAATGCAAATATTTTAATTGGTATGCAAATTATATTTAGGCTTCATGAGGTTTGTGAGCATGCAGTTCATTCAGCCTCATAAAAGGTCCTTTTTTAAAGAATTCAAGTTAGGAACCCGATTCTTAACCAAAATTGATTGCGCTAGGGGAAAAAAGATGTCTTTTTCAAGCAAATGGCCTTTAACATCTAATTTGCATAATACATACAAAATAGCTGCAATATTGCCATATAATTGTCAATTCCATGAAAAAAAATTAGGACATTGATAATCGCAAAACGAATTGATGAAAACTCTCTCTACGCGGATCATGACCCAACTTTTTATGGGATGGGGGAATGTCATCGATGAATGCCATTTTGTTCATATGCAACATCCGTTATTGTATTGTTCCCAGTTAACCAGAGCATGGTAATCATATATATTCATAATCAGTATACAGATTTAAATATAATTATATGATTACATATGATTTTATATATATAGCAAACATTCGTCTATAGATTGAAATGGGATAGGTAGTTTTATTCTATCTTCTCTTGAAACGTGTTTTTTTCCCTTGCAGATTGACGAAAAACACCTTTAATGTCACAACAAACATTACTGATGCCCCAATGAATAAACAAAATTATGTTGTAAGTCCGTTAGACGAAGTTAAATATATATATATATATATATATATATATATATATATATATATATATATAAGACTGGAGAAGGATCCATTGGAAAGTTATAGAGTAGGCGCGATCACACACTGACAAAAGATCAAGAAGTTTAAAATCGCGATCTCCAAGATCTCAAAAGGCGTGGCCAAATTGGCAAATTATCGGAAAGTTTAAGATCGCAATTTATAAGATCTTGAAGTTTTTCAAGTGCGTGTGACTGCAAACTTTCCTCTAAACTTCCCACTACAGCTAGGTATATTTCATTTTATAATGCTGTCCCCGCCAATCTTCTCGATCTCTTGCCACTGTGACCGGACAACAAAAGATCGTGAAGACTTCGCGATCTTAAACTTTGCGATCTTTTGCCACTCTGATCGCGCGTTATCATGATAAAATTAAATAACGATGTTAGAATAGCAGTGAGGGAGAAGAAACGGGAAAAAAAGTGTGGCAAACATCTACCTATATTTTATCCTTCTACATCTGTATAAGAATGTAACTTAGTCAACTTCCAAGACAGTTCGAACTCTGAAATTGCCTCGGCCAGTGCAATCTGCGAAATACTAGTAAGGGGTTTACACCTTCCTGTTCCTTTTTGTTTTTGTTTTCAATATGCGTGGATAACATGCCGCCAGTGATAACCACTATGCAGGTACGATGCATTTCAATTTATTCTTAACTGGACGACGCCACGCTCCCTTGTCTGTCTGACTTATATATCTCACCTGGTGTGATTCAGATCATAGAAATGACATTATTAGCAAACAAGCCTCTAAAGTGTAGCTTTAAGGGCCAGTGGATTGTAAGAACCTAGGAATAATGAATACTCATTAGAAACCATGTTACATACAGAAGATTCCACTTCGTAACAGACGTAAATGCTTGCCATTTTGCCTCTCATTATATGCTTTATCAAGTATAGTTTTGAATATCCATGTTGTCACTTGAATTTCTGCCCAAGAATTAGAAAATGGATCTTTTCATGGATGACCAGGGTTTTCCACCACCTTGCGAACATGAAGTTACTTTTGTTCCCTTGAGAGATAACATCGATCCGATAGCTACCTTAAAGATACCTTCCTCCGTAGATACTGGGGTTGTGCAATTTCTGCCAAATTGATACTGACAGTAGCACTCTTATTAAAGCAAGTGATCAATGGCTCACAATCATCAAGGATGCTGCTTGTACGACAAGAAAACTAAAGGGTTCCAAGAACATGGTTGTTATCAGTCGTCTTTATAAGAATGAACTTATATTCGATTCAAAAGATGCATCACACAAGCTCGTTTGATACAAAATATGTTTCGCCATTTTACCGACAGAAGTATACTGAACGCTCGCGGAAGCAGCTCAACGACAATACTCCTGTATCAAAAAAAAAAAAGAAGCAGAAAAAAATAGAAAAAAGAAAATCCTACTCACTGTGCCAGACCTGATCTTTCTTCCCCATTGGACAATGGGTAGGGACGTTTTGATCTGGTCTACAGCCTGTACAACTGATATATCTAGCTCCAATCCTGCAAAGTTGCATTGAGATGATTTCATGTGCATGCGAAAGCAATGCAGAACATTTCGATGCAAATGTCACAAATCAGGCCTACGATGTACAGCAGAGCGTGCATGTTAGCAACAATGTGATGCTGCAAACCTTGCAGGAACGTAGATCAATTTAACTCGATTGAGAAATAAACTTTTCGACTCAGACTATGTTTCTTTTCAGCCAAAATATAAAAGTATTGATGACTAGAATTACAAAGTTCATCCTTCGTTTCTGTTTCCGACACTGTCCGAGATACCAGGATTTTTCTTACAATTCTTTTTTTTTTTTTTTTTGCTTGAGCCTGCAGAGTGGGTAAAGAGATAGATAAAAAAAAAAAACACATAAATTATGTTTGCAGATGAGAATTATGAAAGTTGCCACTTTATTTTAAATCTATATTGATGTGATTGCCCGATAACTTTGATGGCAAGACCTTGTTTTGGTGGTAAATATGCATAGAAAATGGTGAATATTTGCACAATCTATTATGCAAATGAGATAATAGATGTGTGTTTGTTTAGTAGTTGCAGTTAATTTTTGCATCTCTTAATCACACCTGGAATCATTAACAGGTCATGATGTTATAACTGTTAAAAAAAAAAAAACATTTTCATATATTGCTGCAGTGCGTTGTAGAATCTAGAAACCTGCCTGGTCTACGGCCTCTTGAATATCAATTTGCAAACATATTTCCTTTCAGTGTCATTCAGTTCTCCTTTATTGATTGATTCCAGTACTTGATTTACTTCGGACTCTGACGACATTATAATGTGCAACTTGTTTGCCCAATAACTTAGCTGTATTTTAGTACGTCAAGGTACATTTTGATAGCAAGACTTTGTTTTAGGGAATATATCCATAGAAATGGCCAACTATTTATATAATTCATTATGGAAATTAGATTATAAGGGTATGTCTAATAGCTGTTTTTGTATCTCTTTATCACAAAAGAATCATCAACTTATGTCTTGATATTATAACTATAATGATTCAGATTCATATATCGCGGCAATGTGTTGTAGAATGTCGAAGCTAGTATTACCAATTTGCATACGTTATTGCAAATATTGTTATTCATTTTTTTTTCTGAATTATAGTTGATGCCAGTACTTTAGATTTTTCTCGGACTCAGATGACACTATGTACACTTTATCTGACCGGTAGCATATATATTTTCACTACGCCAATGTACATTTTGATAGCAAAACTTTGTTTCAGGGGAAAATATGTTGAGAAAATTGAAAAATATTTGCATAATTCATTATGCAAATGAGATGCATGTTTTATTTTAATACTAAAAATTGGTTCTTGTATCTCTTTATTACACTAGAAATCGTGAACAGGTCTTGATACAATGATATCTATCATCATAATTATATTGCGGCAATGCATTGTAGAATCCAGAATCCTGCCAGTTATGTATCCTCTTGTATACCAATTTGCATAGATATTTGTATAAGTGTAATTCAATTCTTTTGTATTGATTAATTTTTTATTCGACTCTTCCTACACCAAGTACTTTTTGATTGCCCGATAACTTGTTAAAATGATTAAAAACAGAAGTGAACACGTAGGTATTACATGTGCATATACAGTGTATATGCCTTAATGCATTGCTGTATCAGCGGCAACTGCTAATTTGCATATTTCGCCTCTTAATTTGCATATATAGATGAAAGTTATGAACAACTGATGACCTAGCTATTGTCTTTGCACCTTAATTTCTGAAATTATTACTACATTGTATTTCTGCATGTCTAAGGAGATTTTATGAAAATTAGATCATCGAAACACCTTAAAAAGCAATGAATTGGCAGCCATTTTGTTTATGCAAATTAGATGCTCTTAGACTCAAAATTCCGCTTGGGAACCGGAATTTTTGGATTCAGCGTGCTTGAATTATACAAAATAGACCGGTTCCCATCTTTTACTAAAAAATGCCTCTAACAGTCATATTTTCCCCGAATCCCACTAGACTAAAACTGGTCAAATTTGACAAGATTACATTTAATCCATTTTTACGAGGTGATGCCGTCATCCAATTAAACTTGAATTACCACATTACTACAACATACTGAAATCTGGGTGAAAATCGGCAAAGGATAAGTGAGATACGCTCGAGGGAACTTGAAATTTGATGACGTCATTTTGAAAATTTACTTTTTTTATTCTCTTACGAAATTTGATATCTTTTAATCATTTTGCCAGTATTGCCAACCCATGAAATGACATGTACATCTCATCGGCTTTCAGAATATGTAAAGAAAATGGGGGGTCACCGTCCATCCTGAAGAGTAAAATCGGATTTAAAATTGGCTGGTGTTTTTTTTTTTTTTTTGTATAGTTGCACTGTATATCGCCATTGACGCGCGCGCGGAATTTCAACTTTGACGGGCCCGTATGACGTCATATTGAGTCGGATTGACTTGAAACTTGGCAGAAATATTCCTTGACATTTCATACATCCGATCCATGTGAAAAAGCGGGATATTTTTATCGCATATGAGCTTTGCGTGCGTATATGCGCGCGCGCGTACGCGTCCGTCGATTTTTTCTGAAATACTCCAAATGACCTGAAACGTGTGCAAAACAATTTTGAGCTCGATTGGAGCATGTTAAAATTTCAACGCGCGCGTACGCGCTCGATTACCAGGATCGTGATACATTTTATGAGATATATCGATAGAGCTTGACTTGCACTATATGATATGTAAATTTCATTGAGAAATTCCATTCCATTAATGAGATACGAATGTGAACGCGATTTCAGATAATGATGTCATAGTGACGTCATGGTGGACTGATCACAGTGATACATTAGATCTGTCGTCCTTATGACGCGATACATATAAGTCTAGAAGTGATAGGTGAATGACTTTTTGAGTTAACCGCTGCACAACATTTGAGGAGAAAGAAATAAAGAAGAAAGATTCAGTACAGATACAATAGGTGATCCGAGAGGATACTCGGATCACCTAAAAATAAAGGCAATGCGATGGTAGGTTTGATGGTGATGAGTCTTCACATTGTTCTAGCCAAAAAGATTTGTCATTTGTCATTGTCTCTGTGCAGGTCGAAGGGTGCGGACGTGCCGTGGTGCTCTCGCTGTTCTACTTGTACTATTAACCGAATTTTGCATCTATTTTCTGCCTTTCAGCTTTGATTAATATTGTTTGTTCTTCTTGATCATAGGAGTGAGCCTGTTTTTCATTTATTTGATCCTTATGTGACACATTTCTGCTGAACTTGTTTTGAAATTTGACTGCGGATCTGAACCCAAAGGACAACGCATATCATCGTAAGTTGTTCGACTCACGGCAGTTAAGCAGTGCTTTGCACAGCCTGTCGCAGTGAGTGCACGTCCGCTGCTCTTTAGCTTCCGCCCTATACAGTTTGAGTTACCGTGATTTATACATGTTATCACTTACTTTACTACTTTGTTGTGTTGATGTTATATAGTTCGTAAGATCATTTATCATTCATTGTAGCGAACAGTATATTGTCTAATTATTATTTTTCTTTTTGTCTTAGATGTGTAGGCCTATTTTCCTCTGTTTTGAGTTATAGTATCCACTATTAGTATTATCCATATATCTATATCTTTGATTGACTTCACCTGTAGTTTATTTGTGAAAGGAAAGTATTATCTGTCTGTTACTGTGTTATTATATATCCACTGTGTATTTACACCCAGGTGTCAAAATACATCTGATTCTGTGTATACTTGTGTAAACTGCAGTGTTCGGTCGCTGCACGTTGCCAAAGCTATAGTGTGTAGCTACATGTAGCTGCCATTTTGTTTCTCACCTCCTCTATACACGCGTTCTCTTTTGTAATTCCCTTTGTTCTATACTATCCGACCTATTTACTTTATAACTGAGAGGCCTCAGACTTTCTTTAGAGTTCCTTATCGCTTGGTCTCTCTTGTCATTGCCTGGTTTTTTCCTTTTCTTCGTATTCGGTCCGGTGCGCCTTTAGTCCTCCTTTTCCCTTTTATTCATTTCGCCTCTCCCTGCCCCACTCTATTGTTTATCCCCACTCGATCCTCTCCCTACATGGCCGTCACAATGGCGGCCATGTCTGGAATTCAGGACGTCCCTCCCCTCATTGTTCCCGCTAATGACTCCGAAGAAAACCCCAACAACCTCTCAGAGATAGAACCTGACCCCACTCCGATTCCTAGCCGCGACACTGGCTTTACTGAAGTATCACGAAAAAGACAACGACCGAATTCCCAACCCTACTCCGATGACGAATCTGATCTGTTTCACACACCCACCCGTCCTCCCTTCAACCCGCATGTAACTATCATTGGCACAGTCAAAAACATTACTCTCATCAACCCCATCCAGATCGCACGTGAAATAAACAAGCTAGTAGGAAAAGTGTCTCAAGTCCAACGCAAACAAAAATCCTTCACTATCAAATGTTTCAATCCTAAACAGGTTCGTACTCTTATGGAACTGAATGAATTCTGCAAAACCCCAATTCGTGTCATTAACGACAAGTCATTCTCTCCTGTTCTAAAAGGTGTCATCAAACGCGTCTCGCCCGAGTTAACGGAACAAGACATCAAGGAGGCGCTGGCGGGCCAGGATGTGACCGAAGTTAAGCGCATCTCAAAGCGATCAAACGATGGTCCCACCCCAACCAATGTACTTGTTCTCTCTTTCGACTGCCCCTCACTTCCAGAATCAGTGTGCATTGGCTACGAAACTTTCCCAGTAAGTGTATATGTTCCCCCTGTTTCTCGCTGTTTTCACTGCCAGAGGTTTGGTCACACAAAAGATACATGTAGATCTAAACAGCGTTGTGTAAGGTGTGGAGAAAACCATGATCTCTCTTCTTGCCCGTCCAAATCCAATCCAAAATGTCTGCGATGCGGGGGCCCCCATAGCGCGGCATACGCAGGCTGCCCAAAGTTCAAACTTGCACGTAAAGTGCAAAATTACTCCACTTTGAATCATGTTTCCTACGCTGAAGCTGCCAAAAAACTACAGGTTACCCAATCCAACACCCAGGCTATGAATTCTAACCCAGATCAATCTGACCCGCAACATCTCCCAGGTCCTCATGTGCCCGATTCTCCTCCTCAATCCACCATACCTGCTCCCATTCATAACTCCAAGTCCAACCCTACCACCTCCTCCATCACTACTTCTCGCTCCCATCCTACCACTGTGAATGTGACCCATGCACTTACTCAACCCCAACAGGCTACTGACAGGGCCCAGGTTCACAGAAGCCTCCCAGTCCCCACAGATACAAATACGGCCTCCACTCAAACTAACAAACGGCAACTCCCTCCTACAACATCCATTCTCCTAGTAGAAAAACTAGTCTCCTTTGTGAGCACAGTTATCAACAATCTTCATGCGGCTGATTCTGACCACAAGAGAATCATGTTAGTTGTTCAATCTGCAAACACTTGCTTCGATGTGGTCGTTTCCCAGGAAAAGATATTCGAACTCCTACACCAGAACCAATAATGGATCTGAACCTCATTATTTGGCAGTGGAACGCCAGAGGGCTCCCCTCTAATGGCGCGGAGCTGACTCAACACATCTACTCTTCCCCTTCTCCCCCACATGTTATCCTCGTGCAAGAGACCTGGTGTCACGATGACACAAATTTCTCCATTCCTAAGTATACTGCTCTGTGGCGCAATCGCGTCTCATCACGTGGAGGTGGCTGTGCAATTTTTATTCATCAAGACGTAAATTTCAGCAATGTTCATTATTTCCCTCACCTAGAGGGCTTAAAAGTCAATATTCTGTATAGAAATGTTTCTGTCACTGTGATAAATTTTTACAATCCCATAAAAAGATTGTCCACACAAGATTTACTTTCACTTACAGTCGACTGCCTGCCATACTATGTCATTGGAGGAGATTTTAACGCCCACCATCCTGCATGGGGAGGAACCACTATGGACCTCAACGGAAAAGTCATATTTGAATTTTGCAATGATCACGATATTGTTATGCTTAACGATTCCTCAGCAACACGCTTTGACATTGCTAGAGGATCTTCCACATCAATTGACCTCACTCTTGTTCCTCCGTCATTAGCCCCCCACTGTAACTGGTCGGTATCCCCGTTTTCCCTCGGGAGTGATCATTACCTTATATATTGCAGTGTTCATTTTACTTTGCCATTAAAGCGACTTTCCATACCTAGCGCTTCCTCTCAAAATCATGACAATCTTCCGCCCCGTTGGGCTTTTCGAAGAGCCAATTGGGAATTATTTCAGCGTGAACTAGAATTGTTACATCATTCACACAGCTCCCGTCCAGCAAATATTTACGATTTGTATGATCTTTTTCTACAATGTATTACCCAAGCTGCTAATGCTTCTATTCCCCTCCAGACCCCGACCTGTCGCCCACCTCTTCCCTGGTGGTCGGCGGCCTGTTCGAGAGCTGTCCGCGACCGTCATCGTGCCAAACGCAAGCTTGATAAGTCATATCTTTACGATGACTTAATCACTTATCTACAATTAAATGCTGCAGCCAGGCGCACCATTATATCAGCCAAACGCTCTCATTTCACTACTTTTTGCAACTCTTTGAACCGTTTTTCCCCACTCTCAGATGTATGGTGCAAAGTAAAACTATTGTCTAACAATAACACCAGGAGTACCTTCCCACCCATACTTATAAACAATACTTATACTCATGACGCCCACTGTATCGCCAATGCTATGGCAGTTGCTTTCTCTCAAAAGCCTTCTTTAACTCCCACTCTCCCTCTCCCTACTTCCCAACCCCCATCCTATATACATGACAATGATTCTCCTCTCAACGCTCCTTTCACTCCCAAAGAGCTCGAAATGGCGATCAAAGCTTCCAAAAACTCAGCCCCTGGGGGCGATGGAATCAACAAACAGTTGTTAAGCCATTTAAATGACAATATGTTTTGCTCTCTATTAGAGATTATTAACATGAGTTGGGAAACGTCTGTGATCCCGCCCCAATGGAAACACTCCATTATCAAGCCCATACTAAAGCCTGGCAAGGACAAACACTCCATCAGCTCCTACCGCCCAATTTCTCTCACACCTATTGTATGTAAACTCATGGAACGTATGATTGTCCGTAGACTCTCGTACATTATTGATAAATATGATTTAATTTCTTCCCATCAGTCAGCTTTCCTCCGACATCGTAGAATTCTCAATAATCTCCTTTGCTTAGAATCCGAAGTAAGGAAATCCCTATTCAGTAAAGGATATACGGTCGCTATCTTTCTTGACATTTGTCAAGCCTTCGACTCTATCAATCATCAGGTACTGCTTTCCAGACTATACTCAATGGGACTTCGAGGCCGATTTCTAAGCTGGGTACAAAGTTTTCTGGACTCACGAACTTTTCAGGTGCAAATAAACTCCACACTTTCAGACATTCGTACATGCCAAGCTGGCCTCCCGCAAGGTAGCGTCATTAGTGCTCTATTATTCAATTTGTTTATTGATGAAATTATACATTATTGTGCATCAAACGTGTCTATGTATGCTGACGACATCGCTTTATGGAATTCTTCTACCAGTCTTCGTCACATCAATACAAAACTCCAGTCCGATGTGAATAGCATCTCTGATTGGATGACACAGTATGGACTCTCTCTGTCTACTAATAAGTCTACAGTGGTTATATTTCACTCTCGCCCAGTTTCTCCCACAGGTTTCTGCATTCGTCTCCAGAACGCTCCGCTTGAAGTCGTTCCTTCTCATAAATACCTAGGGGTTACCCTTGATTACTCCTTGTCATGGTCCCCTCATGTTCAAGACATCTTAATGAAATGCAACAAACGGTTAAACCTCCTCCGTTCCCTAACTGGTTCAAACTGGAGCGCCGATACACAAATCCTTCTCTTACTCTACCGGTCTCTAGTTCGCCCTCATCTCGACTACTTCTGTGAAATCTATGGTTCTTTATCCCCGCTCCTTTCAAGCAAACTAGATACAGTACAGGGCCATGCCCTTCGAATATGCACCGGCGCGCTACCATCCACCGCCCTGCATGCACTTCAAGTAGAATGTAACGAACCACCACTCCATATACGCCGTGAAAGGGCCGCCTTCAATTACTGCGCTTACTTATACACACTGTCCCCACTTCACCCCGTCCGAAAAGCCATTGTCAACTGCTGGCAATACTCTTCGAATAAATGGCCACAAAACAAACTTCCTTTCGCTCTCCGAGTAAAGCCGCTTACGGACACTTTCCTAAAGCTGCAACCAATGCATGTTTATCCCAGTCCCCCTTGGTCCATTGAACATCCCAATATTGACTTCTCTCTTCACAGCTCATGTCCCAAGACCGCCCTCCCTTCAGCGCAACATCAAACTGCTCTTCAAACCATAAAGACCACATATTCAAACCACCTGACAATTTACACTGACGGTTCCCATGATCCCTCCACTAACTGTTCTGGCATTGGAATTTACGTACCTCACTATCGTCATGAAATAAGTGAAAGGGTTTCACCCATCTCAATTTGTCGTACAGAACTGGTAGCAATTCTTCTTGCCCTATCATGGCTGGAATCCTCTCCCCCTCTCAGAGCTGTTATTTTCTCAGATTCTCTCAGTGCATTGACACTTTTGAATAACCACACCTCAAATATCCTTGACCTTCCCAATGAAGTCCTTCTTAAATGCTCAAATCTTGTAATGAATGGGTGTGACATCACTTTAGCATGGGTACCAGCTCACTGTGGTCTAGAGGGCAACGAAAAAGCCGATTATCTTGCCAAACAAAGTTTACGTAAGAATATTACAATCAGTGTTCCTCTAAGTGTTGATGATATACGACATGTAATTAAACATAGGTGTCTTGACGCTTGGAACGCGTTATGGCGCTCGTCTAAGAAAGGACGCCATCTTTTCAACATCCAACCATGTGCCTCAAACACCTTCACCTTTGAAAGTCTGAATAGACGTGATGAAATAATAACTCACCGACTCCGCATGGGCAGAGCCAGATTAGCAACTTTTTATCATATTATCCGTAAGCATCCCACTGGTCTTTGCTCAATATGCAATGCACTGGAAACCGTGGAACATTATCTATTACACTGCAAACAACACACAAATCAACGTACAAATCTCATGCGTGCTATCCATAAGCAATCACTAAACATCTCTGATTTACTCGCAAATCACAAAGCTCTGGACGCAGTTATTGCCTATGTCAAGGAAACCAACAAATACCACAGTATTTAAGATTGCATAACTTTGCTGTAGCATGGACTTTGCAAAGTCTTGCAGAATGTACATGTACTTTATCATTTTGCAAACGTAGATTTCAAGATATTTTGTGAGTCGTCGTATTATATGTTATTATGCATTATTGGTATTATCAAATACTTGTTTATTAACAATGTCTCCCACGTTGCTGTGGAATGCATTTGAAGAGGTATGTACATGTATCATACATCTTCATAAATAATTGCGAGTTGCCTATACACATGTTATGTTGGCATATATCTGCTTATCAATGATATGTGGGTTTTTGTGTTTGTTTGTTTTGTTTTGTTTTTGTTTGGTTTTCTTTTTTCATGCTTGATTGTGATAAATCTCACTTATGTTTTATTTAGTCTCGTTTTCCCCTTCCCAGTACACAGGGGAAGGACTTTCAATCTCCCCTATCCTCAGCGTAATAGACCTTCACGACATTCGCAGCGGACATCGCTCTCCGGTCCCCTCCGACAACAAGCCCACCTTTGAATTGGTCAGCCGTCACGTCGAGGCCTCCATCCGTCCACCTCGCCTATAGGTGCCGGAATCTGCAGCAAGCGGGTTTGGGGAGTCACTCGCTGCTGCAGATCCCGGCATCTCCCTCAATGGGTCTCTATTATATAAAATATATACATGTATATTGTCTTACGCTCCTTGCGTGCGTTTCCCTAGCAAGAACAGGGGATCCTTTCGTTCATATACCTATAGTGTAATTTTATAAATGATACACCTTTCATCATTTTTGTGGTGAGAACAACTTAAAAATATTTGTTAACCCCCTTTCGTATGAGTCGCCTGCACCTAATTAATACTTTATTTCTGTGGTTTGAATTTATTTTGAAAATTATTATGACTCCCATTTTCTGGCACTAAATTGTACTTTTTTATTTTTTGAGGCTTGAAGCCCGCAGGTATACTCATACATCTTTGATTCCAGGATTATATCTGTATCATATTTCTCCGTTGTTTGCTGCAAATATTTTTCTGTATCAACGCCTTAGAGCTCCTTGATATAAACACTGCAAATATTTTTCTGTATATGCAAATATTTTTCTGTATCAACGCCTTAGGGCTCCATGATATAAACACTGTATATATATTTTTTTCTTCTTCTTCTTTCTTTCGAAACAATGATACAGTTATAGTAATTTTGTCTATTTTGTAAAAAACATATCATTGTGTGTGTGCTCTATTTAAATACTGTACATTATTTTGGGTTGAACCATGATATGGATGTGTCTGTGCGTGGTTGAAGGTGTGTGTATGTGGTTGAGTGTGTGCACGTGGATGAGTTAGTGTGCGGTACACGCGCGCGTGTATTGTGTAGTTATTTGAGTTTGTCTGAAGAATAATATGAGGTATTCATCAATATCATATGAGCTCCCTCGTGGAGACGTAATGAGCTCCTTTATGGAGACAATATGAGCTCCCTCGTGGAGACTTTATGAGCTCCTTTGTGGAGACAATATGAGCTCCCTCGTGGAGACGATATGAGCTCCCTCGAGGAGACTTGGTATGCATTTAATATTCTTGTTTATATCTCTTTACGATCTGTAATGTTTGTTTTATGTTATAAGTGCTGTCTGGGGCAAATTATTTGTATAGGGCCCCATTTCTCTCTCTCTCTCTTCTTTCGATCTTTAAAATAACAACAACAACAACGATGGTATCTATAATTGGCAAGATGAGGTTAGTGCGCTCCTCTAATTAGATCTAACACTTTACCCTAAAGTTTGTGCCGCCATTTAATCAAAGCAGATGAATGCTGAACAAGGCTTTCTATGAATTCATACGAAAAACAAAATCAAAGTCTGCAGGTTGAAAAGACTACAGTACATCTGATGGTGTATTTAGATATCAGTTTATACTTTGAAGAGAATTTGGTGACATGAGAAAGATACGCACTGTTATCCCAGTCTTCGCCAAATACTTAATTAAGTGATTGAGTGGTCTTTGACTTTTAAACTTGAGATATTTAGCCCGCAAACTGAGCCCCATTTTATAAAAAGTTGGTATGATAGAAACTCTTGCTGGAATGGCAATTTTCATGACAACGACAAGAATCCAGCCTCCTGAGTGGCTGTTGCTATGGGGAGTTGCCATTCCAACAAGAGTTGCCATCCTTACATCTCTTATAAAATGCTGGGACCCAGATCATCCTAGATCAGATTAGCCCTGATCTATAATCAGAGCAGCAAAAATATGTAACTAAACTTTGTGACAATACCGCACGAACAAAATCTAACCAATGTATTTGCTCAAATCGCGATATTGAGAGATAATAAGGCACAATGATAGAAGAACTAACAGACGGATTGACAGATGGACAGACAATACGAAGAAACAACGCTTCCACCCCACCCCTCCTCTTAATGGTGGAAGATAAGAAATATTCATTATTATGATCAGTCTGTTGATAGTCCAATGTGTTTACGCTCGGTTTTGTGTCACAAAAGTTGGTATAAAAGGTACAAAAAATGTATTATTATAAACATTGCACAATAGACCAGGAGCTACCATGAGGAGAGAAAAAAACAAACAAACCCGAAACAAAAACAAAACCTCGGAAAGCGTATTTGTTTCTTCTTATGATTTTCCACTTGATTTTTTTTTTCTGTTAAGGAGAAATCATTGTCTCATTTTGAGAGACAGTTACAGAGTAGTGCCTTTTACAAAAAAAAAAAAAACAAAACAAAAAAAAAAACCCCGCAGTATCTGCTATGTATTATATAATATGCAGATACTGCGTTTTTCCTTGGGAGGGCAGTACTTCTGACTGCGCTCAAGGACACGGTACATATTTTTTGCGTGTATAATACATTGTAATGTACACATAATCATGATAAATGAAGATATGAAGTCGAAATAAAAGTCAACGTTATTGTGATTGTGAATCTATGAGAATTAACTTGACATCTTAAAGTTCATTTAGATTAAAAAAGAATAATCGTTTCATGTGAAGCAAAGGCGGAACCTTTCAAGCTTAAAGAGGTCGGGAAAAAATCTGAAATTCTATAGCAATGTCTATAGAGTCATACATCTTTCTTTTTTCGTGACAAAGACACGTTTGTAACCTAATAATGAAGGAAGTATCAGCGCTTCATAATTCTCATATTGGTGATGATGGCTCAAGATAACTGACAATAAAGAAACTCTGTGAAGTCATTCAAGGTCAAGATTTTAAAAAATGTACAGGTTTGTGTGGAAAGCAACGAAATGGAAACGATGACAACATTACGTCATTTGAAGTCACGTGACCTCGACAGCCTAATGGCCTTTCTTGTGAAACTACAGAGTAATAACATGATACGATTTAGCAGTTAACACAGATCATTTTAAAAAATGTTGAAAACCTATTTGTTCCAAAAGTGATACCTCTTTATAGCTCTTATACTTTATTACACTGCTATAATTGTGATCTGACAAGAAGAAAATCATTGTTTATTTATAATTTTGTCCTTCCTTTGTTTTGTTTTGTAAATATTGTTCATCATTGTATTTTGTTAAAACTGTTGAATTGCTTTGAGTCTGTATAGAAAAAATGTTGTATGATGAATAAATTTGTTATTATCATTATTATTATCATCATGAATAGTTATTATTATTATCATTCAAATAAAACCGCTACTCCCCACCTAATGAAAATAAAACGAAGTGATGTGATAATATTCTTCTCCCATCGACTCAACATCCTAACTCACTTCTTTGAATAGTATCAGGGGAGTAGGGAAAAGAGAACATTTTGTATACCAGATATACCACTTTCCGTAAAATTGCTTTTACATGATTATGCATGCAGAATGTGCGCTGTATATACCATGCGTGTGCAATGAAGGAGAACACACACACACAAACACACACATGTACCTTCACTCACGCACACATTCATCGCCACTCACTCACTCAAGAGGGGATTCCCCCCCCCCCCCCCCACTTTGCATGTCAATGGTTGCAATGTTAATTAGTAATCATTCATGTTTTACCTAGATTATTCAAGAGGAAGTGTCCTTCATAGTCACGTTGACGTGGAAATACAATTTATTGTAGATGTATTGGCGGGTATTTTACAATGGTGTAAAGTGCATTCATGAGGAGCAGCCGAGTGCATGTTCCACAAAATTGTGAATACCCGAGAGTGAGGTGCATCTCCACTAGCGTCCCAAACTTAAATCTGTGCTTAATTTGCTTTATAAAAAAAGGTTCTATGAATTATCTCTATTTACCTTTATGGGTATATACCAGTCAGCTACGTATACAACTTCAGTCTTTTGAAAAAGCTAAGATGTCGGAAGATAGTATTCCAAACTTTGACACGGCATTTGCTCCTGCGACTGTTCACGTGACATGGATGTCAAATTGTTGAAAGCAAACACTTTTCACGCATTAACATTTAGGGGGATAACGATAACATTCGAAATGGAAAAGACTCCCTTTCTTGGTGTCACAATAAGCTGAATTTGAATAAGCACAACCGTGTCATCTGCAACAAATTAGCCAAAAAGAGTGGAGTTTTTAACAAACTGAATTTGACCCCTCCCCTGCCAAAAAGAGGAATGCTTCATTAATGAATTATTGTTCTGTAATATGGTCTAATTCTATAGTATGTGAAATGCAAATAGAGTATTGCTGCTTCAGGGGAAAAAAGTTATTCGTTCGATTAAACACAGAGTGACAATGTTTATTATGTCCGCACTTCCCCAATGTTTCACCTCTTTAAACTTTTGAGTTTTCCAGATATTTACATTTACCAGTGTGCATTATTTGTGAATTTTGTTTTAGCAACGTGATTCTTAACAGTTTATTATACACTCTTAAAGCATCCGAGTCAGAACTGATCCGGAACTGGGTCCGTTGGGGTCACACACCGTTTCGGGTTAAAAATTACTCGGAATTTGGTCATGAAGACCGCAAATGGGGTCACCCTGACCCAATTCATGACTCTGAATGGGTCATATCTGACCCCATTCCTTGTCATTTCTGACCCGGAACGATGTGTGACCCCAACGGACCCAGTTCCGGGTCAGTTCTGACTCGGATGTTTTAAGAGTGTATCATTTCAAGTTATGTAGTCATTGTATATGAAATATATGAAATGGCAATGCTTTTCCTTTTTCCAGAACCTTGCCGTCCCAAAATCAATTTTTGTCATCGGACCTACAAAGTATAGAACGGAATTCATCCAGATATTCGAAGAAGCAAATTTTTACGATTATTTCGAAGGAGATACAAGTCATACCTTTTAGACTGATACAATGAATTTTTGTGATTGTAAGGTTGTTAATGTGTAGGTTTTTGTATATGTGTGTATGCATGTGTATGTAGGGTATATAGGTGTGTGTAATCTTGTTCTAATTTGCTGAATTTGAGATTTTTTATGTTTCTTATATAAACGATATTTCAATTACATGATTCATGATAAAAAAAGTTGTTTTTCGGAGACACACTTAAACATATAAGGCTGTGTGTTCTCAAATTATTTTGTTTTCTTGTATTTCTCACAAATGTTGTTGTACCTCTAATCTTTATATGTCTTTATTGTTTGTGATGCTGTCTGTTTCTGTTTTGTTGATATTTATGGAAGTGTTAAATAAACCTCAATCTATCTTTAAATGCGCTACACTCCCCTTTCTAAAATGCCCTCGAACAAAGCATATACGTCAAAGCCTGTCAAGAACGCAAACGTAACTAGTTGATTCGATAAACGCGGCAAACGGCTAATTGATAAGTAATTAGGGCCTATCAATGGGGCATCGGCATCAGGGTCAGGTTTACGTGAAGGTTTACCTGAGAACGTCATCATAGTTGACTTACCTGAGTGGAGTACCGAGAAATTTGATTGCGTTTTCCGGTTTTCTCCAGTTCATGGTCATTCACTTATTGCATATGGGTATAAGTGATCGAATATGCATTTTAGACATCCAGAGTGGACAGGCTGATCCGGCACGTCAGGTTAAGGTGGTTTTTTTTTTTTTTTTTCTTTTGCGTGTTTGGTTGTTTTCTTGTATTTTGGTCTATATTTAATGCTCGAACCGCAAAGAACACGTCAAAGTGGAGACTGTGGTCAGTTACAATACAATCTTTAATGGAAAAAATAAATGAGTGCCAGCCTGTAAAAATAGTCTCTTCGCATTTCATGATCATGATATACAGTTATGTCATTATACACGGTGTATAATGACACACCATTGTGTCATAATACACTGCGTATAATGACACCACTGTGTTATCAAAACGCAGTGTATTGCGGTCCCATGCCAGCAGGTAAGGAGGTAATATACGTCACTGATCTCAGTGTGGACCAAACACACTGTGTGAAGCGTTGTGTGAAAATAATGAGTTCACATCTGCACAAGACGAAAATAAAAACAAACAAACAACAACTATACACGTGGATCCTTGGTTTCGAGTTCGATACAAGGGATGCCACGTGTCAAAGGGGACGTATACAATGCAAAGAACTCTCAATGATTCTTTTACATAATGCCCTCCATACCAAAGGTAAGAATTGTATGTATACACTGTAAATCCTTGTGTTGAAATTGGTCATTTTGTACATGGAAACAGTGTGTTCGCGAGATCTACATCAAAAGACTTTACTTATGCATAGTTTGTCTGAACATCGCGCACTGACATATTGAAAATATATAGTCATATAAATGTCAAATCACATTTACCTGCATCATAATCGGAAATGGCAGAAATTGAATTGAATTGAATTGAATTGAACTGAATTGAATTGAATTGAATTGAACTGAATTTATTTTCACATCAGGCATTAAAAAGAAAAACAACATTGGTCATAAACAAACGCACGTACAAAATATGGAGGAATCACAATCACAAATGAATGGGAATTCGGCCACACACTATAAACTAACCCTATAAAAAAAAAATTGAACAAAATAACATTGAGTTATCCTTGACTCAGACTCATTAAAAGGTTGATTATGATTGGGGACATTTTGAACTACATTATGCAAAATTCCGAAATTTGAATTCAGAAAAAAATGAGATATGAAATGTAACGAAAGCTTCCTCAAGATTAGCAAACAGGCTCAAAGACACATACACACACACACACACGCACACACACACACACACGCACACACACACACACACACATATATATATATATATATATATATATATACACACATAAACACAAACACACATAAACACACACACACACACATATACACACACAACCAGTAGCTTGTTACGGTCATGGACCTAGTGCACATAACAATTATGTGAAGAAATGGATACAAACGGTCATGTTGTTTGACCTTTGACAGAATGAACGAAAATATCACCAACGCAATCCCGAAGAAAACAATATTTCTTTGTTTTCATGATCCAGCACTGTACGATTCCTGTCCATGTACATAGCCAGCCTCAATATCCAACTAAGATGCTGAAAGCGACTGCGAGTTGTAATGGCCAAAAATAAAAACACAAAGAAAACAGCATTTGGACCAGGCTCAAAACTTCACTTTCAATTTCGGAATACGTGCATATTTATACCTTTTGTTTAATTCAATAACCTAGGAATCCATCATACTTGACTGCGTGCAGCGTCTATTTTGCGAATGCACCTTATACATTCATTATATCTATAAGTTTAGGTATGGACTGGCTGAGCTTCACCAAGCTTTCTTGATGCCACTTATACTAAGCTCTGGAAATGGACTCCACGGAATATGAATATAATGTCTGAAAACTATTGAGACGTGGTCATGGCCATGGCTGTACAGTGAAGAATAAGTCACGTGCACACTTCTGAGATGTTACCTCTGTGTAATAATGCCTATTACTTCTTAAGGGTGTTGTGGTTTTGTTATTGTTTGAGGGGGCAGTAAGGGTGGACATGTAAATATAGACTCATTCAAGTGGATGTTACTGATTTGATTTTAAACGAAATACATGTATAATGAACTACAGCGATTTTTTTAATCCGGTCTGATAAAACTGCCTTGTGCTACGAAGAAATAAAAATGTGTAAGACATATCACAACACCGAAACTGGACTGCAGGAGGTGCTCTTCGTGCAATTCGTACAAGAGTTTGTTCAGCTTTGGCAGAGTAAAAAATGACTGAACGACAGTCCGCTTGCATAGAATATATAACCAGTAGCGACAGGTTACGAATCAAGTCCATATCTCCAATCAGTCGTAATGAAAATGAATAGGTCTGTGCTCATATCCAGACGATAACTCTGCGTTCGTTGCCCAGGCGAGTCTGGAATGACCCGCCCATAGCAATACGCGCAAAGTACATGCAATACTGACGAATCGGATATTAATGCGCCTGGAGTACATCTTGTGTTGGCAAACAGATCCAGCCAAATAACAAAAAAAAAAAATCAAAACATAACAATGCAAGGAAATAGAGGCTTCCCCGGTAATATATAAATTATTGGACGAGGATTGGTTTTATGCTCTAGGTGAATTGAGGAAGACAACCGAACGTTGTCTTTAGGTAAATTGATGGAAATCGAAGTTGTGTCCACCTGTTTTCTGGACACTCAGCGGTCATTTCAATCAAGTACGTTGCTCGCATCAGTGGATTGATATGATAGTCTATGGCGTGAGGCTACTTAGACATCGCCAAAGGTCAAGAACGGCCTTCAGACGAATTTGACTCTGCTGGTGTTATGGGTGGGTGAAATTCACGCTACGCTGAAAATTTGCTGCATGGCCTAATGGGCAGAGACATCTAAAGCCAGCCCCCCCCCCCCCCCTTCATCGTTATCTACATGCACGGAGGTATAAAGGATGAGCCAGAATACTACGTCGTGCTGTTGTGAAGTACATGTACATGTATATTATATTCGCTCGAAGTATATTGTTTCTCAATACCAGAGACTATAAAATAATATTCACTATGCACATCAATGTCTTGATATGTTGTCATACTCCAAGAACAACCACTTAAGTCTGAAATTCAAGAGTTATTCAAAAGAGAACTGAAGCCACCTACCCCAGCACCACCCCCTTTGTTCATAACCTAGTTTGATTCTAACTCTTTTTAATGATTATATATGTATATATATATATATATATATATATATATATATATATATATATATATATATATTCGTTGTTATACCCGAAGAAACAGCACATATACATATATATATATATATATATATATATATATGCAGTTTCTTCGGATATAACAACGAATAAAACACAAGCCAGACATAATAAAACATAATACAAGCATTGTTAAAATCATGAGGGGATATAAAAGTTAATTTCAAGACACATGACTGTGTACTATGGTTACTTTTACACGAACAATTGACGAATGATGATGAAATTTAAGACTTTATAGGGCCTTAAAACGTGTGTACTATATCACGTGTACAGTAAAAGAGATGAGCAGAATACAGGATATATAGTAGTTAAAAGAAACGCTTAGCTAACGCCCAGCAAAGTTACAGCCGGTGTCGTAAAACCTGGTTACGCATGTTGTGATCAGGGAGTATAGTGACAGAATGAAGGTCTAAATTAATAATTATCGACCTTACATGGAAGCATTCTTCCCCATCCCATTGTATCTCCCTCCTCGCCCCCCCCCCCCCAACAAAGGGCGAAAACAAAAGCAAGAACACGACACCAGAATTGATATCCACATTATCGCTACTATAATGGGACAAAGCAAAGACAACAACGTAATTTCTTATCATCATGCCCCTTTTCTTACTGAGAGGTAAATTGAAACACGACTCGTGTAATAATCTTCAAATTCAAACTTTATTTTCACTTTTTTTTTTTCAACAGAATGTACAAGCTCAGACCAAAAAGCATCTGGAGATTTTCAAAATGTGAAATGTTTTATTTTTTCTTGTAACTGGCAGAGTTAATGGGTAATTCTCCTTCAAGAGATGGCCTGCAGTCTGCTCTGGTTCACAAAATTAGCTGGGCAGAAAAAAAAATATTCATGTAATATCAAGCGTTACGCCTGTTTATAAAGAGAGCTACCTAAGCATAAACTCTGATATACGGTTACCATTTGACGGTAAGGGTTAAAAGGTTTCCCGAAGAATGAGCAACCTGCCTTAATGAAGTGAATGGTGTTTAAATAATCAGATGCAATCATTATTTCAACAGCAGATGTGCTGTCGTCAAGGTGACGAGCAGCCTGCTATAGTCATGTGAGTCCTCCTATCCCATCAGATTCTTGCACTTTTCTTTTGCATGACTTGTCAAGCGACGGTCGCTGTGGGAAATAGAGGACGTTCTATAAGTACAGCAGAGCCTTAGTAAACGCTATACCTTGCTAGTCCCTAAACATTATCCGTGCCAGATCCATGCATGCGCAAGAATATGACTGACTTGGTTTCAGTGGGGTACAACATAATCTGTATATATATATCATATATATAAATAAATATATATATATATATATATATATATATATATATATATATATATACACTGTACATATATATATATATATATTTGAATGCTTGCCTAACAAAGCATGATAACATCATATTGGGAACCACTGGAGCAGAGTTGGCCAAACGTTATGTAATTCATTCACAATTCAGATACAGCTATTGTGTCACTTACAATTTCATGATCATTAGCAGCAATTTCAACTTCATTCATGGGAAATGAAAGAAGAAATCTGCAGTGGAAAGAAATTATTCCCATCTCAATGTTTTGAGAGATCCGGGGCATACCAGGCAAGCGATTTTTTCTTCTTATTTATCAAAAAAAGAAAAATTTCAATCTTCAACATTTTATAACTTCTATACTTTCATCCGATTTTGATGAAAATATTAGTTGTTGTGCTTGCACTCTGTTATTCTTCTTGCAAATTAGTTATTTTTCATTTCTTACGTTTTATTTGTCCCTGAAGTAGCGGTATAGAGAACTATTAATGGCGTCTCAACCTCACTCATTATTAATGGTCTAAAAGATAATTTGTCTAATTTGTCCCATTTCAGAGGGGGCTATAATGGCGCAGGACAAGTGCGTGAAATGTAATGCGAGATTAAAAAGTCAAAGACTGAATGCAGGAAGTAGAGTCATGGAGTGGCAGTTGTTTGTTTGTTAGTGTGATGGTTTTCATGTTGTTCGGACCCTAATTCATGGATGTCTTTTTTTTTATTCTTGTTTGAACAGCATGAAATATCTCATTTTGTTGATTATTATAGAGCTTTTTATCAGACGGAGCTGATAACGTATAAGTGACCAATGTATTTGTTATGGGCCCTTTATTTACTGCCTCGAAGACTCATAATAATGAAATGTCTGATAACTTCTCAAATTTGAATTGATGTACAATGAATAATGTTGTGAGAAGAAATTTCCGAACCGGTCTGCGCTTACCAAATTTTGTAGCTTCTGGGCATCCAAGAGCTATTCAACCATTACGCACCTTTTGATTCTGGGAAAAGCAAAACGTGCACTCCTTTCACACTTAATGATGCCGACCCTCAAAGTAATTACATTTGAATTTGTCTTTGCAGGGTGAGAAGGCCTTTCTATTGTCCAACGAACTAAAGTGATTGATGATACAACCTCGCCATTTTGACAGACGGACGGCTGCTTGTACGATTGAGCTTGATGTTAAAGGATAAGTTCACCTTCATAGACATGTGGATTGAGTGAATGCAGCAAAAGAATACATCAGTGAAAGTTCGAGGAAAATTGGACATTCGTTCCAAAGTTATGAATTTTTGAAGTTTCTACTCAGTCACTGCTGGATGAGGAGACTATACTACGGCTTGTGATATCACATGTGTAGAATGATATCAAGAAAATATAAAGAAAATTCAACATATTTCCACTTTTCTCGCATAACAAAAGAAGACTTAACTTTCCTCTTTCAGAAGGTATAAGGGCACAACAACATTACCCTTACATGCGTCAGTGACAGTTCAAAGAAATGAACACTTTTTTCAAAAAAAAAGTTGTGAAATTCTCTATGTATTTTCTTTATATCGTTCTATACATGCATGTGATATCATACACTGTATTGGTCTTCTCATCCATCAGTGACTGTCCATGCAAATACTTTAAAAATTCATAACTAATTTGAGCGGTTTGTGTGATTTTTCTCCAAGCTCTCACTGTTTGGTGTGTTCTACTAGTATTGCTGCATTCACCCATACAATCCACATGTAGTGCATGTATAAGACGGCGGACTTGTCCTTTAATATACAGATCAACATCATCGGGGCACAACGCACACATCAGTAAATCGCATACCCTCTCTCTGTTGACTCAGTGAGTGGCAAAACTTATAAATGTAGGCCTACTTTTTAATAGATTATGTGCAAAATTACTTATTAGGCACCCTCCTAGTCAAGCTCATATGGTTATTAACAATGTCCATTGCATTTCAAATCATTTTCTCAGAAACTTTAGTCGAAGTACATTGTATTTCCTCGAATAGCGTATCATACCTTCAATCTGAAATTGCTTTATATCTTTACTTCGTGTGCTTTTCATGATTTTTTCTAGCACTATAAACTACATGTATAATAATTGCATTGCACACACTGTATACGTATTATGCACATTGATACATATAATCCATAAAATCATGTCGACGATTTAAAATGTGTATTTATCTATGTATTCTTTATAAGTAGGGTAGTTCCAGTAAGAGCCACAAAGGCGTACTCTTGCAAGGGAGCCCCGTGTCAACATATTTTACAAAGTGTGTATAATCAGAACCAAAAACAAAACGAACATATTTGATATGAGACAGTGTACTCAAAATTGTTAAATTCTTAATACTGTATTGACAGTGGAATGAAGAAGAAAAACTGAGCTGAGCTGAGCTGAGCTGAAGGTTAAGCTTGACAGCATGTATCTACAGCCTTTTATCGTTCTCATTATGACGCTGATTTACCATCAGAAAAAAAAAAAACCCAAAATGAGATGTACTTAACACCCTCTACTCTATAGCCTAAGTCATGGAGCTACAAGATCTCCTATGTAGCTCCATGACTAAATGAAAACACTGCTAGATTGCTATGAGAAGAGAGCATGGCCAGTTTGTTATTGAGTATAATTATATGCGGATTAGCTCCGTGTTTGGATTCTTGTTGTTGCTGCTGCTGCTTCTGCTGTTGTAATGCTCCTGCTGTTGTTTCTGCTTCCATCAATTCATTTAGCGAAGTGATCGATAGGAACAGAGAAAGGAAAAGAACCCAACAACCTGTGGCAATATTTGTTAATAATATATAATAGATAGGTTTTAATGGGCACCTTCGTCCGAACTGGCCGAAAAGTAATTTCCGGATGTCACGCCGGGCAGTGCATTTTATCGAATATAATACCGCTGGCGGCCAAACTATACTTGTTTATTTAGGATGTTTACGATCAAATCCATTCTCAAATATTGCTGCTACATGTATCTGGTTTCCTAAATCTCCCTCGCCAGAGAACGAATTTCAGTCTATTGTCAATTTTTGATGGCCAGATAGCCCAGTCAAGACAAAGTTTATCCAAAGGTGGCATTACTCTAGTACTAAGCCCTATACTTGTCAAGATTAAGATGCACTATATGCCGATAAACACTGATGTGGTAATAATCTGTGCTGAATAACCGGCAAATAAAGAAATGAATATATAGATAAACACACACACACACACACACACACACACACACACACACACACACACATATATATATATATATATATACATATATTACATTGCAAATACATATATTGTGTGTATGTATGTGTGTGTGTGTGTGTGTGCGACTGTGTGGTTTGTGTGACTGTGTGTCAGATGAGAAAGTATTGAAGCAAGGGGGTGAAGGTCTCGTTAAACGCACACAGCAGTGAATACTAGCAGATCATTGTGATCCCTTAATTTCTGTTATATCTTAACACTTGAATTCAACATAAATCTGTCTTCATGGATCCTTGTGAGTGTTCAATTAGTCTGGTTTCCAAACCCTTTGCCAACTGGACTCACTTCGCGGCAACAAATCCACCTAAACCTACTCTAGTTTTCGACGTTGAGGGCGTCAACATCCTGTATAGCAAAATAATACGAGCAGAGGGTCTGGAAGCCAGACTAGTGCTCAATACAAGTAACTATTCATAACTGAATGATACACGCCTTTAAACTAAAACAACAACAACAACAGCAACAACATAAAACAGTATAGTATACACGTGATAGAAGATGGGGTTACACGCCCCGTCCAACAATGAGAGCGTGTGATTAGCAGGTAGTGATATACAGTGTACCACCGTACAATCTGATGAAGTCGGTTGTGTGTGTGTGTTTTTTTTTTTATTCTGTCTGTGTCTCATCAATTGAGTGTTGTCATGGAAACGGTCGTTCTGATGACCCAACGCTCTACTCTTTTCAGTGATCAAGTGAAACAAGAGTCATTAATAACTAAAAATTAATTTTAGAAATGTATCCAGCACAAGCAGAGACCAACGGTCAGGGATACCAAATCTGTTGAAAGAGGTTAGTTAATGGATCAAAGACTTACAATATTCACGTCCAATAAAATGAATGGCTGACAAGGCAAGTGAACAAAAAAAGAATTAATGAAAACGAAAAAAGACAAACAGAATGCTTAAATATTTCCATCGACAATACACCTGCTCTAGAACACCAAAAGTTAATCAAAACTTTACGAAGAGATGCTTCCGCTTTTCTTCTAAAACAAAAGAATCATTCAACATTAAAGGGGACCTCCGGACGATTTTCAGTACGTTGTATAATAGGGAGCTTTAGATTTTAGACGCGCGGACGTTCAAAGGGGAAAAAACATGGTCTGAGCGTGCGCAGTAGCGCACGTCAAGTTACTGCGCACGCTCAGACCATGTTTTTTTCCCTTTGAACGTCCGCGCGTCTAAAATCTAAAGCTCCCTAATAATGGATAGCTATAAATTAGTTGTACTGGGTAGTAAGTTTCAGTGATTGGGATGAGGAATAGGAGTGTTTTCAAAATTTATAACAAATCACAACTAGAAAAGCACTCTGAGAGCGCAGATCTCCGCCAAGCATGCAGCTCATTTCCACCACTGATCTTGTTCTTCTATTATTTCCACCCATACGTAGTGCATCGTGTGCAGAGTCGCCCGAATCCCAATATAGAAGCCTTTGTTACGTCATAAACCTTCAGCTGCACCTCGCGCCTTGCCCTAATATACAAATGATGCACAGGATAGAGTGTGTTAGGTGCGCCTCGCGCATGTCGCACTATTGTCAATACTCTCGAGCGCGCCGCACCTTCACTAACGCCACGAAATAATCCTGTGCATCATTTGTTTTATAAAATGGGTCGGAAACTAACAGCATTATTCACGTACCTGTGTGGGTCAATACCAGTCAGCTACATGTAGCACTCGCTCAAAAGTCAAGATGTCTGAAGATGTTCGTCCCAAACATTTACGCACGTCGCACTCGGAAATCCCGCACATAAGTACTGTACGTACGTATAAGAGTATACTTACGCCACGTGTTATGCACAAGAAAGGCCGCCGGCTGTTGTGGCAGCCCGAACTAGAAGTTGTTTACTGGGGACCGTTTCATGAAACTTTTTGTCAGTGATTTACACTGACAACTGTTAAAAGCTACTGAAATCCTTGCGTCTGATTGGCTGATAAAAAATTTGTCGGTGAAAACCTCCGACGAACTCGTTGATGAAACGCCCCCCAGGATTGACAGCGCGTATAGTAGCGCGTGACGCACTTGTAACAACTGATTGAGTGCGCACTGCTAGTGTAAACATTGTGACCAAAGATAGTAGAGATAATAAGATACGAAGGCGCGCGATAACAATGGACACAAAATGGCTTCCCTACATGACGATACAAAAGAGAGCTAAGTACAAACTCAGTACACCTAGGAACATCATTCATTTCCAAAGGTAGTGGTATCTCTATCATTTTAAAAAGATTTAAAAATTATAGTCGTAGCTTTTTATCGATTAAGGGGATTATTTTGAAAAACGAGATTTTAAAGTAATAAGGATTATTTCGTGGAGGTAAAAATTTGGCAACAACGTGATCTCACAATCAAAGACGCTTGATAAACAACAACATCTTCAAAGACAGCGCGTCTCTGGCAAAGACACACATCACCTGAGACGCGCTGTCCCTTAAGCCGCTGCTGTTGTTTATCAAGTGTCAAGACAGCGCGTCTCAGGTGATGTGCGTAATACGCTTGAAGACCGCGCGCTGTCCATTTGTTTTATACAGGATTAGCGCGCACTTTCGTTTCTTATTAGTTAAGCGTCTTTGATTGTGACGTACGTCAGGCCCCGGCCGTGCATTTACTAAGAAATTAATGCACGCACACGTGACTCATTTCAGCGCTTCCAATTGGCTACACTCTTGAACCCATTTTATAACAGAAACTAGAGCACGCACTTTAGTGCGCGCATGCAAACCTCAAATGCGCGCAGCCTGAACTCGCAAGTTGAATGACCCTACCTGCTAAAATATCAAAAATCCTTCATAAATTCCCCCAAAATTCTCGGATCACTACCAAAAGTTAATCGTTTAGTACTTGTGTCATTCTCAACCTTTCCTGCAAGTTTCATCCCAATCCGTTAACTACTTTTTGAGTTATTTTGCGCACGGACAAACGAACGAACGAACGAACGAACAAACCAACAGTAACGAAAACATAACCTCCCCCCTTGGCGGAGGTAATAATAAACAAGGATGATGACATGGCATCCTCGCTACAAGAATACATGAGTAGGGGCTCAAGGAAGCAGAATAAAAGAAGAAAGCATGCATAAAGGCCGTGTCACACCTTTCCGGGCAAGCTATGCGGGCTTGTTGCGAGTAGGGATTTTCCAGCACGCAGAATTTTCTGCGGGGCGGACAAGAATGTTTGCGAGTTTCGCACTTGTGTCTTAACTGCTAGACGCGTGATACTTACCGTCTACTTGCGTGTAGTCCGTGTGACCCGCGTGAGAGCTTTGAAGCCGATCCGTGTTCTGTTACGAGCGACCTATGGGTATTATACTGCGAAGTACCTGCGTTGGAGTTGCATGCGAGGTGCTGCCGGTAAGGGTCTCCTAATGGTGTTCTGCGTGTACCTCTGCGGGCAAATCCCCGCGACTAACTCGGAGTAGTTTTGAGCATGCTCAAGGCCTTGTCATGTATCTGGGGAAGTTTTGCGGGTTAACTTGCGGGGAAACAAATGTGCTATACCCAGAGCTCTCCGCAGTTGGTCCGCACCAGACAGTACCTAGCGCGTATCTCGCCCGTAGTTGCCCCAAGTCCAAATTTACCCGCAGCCCTCGTTTTGAGCATGACCAAAACTTTTTCCGGGTGAGTCGCGGGGATTGCCCGCAGAGGTCCACGCCGAAGAACGCCAGTAGGAGGCCCTTAGCGGCAGCACCTCGCAGTCCCCGTATGCGGCCAAGATAATGAAATTCTATGGGACTTCTGCCATTCCTTCAGAGGAATTCCTTCAGCCCCCATAACACGCGCCTGGCACGCAGGTAACACAGAATAACTGCAAGTAGACCTTAAAGTACTTCTAACGTGTCCAGCAAGTAAGACACATGCACTGACTCGCCCAAATCCTTGTCCGCCCTCAGAAAATTGTCCGGTATGCTTTAAAATCCCCACACGCAACAAGCCCGCGTAGCTTGATCGGAAAGTTGTGCCAGGGCCTAAACACGGTTGCGGGTAAAAATATTTGCATGCGCACCTCCAGGGGACTACGGGTGAAATACGTGCTAGGTACTGTCATGTGTAGGTCATCTGCGGGGACTTCCGGGTAGTAAAAATTGTTCTTCGCAAGTCGCACGCAAGGCTTGACCGGAAAAAGTTGTGACACGGCCTTAAGTTCTACACAGGTGAACATGTTAAGCATGTGGTATTGTAATGGAATTACATTGCCACATTTCTGAAATATGTGAGGCTCCTATGTCATCATCTTAGTTCAGTGTAATTTCTTCTAAGTTTTTCAGAGTATTGATTTCTCTGCTCAAGGACCACAATAAATTCCACAAATCTATACATGGAGCTGTTGATTTATGTACTATGGGATGTGAAATTATGAAAATCGTCTGGAATGCCTCTTTAATTACTTTGAACCTAGTTTACAGGACACGGAGGCAAAAGAGAAGGGTATGGGATAGTATAAGAAAGAAAAGTTGAGAGTTTACAATAGTGCGCATCGTTCACATCAGTGTTCTTTGTGACCGGGATTAGTTGAAAACACAATATCTCCACCCCCCCCCCCCCCACACACACACACACACAAACACACACCTCTTTTTATATAGAAAATATCTTTATAATATTCTAAATGTCAGACACGCTTCCTGCGAAAAGGTCATCCCTGACACTGTAAAGTTTGCCTAAAGTCGAGCCAGAAGGTATTCTTGCGGTCGGCTACACGTCACTTCCGGTTGACTTGAGTGAAAACAAACAGCTATCTTGCAAGCGCTAAGCCTGCATTAAAGCAGAATACTAAAGGAAACGCATATTTTGTTGGATTATTCCCCCATTTCAAGCATAGAGCATGTTAAACACAGCGGCCTTTAATTCATCCATTTAGAAAATTGCGTTTTGGAGAACGGCTGCTTAGAAAAATTGTATCCTGAATCATGCTCAGTCGGAAGATCCGTAGTTATTTTGGGGGCAGGTCTATGACGTCATGGGATGAAAGGCAAACCCGGAAATATCACGCAACAGCCTAAGCTATGTATGCTCTCGATGAGAGCGTGATGTCGAGGCTCATACCCCGAAATCCCAAGACATTTTTTATCAGAATGTCACAAAAAATGAAATAAAATTGTTTTCTACTTCAAGTCTCCTGTGAAATCACACATTTCCTCGTTTAAATAGAGTATGTTACGTGTTATTTAGGCCACGAATACAGAAGCTGTCAGGCCTAGTGCCTGTACGATGGTGCTTCGTAGTCGATCAGTCACATGCACGCGCCCATCACCGGCCGCGTATGTCGCAGTGCAGTAGCCTCCGTGTATCAAAGAGCAGAGAAGCCTGAGCTTCGTACCTCTTTGATACGTACAATGTATTATATCGGCAGTTCCTCGGTAGTACTACAGCTGTGTACGCCATATACTAGGTGTTTCAAAAAACATTTTCCACTTTTGATCATTAATAGTTCAAAAACTATTCATCCGATTAAACTGTCATTGATATGAGTAATAGCTGGATAGTGTACAATTTGGTTGAAGGTGATTTGCACGTGAAAGCATAAAACAGTTTCATTAAATCTAAGATTGATTTTGAAGTAAGGTTTCAGATTTTGGTCAAATTTTAACCCTCTGTACAAAAATTGAACTTTGCACAGGAACCAATGATGTGTATGTGAGTGTGTGCTAACAATGGACATGCCTGAACCACCTGTTGACTAGGCGTCAGTCTCGCGCTCCCTGGCACATGAATGCTTAATCAATAATTCATGTGGATTGCCCTGGGCACTGCTAGTCTGAATTCATGCACGGTAAAGTGCTTACAAACACCACATTTTGTTCCAGCTGGCAATCGTTTTCAAATTTTGCTTCACATATCACTAAATTTGGGATATAAACAAGAATAAATTATCTAAAGTTCCTCATTTTAATACAACTGTCTACTGATAAAATAGTCTGACAAATTTTTCGTTTTTTCGATAAAAAGAGCAGCATTTATCATTGGGGCGATTTGTTTCACAGTAGATTAATTTAAGGCTCCATATACACAAGTGTATACTCTTTGCTTCCTGTCACCATGTTTACGATAGAACAGAAGGTATTCATTGTAATTTCGTTTTTCAGAAGTAGGGAGAGCACTGTCACGACTCAACGACAGTATCGGCAGGCGTTTGACTTTACACAGATACTGCCAGAGGCTGAATAAAGACTAGTTGTGATAGTGGAATTTCTCATGCATAAATAATGAAGCATTCAAACCCTGGCTATTGTTCAGAACCATTGTCAGGGTGTTAACCACACACTCCCGTACACACCCATTGACCCCAGTGCAAAGTGAAATTTTGTACAGAGGGTTGAAAATAGAGCAAAATCTGGAACCTAACTGTGAAATTAATCATGGATTTCATGAAACCGATTTTTGCTTTCATATTTAAACCACCTCCAACCAAATTGTACACTATTTGGCTATCACTCATATCAATGACAATGCTATCTGATATATAGTTTATCAATTATTAAGAATCAAAAGTGGGAAATATTTTTTGAAACACCTAGTACATATTGTACATGTATAATTTAGCGAGTCTATTTTTTCGCGAATCGGGACTTGCCAATAATTTCGCGAGTGCTTAAATTCGTGGTTGTGGAGTACACCACGGAAGAAGGAAATATATACGGAAAGAAAGTTAATATTTTCTCGTGTTTTTAAATTCGCAAAAAGCACCAGGTTCGCGAAATTGGCGAAAATAATAATAATAAAAAAAAAATCGCGAAACATTCGGCGTACGTGGATCGCTAATGCTAGATACTACGCAATCAATGCGCGGGCATCGGCTAAGTCGAAGTCTTGACTAGTCCGGCCGGCCTATCTGGTGATAAAATAAATGACACAGAGCACTGCCATTTTCATCGACAGTGATAAAACTTTGATGGACTCGGTGAAGTAATGAATGGATCGTGCAGTACCTAGCTCTTGCTAGATAGAATGCTGATGAGCTGTGAACGGGAGTACGGAGTGAGTTAGCCCGACCAGACGCTGTAAGTACGCTGTGCGAATACCTGTCGCGACGTACCTACGTACAGCGACTGGGCTGTATAGGAGTGAGTGTGATGTGATTGATAATAAGGTGTACGTAGCCCGACCAGACGCTGCGCTACTTACAGCGACTGGGCTGTGTTCATAGTTAGGCCTACTGCTGCTCTGAAGTACGAGATCAAGTCAGCACTAAGCTCGGTTCATTTTCAGTTCAGAATTAAAAAAAAAAAAAAAACTAGAAATGTCGCTTTGGCGACTGGTATGCCTCCGCCATAATGCATGATTTTCCCAATGGGTCTAGATAGTACATGTGGACAATGTTTGATTACATTTTCACAAAATTGGCAAAATATTGAAATGAAAAGTTTGTCACAAATGTGTTGAATGTTCACCTTCCTTGACCTAGCTTTAATTGGATGAATAGGAGAGCATATATCTAGGGATTTAAGGACTTTAACTTGACTTTGACCCATTCATACATTTAGGCATTGAGTAATTTTCAAGGTACAGGTGTGGAGAAAAAGTGCAATTTCTGAATTGAATAGTAAATTGTTACCATTTTCATCTGGCCCTTGACCCTAAAATTCATAAGATAATTACTTTCAGGTAGAACATGTCGTTTCAAGATAACTTGAACCACTTCCGAGATATGGAGGAAAAAGTTAGTTCAGCACTTTCATTTGATCATTGACCTTTTGACCTTTGAGGCAAAAAAAGAAGAAAAAAAAAAACTTTCCAGAGAATTTCTATTAGGTTACACACGCATACACCAAGTGCAAAAAAATAACCCTGCTGGCATTGCATAAATATGAGGGTAATAGTAAAATTTTGAAGTCTTGCACTTGACCTTTGACCCCTGACCTTTGACCCCATGAACCCTACATTCTCTAGATAATCACTTCCAGTCAGTACATGTATATACTATGTTCCATGAAGATACCTTGAACAATTTTCCAAGGTACGGAGAAAAAAAAGAAGTTTTGATATTTTTACTTGACCTTTTGACCTTTGACCTTTGACTTCATGACCCAAACTTTCACCAGAGAATCTTAATTGGGTAATACATGTATACACTAAGTTTCAAGAAAATATCTTCAGGCATTCAATAGATATGGTGGAAATAGTGAAATTTTATGTATTTGACCCTGACCTTTTGACCTTTGACCTCATGACCAAAACTTTCACCAGAGAATCTTAATTGGATAATACATGTATACACTAAGTTTCAAGAAAATCTCTTCGGGCATTCAATAGATATGGTGGAAATAGTGAAATTTTATGTATTTGACCCTGACCTTTTGACCTTTGACCTTTGACCGCATGATCCAAACGTTCACCAGAGAATCTTAATTGGGTAATACATGTATACACTAAGTTTCAAGAAAATATCTTCAGGCATTCAATAGATATGGTGGAAATAGTGAAATTTTATGTATTTGACCTTGACCTTTTGACCTTTGACCTTGAGCATGTGCACCCAAAAGTTGATAGGCACAACTTCACCCCCTAATACACATACATGCCAAGTTTCATTAGGATACCTCAACAGGTTTCGATAGTTACCTTGTCCACAAAATTCATTACGGACGGACGGAAGGACGGACGGACGGACGGACGGAAGGACGGACGGACGGACGGACGGACGGACAACCCGAAAACATAATGCCTCCGGCACCACTTCGTGGCGGAGGCATAAAAAAAAAACCTCTTACCCATCTAAATTTTGAAGTCTACCTGGTATTGGTCCTGCGTCACCAACATTGTCCCCTGGCCTGCCGTGTGGCAAGGGCTCGTACTGCCAATCTCCACTAAGTCCGTCCGCTTCAACCGGACCGCCCTGGGCCTTCCCCACTAGCTCGCCCGTAGCGTCTCCCTCCTGCGCCCCGCCGTGCGGCTCGTCAGCAACATCTATCTCTCCAACTTCGCCAGGGTCATCATCACTAGTTTCATCATCGTTATCATCACTAGTGTGTACTGTATCACTCAGTTCATCATCGCTCCCACATTCAAATTCCACCAAGAAATCATCCTGATCATCACTGCATGGCGTGCATTATCGAAAAACAAACTTTTAAACTTTGTATGCAAATACTATCTACAACAACTTGTATGATACAATGCATGCATTATGCGCGCGGGGGCCTGCGGAGCTCGAGACCTTGCGCGATTCCTTTCATCCCATGACGTCATCGGCAAAGCCTCGAAATTTACGCTGTGACCTAGATTTCAGGGGTGTGACAGGTGTACATTTTCAAAATCCTCTAACTCCACTTCAAAAAGGCCATTTTAAACGATGTAAACGACAAATTGTTCTATGTGTCCCACTCTTTCACTTCATATATAATTCTATTTCTTTAGTATTCCCCTTTAATGCGCATACTGCATGCTGTGCATGTGCGACGCGTATGGCGTCATTTTGTCATTTGTGCCATCATTCATGAGATACATGCATCATGTCTTGCCAGCAATATTCTAAAAATCTTGATCCTGTCGATCGATCGGTCCCGGTATTTTGCCAAGTTGAAGGCAGCCGGACTGGACCTGTGCCCGTATGAAATCGCGGCAGGACTCTCTGGATCGACGACCCGACAAAATGGCCAGATGTGCAGTAGAATCTCTTTGAGTAGGCCCTACCCCGATATCTACGATTATTTAGTATGGTTGGGTGTTCATAATACCGGACACCTAACGTTTTTCTATCAATAGAAACGTGAAAAATCTCACAATTTGCCTGAAATTTTACTCACGTGTGGAGAAAATACTCCGGATTCACAAGCGCGCACGGAAAATGCGATCTGAGGTACGCGCTCTAGTTTAGAGTAGGCGTAGGGCCTAATCCTGCCGCCCGCACAGCTACAGTACCAGCTTGCGCTAGCGCTATGCTCGCGGGGCGCCCCGGCAGAAAACACGTACAGCGTTACCACTCCAGGCTCACGCGACTATAGACTATGGTTTGTTTTCACTCCAACGCTATCCATGACACCGTGACACGCAAAATACCCGGATGTCCGACCATGAGAATACCGGCCAAACAGCAACGCCCTAGATGCAGAATACTGTAGCATGTAATAGATGGAATTAGGTGAGGGCCTCAGGTGTTTCGGTCCGGGGTATCGGCCTATTTGTGATTACTTAAACAGAATGTCGCGCTACTTTGAATTCGTTCAGCTCTACAAAAGAACGGCGATGTTACACTTCCGAAGGCAAACTATTTACTCGTCCCATTGTCTCATTACAGGACACGCTACTGCTAATGATCACATTGGTTTTAGGATGCAACTGGCTTTATTTCAGTATATCTTGATAAAGAAAAACACCAAATTGTTGCTGAGAGCTTTATTAGAGAGAGTGTGTGACGAAAGAGAAAAACAGAAACCGAAAGAAAAAAAAAATGTATTATACATTGGAAGCGAAGTGTGTGTGTGTGTGTGTGTGTGTGTGTTGGGGGTGGAGGGGGAAGAAAGAGAGAGAGAGAGAGAGACGGAAATAGTGAGATAACGGAGAGGGAGAGATTAAAAAAAATAGATTGAGAAAGGGGAGTGAAAGACGGTAAAATACATGATTCGTAACGTGAGCGCGTGTGTAAATCTGTGTTTTTACGGGCATGTGTTTCCGCATGAAAGAGACTGCATGGATCGTTGAGTTGATAAACGCACCCTAAGGGTGCGTTTATCAACTCCTTTTCTCGGCAGAAACAGGTTATCCAAACAGCTTTCAAGGAATTTTTACGAGTTGATAAACGCAAAGCTGTTTTGAAAGCCCTTATAGGAAAGCCTTTACGAAAGGGTGCGTTTATCAACTCTCCTTTCTCGGCAGAACTAGGTTATCCAAACAGCTTTCAAGGAATTTTTACGAGTTGATAAACGCGAAGCTGTTTTGAAAGCCCTTTAAGAAAGCCTTTTCGAAAGTCCCAAATTTGTGGCTATCCAAACAGGTTTCCTGAACAGGTTTTCAGACACCTGTTTATAAAAGGCTGCGGCTGCGTTTATCAACTTTCCCCTGTTTAAACGGCTTTCGATAGCCCTTTCGATAGCCCTTTTGAAAGCCCTTTCCATAGCCCTTTCGAGAGCACTTTCCAAAGCCCTGACTGCCTGTACTATTAATGTGCCGCTTGTTTTCTAAGAAGGGACGGCGAAAAGCAATTACCATCATAAAGACATAATCTTCCTTTGAGAGTGACGGGTCATGATGCAATGCCACATGAATCATTATTGTCATCCTATCTGTGAGGCAGCTCCAGTTTAGCACATATTTCAAATATTTCTGAGTGGCAGCATGAGACTTTGGCTGCGTTTATCAACTTTCCCCTGTTTAAACGGCTTTCGATAGCCCTTTCCAAAGCCATTTAGGAACGGCTTTCAAAATAGGCTGCTTAAGGCTGCGTTTATCAACTATCTCCAGTTTAAACGACTTTCGAAAGCCCTTTCGATAGCCCTTTCGAAAGCCCTGTTCACTCCCTGTACTATTAATGTGTCGCTTGTTTTCGTCGGCTGCGTTTATCAACTTTCGATAGCCCTTTCGGGTTCTAAATGACGAGTGACGCTGAAATTCGGTTCAGGCAGGTATTTTAACATGCTAGGTTAAAAATTAAATGTTGTGATATGTGTGACAAATGCTATATCGCCATTTTGAATTTTAATGTGGCTGCCAAGGCAAACAGAACGACTAACATTTGCGGGCATGCAACAAAGTGCAGCAAAATTAAAGCATAATGCACTTTCACTGACGTCACAATTTACATACAGCAGCGCGCACTCATTCAGTTACAAACGCGCGCTCAATCAGGTAGCCTAAATTACAAACCCGAGACAGAGATTTTCAACACTCAAACATGGAAACCATAGAGGATATTTCAAACTGGCTGTCGTGCAGCTTGTCACACATGTCAAATTAATCTTTTATTAAAGTCATATATTACCATGCTTTTATGTATCAAATTTCAATGGCCTTTGTCATTCAGAACTGAAGATAGGGATATTTGACGGTGGCCATATTGGAATTTAAAAAGGCGGCCGACCCAGTGGTCAAGTCTCTTGGATCTGGCAATTTTTGAAATCAGCGCCCCGAAATACCCCTACACTCTAAATATTCTATTTTCCGCCGGATGTGAGCACCTTTTTCACATATCTGCGCCACTACTTTGTATATCGTGGAATTCAATATTGGGTGGTATTTATTTATTTATTTCACATCTTTAAAAAGGGTGGCCCAAGTTAGCATTGCCTGGTTTTCATCGCTGCCCTTTAAAACACAACACATAAAACATTGCAGAATTACAGTTACTAACAAAGAAAAAAAATTATATATACATTTCAATACAATCAAAAATCAAACATATAACGCTTATAGAATGTAGAACAATTTCAAAGGCATGTAAATCCTTCAACGTTTCTAAATGAGCAAAAAATAAATGGAGAAAAACAATGAACAATGACATCTATTGCACGAATTAAACAACTGATAAAACTGTGTAGGTATTAGTAATTATTTTTTTTTTTAATTCTATATTAATATTGTGGGTACAGACTCGTAATCGGTTTTCACATCAGTACAATAATGATCAATAGAAACAATTATAAATCGGTAATGGAATCACTTACATGCATTACAGCCAAATCTTAAATCGCAAGGTCCATGTAATTCCCTGGAAATGTCCAGATACGATGTTCGATGCACAGCGAAACGTGCAGAATCCGAACGTTATGACGACCGCGTCCAGTCAATGGTTCAAAAAATGCTCCATTTTAGACTATGAATGTTTACATGGATGTAGTTTTCCTTTCTTTTACTCCCCTACAGCTTAATATTTCTTCTCCAAGTGGTTGATAGGGGAATGAAATACTAATAGGAATAGACAAGGCACTATGAATTGTATGACCATTTATATTATAAGATGCTATTCCTGTTGGGGCTAATTTTAAAATTGAAATTTCATCAGGATTTTGCATCATTTTTCCAAGAATGCGAGTTGCTTCATTGTAGATACATTTTATCAGATGACTTTTGCCAGTGCCAGCACCTCCAGTAATAAACAATTGGAATGGTTCAGGTTGCTTTCCATTCACTTTATCGAAAAACCACTGTCTGATCGTGTATAACATTTTTCGCTGCATTTCATTTAATGATCTCATCATCTTATTACTTTCTGCTCTTGACATATTCAGTGATCTACATTCTGTCATAGAAATTGCATCTTTCTGAGGTTGCAAATCTGGAATCACAAATTCAGCCTCTACATCATCAATATCTACAGTAGGTTTTGGATTTTCTTCTCTTTGCACTTCACTTTCAGGACACAAAAGACCCCATGCATCTTCAGGTGGTCCAAATTTAGAAATATATTCTTCTGCTAGTTCAACTTCATGTGCACTTTTTTCAAAGTGCTGGAGATTTTCCTGAACGATGCATTTCACAGTTTGCAATTTGGTTCCCTTTAATTTGACACAGCCTGTGTTATAAAATTCTTCGTAACTTGCAACAGAATCCTGGTGGCTTTAATTGTTCATCTAAACGGTATGGTAAAAAGAGCTGTAATACACTTAAAAAGTATTTTTCAGGCATTGAACTTTGTGAAAATCGAGGATATCTCACAATAGCATTATCAGTTCTTGTTCGTTTTTGAATGTATCCTAGGTCATTTTTCATTTTAAATCTATTTTGATTTTTTTTTTGTTCCCTCTAATTTCTGTTGCAATCAAAAACCTATACTGTGAACAAAATGTTGCAAGGCACATATTTTCAAACTGAGATCCATCATGCCGTGCTTTGTATTTATCAAGCTTATTTGGCAACCATGCACTTTGATCATTATCTGCTTTGTTTTGTATGACACATAGTGGTAAACTCATTCTGACAGGATTGGGGCCAACTGGAATAAATTCAACTTTTCTTGAGCATTCCTTTAATCTCAAACTACAAACGCGATATACACTTTCTTGAGCAGAAACTTCTCGATTATTTACATATACATGACCAAGTTTTTTATAGATTCTCTAGCATCTTCATTTCCTTCTGATGATGCATGAAGTAGAAGCATCCCCATTTCTCTCTCAGATTTACTCATGTATGATACAATATATGCAATGCAAGCATACACATTTGTGATTATTTGAATATCCATGTTTGCATTCCAACATCGAAGCAAGAAAGGATTATATTGATTGACCCAAACATCTGTAGGTCTTCTCTTGATACCTACCTGGTCTTCAGAAGCTATTATATTATTGGCATCTTCAAATTTTTTCTGTGTTGTTTCTAAACGTTCAAAAAATTCTTTTGCATTATCACATTTATCTTCATCATTTAAGGCACCTTTTATTGAGGTTAGTAAGTCTTTTGCTTCTTTCACTGCACTGTCACTATTGGTACTTTTCTCTTTGATTGGTTTAATAATGAATGTCTTTTCAGACGGTGGTCTTGGAAAATTGAATCTACAACTTGCTCCCCTTTTTTTGCAAGACTTGGAATGTTTTTTTTTTTACTATGAATCTGAACAGTAGTAGCAATTTCATGCAATTCAGGATCCTCGTCTTCAGATGGCACTTCACAGCAAATATACCTATTGATAAAGTCAACAACTTTCTCTTCTGGGTCATGGCTAAAAACAGGAGCATCTTCAACCCATACTAACATGTGTACATGAGGACTTCCTCTCATCTGAAACTCAATTCTATAAAAGTAGTCCTTAACTTTACCTATAGGGTGTGCTTCTGACAAAATCACATTTTGTAAAAAATTGTGAAAGCGATTGTCAAACATTCTAGCAGCTGTCACTGGATAAGACTTTAACAGATTGCATTTGTCAGCCCATTCTAAATCACTTACTCTTCTTCTGTCACATGTTTGACTCATTAGCGTGTTCATGACTTCAGGCCAACGCATATCTGCACTTGAAAATGAAAGAAAAAATGTCGGGATTCCAATCTGTCTAACCATAGCTGCTACATCCTTTTGTGTTGATTGCCAATAAGGTGGAGTTCCACGTATTTGCTTTAAAAATTTGTATCCTCTATCAGACTTTAGTATCTCTTCAACTTTGTCAACTTTCTTTAAATCCGCAATGGTTACTGAACTGAAATCATCCTTTTTATCTGAACCTTTTCTCAAAGCAATAGAAATACTGGATACTATTTGCTGAATTTCGTAAAGAGATTGAGCAAAAAATATAAATTCTGTATTTCGGGCAAATCTGTTATCAACATGCATGAGTCTATTAAGGAAATAACGTCCAAGTGTTAGTTTGACATCTCTCACATCATGATAATGACTTAGCTTCATTGCTTTCATTATTCAGTAATGCAACAGGACTATTTTTTTTCACATGGTGCGCAACAAATTATATCATTAAAATATTCATCAATCACATTCTGTCTTCTATCAACTGGCTGGAGATTTTTGTCAAGGGCAAGGCCACATAGACGTTCTTCAAGATCATCACCTTCATCATTTTCCTCAAATGTGTTGTCATCTTTACTTGCACTATCCCCTTGATCTACATTATTACTATCATCATTTTCTATGTTTTCTTGAGATAAATAATTGTTCCATTCTTGATTTACTAAAATATCAGAATACCATTTGTTATTACTTTGTAAATATTCAAGGGCTTGAAATACTTTCACTGTGTTGACAAACTTATATTCATAATATCCTTTGTAACACAATTTCCTTTTTAACTTTACAGGTATCAATTCATCGTCCATCTGTGGTCGGGGGAGCATTTTTACAGTGTGAATTGTATTTGAAGGTACACAAACAGTAGGACCATGTATGCCACGCTGACCTCCTTTTGGCAGATTCAATAATTTCATAAATGGAATGTTTATTGCAATCAAATGCTGTTCAAGATTATTCAAATTTCTCCGCTCATCTGGAATATCATGTAATTGTAAATTGTTTATGTTGGCTTCTGCTGGAATTTTTCCATCTCGTAATTTCTTGTGACAAGTGAAACAGACCCATAAACAACTCCTCGGTGATTTGGCTATCTGACAATCAACATTACATTTTTCATTGCAGATATGCAAATACTGGTCACTGATACATGCTTGATTTACATATTTTGATTTTATACACTTTACTCCTTGATTTCTGAAAAGCAACTTAAAACATACACAACAAACATATTCAGGGCCATGTGAAATTGTTTCCCTAAACCTTTTCAATACAAATTCAGGATCCCTCATTTTTTTCCTTTTTAACTTCAGAACGTCTTAGTTGTTTCTGGCAACACTCTGCCTATATGTGGGCATTTGTCTGAATTTGATTCGCAAGCTATACGTTTTCTTACCATGTTACATTTCTCTCGAAATTCCAAGTCATTCTCATACCTGTCTGCCATATTTTCTTTCATTTTCTGCTTATACACCTCCCTAAATTGTGGATCACTGTGATACTTATCTGTCATTTGTGTCTTACATTTCTCTCTAAATTCTAAATCACTTTGATACCTATACCAAGTTGCGTCTTCAAATTTTCCCTAAAATCTTCATCTAGTCTGTAATTGTCAAGAATCTTGACTCTTTTATTCATTTGGTATTCAAAGTCACTTTCGTATCTCTCTTTTCTTTTTTCCTGGATAAGGTCCTTGAATGCAGCATCAGTTTGATACATCTCTGACTGCCTTTCTCTGCTTTGTTCTCTTTTATGAGATTTAATTCACAATTATCATATCTACTTTTTTGTGCCCGTTTCGCCTGATTTTGTTTTCTCTTCCTATATATAGGATCAGTTTGATATCTTGTTCGTTTTGTATCAGCTTTCTTTTGTTTTCTCAAAGTCGTTGGATCACTATTTAGTAGTTCTTCACTGGTTTCACATTCTCCATTCTGAAGGTTATCTTTTCTTCGCATCATTCTCATATGCAACTTCTTTTGTTTCAATGCTGTAGCATGACTTTTCTTTCGTTTTCTACTCCTTACTTTTATACCACATTGAGAAGGCACATTTCTATCCATCTGACTACACTTCTGTTTTGGTTCTGAACTGTCTTGAAATATCACATCAAAACCAAGTTCGGTTTGAAGATAGTTTGTGTCTTGCTCTGTTGATTTTCTTTTTTTTTTAGACCATTTCTTGGGAATCTCCTTGGTTCGAATAACTTCTGCAAAACTGTTTTCTACACTTGAAGCATTTGACTGTGATGAAGCATCAATGCCCATCATCTCTCTTTCCTCCCGAGAATTCATGTGAACAGCACCCACATACTCTAGTACATTAAAATGTACATTTTGAGTGTATAAGATATAAATACCTCTTTCAGTTGTCACTTCATTTATTCTTCCTGGTTTCTTTGCAGAGAACAATTGCCAAGCTAAAAGCTGATCATTGAATGAATAAATATCTACTTCAAGCAAGTTCGCCATGGCGCTCATTTCAGTATTTGAAGCCCACGTTCCATTATCCATTACGTTTTTTTTTTTCAACACATATTCTTCAACAGTTCTAAATTCATGGCTTAGTGTGCTACTAAACAAACCATTAGTGTCTAATAAATGTTTGGTAGTTGCTTTTCGGAGAACAGTATGATTCCTTTCAGTCCCAGAAATTATATAAGAAATAGCACGGCAAAAACAATTGCCAGTAACGCGTTTGATTTGTGCAGGATGAGCAATGTCTGTATCTGTTTGTAAAGCACCATCATTGATGTTCACATAATCAATACCTAATTTCCTACATATCATTCTCTTTTGCCTTGCACAGAGTGGTGAAAACTTGAAATTTCTGTCAGGTCTGTCGCCATACTCGATATGGATGATCTCAATATCATCTTCAACATCACTATTCACATTTTGATTATCCTGCACATTTCTGACACCTTTACTCTGCAGATTCACACCATCACATGGTTCACATTTTGTAAAATTGGTCTTACATGTGTTTTCATGTGGATTATCATTATATGAGTGATTGAAATTAATTGAACTCAGAGCGTCATTAGATTTGCTTTGAATTTTCACATTAACTCCAGTCAATTCAAACTGAGTACTATTCGGAGAACAACCCATGGAATTGGCCAGTCTTATGCAATGACTGTGTATACCTTGCCAGCAGGAAGTGTGAAGCAGGATACTTTTTCCATTCTCACTGACACAACCGGACTGGTCTCTTCCGTGAGGATCAAAGACATAGAAACCTGTAGGGGATTTGATTATTGCAAATGTACTTTCATTAAACATCATGAAACATGCATCATGTTTGTACAATTCATGTTCAAGGGCATGTTTTAATAATACAGCTCCAAATTCTGCCAGGTATTTTTCATTGCCATCTATAATGCCAAACACTGGATCACTACAATTAATTGCAAATGTATCATCTAAAATATCCAATTCTTTAGGCAAATCTGATATCATCAAAAGGTCTTCATGCATTGTCGAATCTTTTTGAATGTAATAATACAGCTGATTTCCAAGAGTCAAAATTTTGTCAAGATCTTGGGCATCAAATTCATTCGCATTTTTCTTGGCTGAGTAGAGAATTGCTACAAGACTACTGGCAGTACACTTGTTTTCCTCGTGAAACACCAAATCTGTAATGACCTTGATTGAAATTACCTTGTGCAACAGATGTCAATTTAGTGGAATACATGACGTCACTTAATCTCTGATCTATTTGTACAACTTGCCTACAAGGCCGATCAACTTTGTCAATTGATCTAACATCATTCTGAGATACATTGCTCAATGTTGTTGCAGACACTGGAACATTATTACATAGTGTAAAGTTGCTGACATTATCCATGGGGATAGTTTCCTCAATCATTCCAACAGAAGTTTTATTTTCTGTATCAATGATCAATTCTTCTAATCTTTGGCTCGAAGCATTTCCATTGAGCTTAAATTCACAACATGAATCGCCTTGATTTTGTGCTTTGTTTATTCTCTTCTGTATTTCATTCATTTCTTGGGCATTACATGAACTTTGCACTTTCAGGTCATTTATGGTGTCATCTTTGTCTTCAACAACATGACGTTTACTTCTAAGCCTGTCATTGTCACCAATAGCTAAAACTTGATTTCTAAAGGGATTTTGAACGTCAATGTTTTCATGATGACTGTCAGTCTTAGTTTCTCCACTTTGACCTACTTTACACTTTGACTCATCACTCTCTTGAGGTTCCTCAATTTTACTGGCAGTTTTCTCACGTTTCACAAATTGACCTTTCTTGTTTCTTGCAAGACGCGACTTTGGACGGCCACCACCATAGACACCTTGTACTTCAAGACGTTTCACTGGCTTGATCTGTTGAAAGACAGGAAATGTACATACATGAGCATTCACACAATTTACAAGTCTTGCTGAATTTTCTGATTTGCCTGCAACAGCAGCCCCAGTCATTGTTTCTTCTATCTGTTTTTTCTTTATGCCTTCATTTGTTTTATTGTCTGTGCTTATTTGATGATTTGATTCTGCCGTCTTTTGAGACACGCACTGCAAAGAAAACACAGGTTCCACATACATCTGCACATTTTCACTTTTCAAATTTGAGATCAACACTTTTTCTGTCTTGTCTTCCATATATTATGCTGCCAGTCATGTTACTTCTATTCTTGTTTCTTTCAAACAAGTCTTTCATTGTTTTGCCAATATATGTTACACCTGCTGCATGGTAGTGCTTAGATTTTGAACACAGTCTTTCCTTTTCTTTTTTTCTCTGTCAATTTAGTCTTTCTTGATTTCACAGTTCTCCAATTATGATCAAAGTCATCTCTTTTTAAGTTCAAATGTCTCTCTGTAGATGGCTTTCTCTGAACTGTTGGATCACCTTTACTTCTACCACAGTCACTCTCCTTGAAATCATTCACACTTTGGACTTCTCGACTCTCATTTCTTACCTTTATCTTTCTTGCATACCTCTTCTTTGATCTGTCAAATTTGGTTTTGTTGGCTTTGCTTGATTGAGACATGTCATCACCACTCTCTTCATCATGTTGGTGCACCAGTAGTTCAAATCTATTAAAATGAGAAGGGATGCATAAATTATTGAAGATGTCATGGGTATTGTTGCTATTTCCACACAATGAACAAATCCAAATCAATCTATTATTCAGTTCAGTACCACTGCATAGTTCCATACATGTCACATGATAATGACACTTACATGACTCACAGGTTGCATAGCTTTCATTCTTTTTAATGTGATTTGCACATACACAGCATGTTTCAAAATCTGAACTGATAATTGATGCACAACTACCCATAATGTCTAAAATTTCATCAATAATTGTCTTAAAGTCAAATGTGTCCATCAATTCTGGAGACCCACCATTCCGTTTGTGCTCACATGGAAATTCACTGCTGGCCACATGACAGTGGTATTTACAAGGCTCACAGATTGCATTAGTTTCATCTTCAGGAATTGGGTTGTTACATCCATTGTGATCATTGCCAACATCAGGAATTTCACTATGACAAGAGTTTTGGGGATTCACATTTGCATAGTTACCATCATTCCCATCTGTCTCTTTTGTAGTACCGTCACCAGACTTTCTCTTTGTTTTGATATTAAAGTCCTTCTTGTTTCCGCCATTGTGTTGTTCTTGACCTCTCATTGGTGTCTCTTTGTTGACATGCTGAAAAAAAGGACATGCACCAGTAGAAACATCAACATTCTCATCAATATTTGACTCTTTACGTTCATTGTCAAATTTCCCTTTTTGACTTTGGCATGATTTTTGTGTGACATTTTCAGATTGTAAGTTGCCATTCACAAGAACCTTTTCCTTGACACTCCTGGATGCTTTTGTTGTCAACTGTCGTTTCCTTGTTACACCACTGTGTACCAGTACTCTTTTGATCTGTGGTTTGTGTTTTCCCACTCGAGTCAAGGAATCAGAACAATGAACATTTGCAGAATTTTGTGGATTCTTAACTACATCAGCCCAACTACTCCTATGCATCTCTTTACTTGGATCATTTTTCTCAGTGTACAAGATCATTGTCTGTCTTGACTGCACACATTTAGCATAGACATTCAATAATGTTTCAGTGTATGTTTGCACAGTATAGTCCTTTGACTGTCTACATGCCATATTCCCACTCTGCTTGTGTTCATCATTCTCAAGTCTATTTTTCTTTGTACCTTTGTCACCTGACTTTTGTTTTTTTGCCATTTTTACATCTACGTCTTTCATAGTACAGTACCCTCCGCATAATCGGGTAGGCTCGGGCAGAGCGTTTCTTACCCGATTAAGCGGAGTACCCGATTAACAGAAGAACACGTCTCATTCACAATTGACACACACAATGTGTATGTACATGAATTGTACACTGCACCAAACACCTACGCTGTATGCTGAACACGCATGCTTGCACTGCACATTATACATACATTACACTTCCTCCGTCACGAACAATAATTTACCCTTTTTTATGGACAAATATATGTCTTTAGAAAACTTTGATGTTTGACTATAGACTCTGGCGCTCTAACATGAAGGCGTTTTTCCGAAATGAACATGTCTCTTTGCGTGCACTAGTCACGTAAAACGTCGAGTTACTTTTCGAGAATTGACTGGGGAAGAGTAAAATATGTTGCATGGGCTGATTTTCTTTGCAAATTTCTCGTATTGTGAATGTTGTTGCGGAGCAAGGGAGGAGCGCAAGTGTGTTCAACTCCTGTCTGTCTATGTCTAAGAGTGCCAGCTACATGTGTAATGCTCGTTTACGTGTGGCAAGTTGGTACAGGTACATGTGTTTTCATGTTTGATCACTCCCCAAATGATCGGTCTTCTTTGCAAATTAGGCAGAGAATGCGATTAGCTATGGAAAATTTGACATTCATGATTCTTAAAGTGTTATATCTGTGATAAAATGCGGGTAGAAATTAGATTAGAAGAAAATTATTTACCCATTTATGCGGAGAGGCAACCCGATTATCAGGTAATCTTAATGTGCATTGGAACTGATTTTGACATTACTACCCGATTAAACGGGTACCCGCTTAAGCGATACCCGATTACGCGGAGAGTACTGTATTCTTTCATTGCCTTGCCAATGTATGTGACACCAGGTTCAAGGAGTACACCATTCACTGATCTTTTGAAGCGTCCATGATCTACCTCTTCATTTTTTCGTCACACTGTCCTCCTCCAGTTGTTGTTTTTTTCCTTTGCATTTTTGCTCTCCTTGATTTGACAGTGACCCACTCATTATCATTCAAGTTTTTACTTTCTGCCTCAACTTCATGATATCTGTTTCTCTCAATTTCATTTCTGCATTCATTCAGTGAGAGAACTTTTCTTCTCTTTTCTTTCACATACCTCTTCTTCTTTCTGGTAAACCTTGGTTTCCAGTCATTCTTTGTTGATGTGTAACGCTCCTGATCATCAATCTCAGCTTCTTCTCCATCAATATCACACTGAAGAGGCTCATATCTATTGGGATGATAAGGGATACCTATTGCATCAAAAATACTGTGTGCAATGTTGTTTTGGCCATATTTAGCGCAAATCCAAATCAATCTGACATTGGGGATTCCCTGTGAACATTGCAGTACCATACAGGTCACATGATAGTGACTATGACACGATTCACAAGTAAGTTTATTTTCATTTTCTTTGATGTCATTCCCACATGATAAACATCCATCATTACCATCAGTCACTGTACAACTTGCCAATATCTTGTGAATTTCACTCAAAACACTTTGAAACTCATTCATGCAGTCCATCTTCAGCACACTTAAGAGGTCAGTACTGGTAGCTGGTAAAGAGAAATGTAACATTAATGTAAAAAAGTTCTAGATCAATCCAATGAATTTGTCTATGTTTGATATCTGTTTCACACTCTTTATGCTATCTATACCTGAACCTGATTACTGTAATGACGTTCTGCTGGAATGCGTACCATATGCAGTTCAGGGCACGATAGGTTATTCTTCAAAGTAGTTGATTAGCTTTGATTCATTTATTATGTTTTGTAAAAATATCAGCTTCAAGATCTCTGACAGTATAATCATAACAGTATGTACACAGTGTGCCTCGATCTATCTCACTCACTCGTCACGATTACGTGGATATCATAATAAACACGTCTGTCACGACCACTTTATTGATCGCCTTCAATTCAATATCTCGTCAACGTCTCTAGATGGCGCTCGCGCTATATACTGCTTATACAGCTATGGACGTACACTCATCACCAGTCCGTCATCAGTTTTAGTGCAAGTACATGTACGTGTGCGACTCCTGTTTACAGCGTACAATATTTGGTAGTTTCCACTCGACTTAAATAATCTTCTACACTAAAGTTTTCACAATCGCACCTTCAATTCGCACCCTTCACATCAATGGATTCTACCATGTACACCTGTCACACTCCTATAATCGAGGCTGAAGTTACCATTGACTCTCAACGGTACGGTACTTGAGTGTGAGGTATACTTCTGTGTCACGATAGATCACGTTGCTCTGTGCGTCACTTGTCAAACAACAAGGAAAAGTAGAAATTACGCGGTGCGTAATATATGTCCCCGCCGGAAGTAGCATTCAGTAGCAAAATGTACAATATAGGTAAAAAGATGAAGGTCAAAGGTCAAAGAGGTCAAAGGTCAAAATTCTATGTAGAAGTTTTGAAGCCCTCACCTAGTGCCATCACATAAAGCAAACGGAATCGAAATCGGGTTAGAAATGGCGAAGGAGTAGCATTTTGTAGCCAATGTACAATATAGGTAAAAAAATCAAGGTCAAAGGTCAAAGAAGTCAAAGGTCAAAATTCTGTGTAGAAGTTTTGAAGCCCTCACCTAGTGCCATCACATAAAGCAAACGGAATCGAAATCGGGTTAGAAATGGCGAGGGAGTAGCATTTGGTAGGAAAATGTACAATACAGGTCAAAAATCAAGGTCAAAGGTCAAAGAAGTCAAAGGTCAAAATTCTGTGTAGAAGTTTTGAAGCCCTCACCTAGTGCCATCACATAAAGCAAACGGAATCAAAATCGGGTTACAAATGGCGAAGGAGTAGCATTTTGTAGGCAATGTACAATATAGGTCAAAAATCAAGGTCAAAGGTCAAAGAAGTCAAAGGTCAAAATTCTGTGTAGAAGTTTTGAAGCCCTCACCTAGTGCCATCATATAAGGCAAACGGAATCAAAATCGGGTTAGAAATGGCGAAGGAGTAGCATTTTGAAGCAAAATGTACAATATAGGTCAAAGGTCAAGGTCAAAGGTCACAACTGAAATTCTGTATAGAAGTTTCAAAGCTCCCATGTAGTGCTATCATATAAAGCAAACAGAATCAAAATCGGGTTAGAAATGGCGAAGGAGTAGCATTTTGAACATTTTGATCACACACGGACGCACACACGGACACACGGACACACGGACGGACGGACACACGGACGGACGGACACACGGACACACACACGTACGGAGCCCGTTTCATAGTCCCCTGCTCGAACTCGTTCGGCGGGGACAATAAAATATCTTATTTACCTCACGCTAGCTAGCTGTCGGTCAACAGGTCAGCCGATTACAATTCTCTCGACAACTCTGAAGATTGCGCTCTTGCAATTAAAACTGCCTTGTATCTTAGGAACAAAATGAAATTTCTCCTTTTGTTTTCTCAACTTTTCTGAATTGACCTTTTAATGCGAATTCATTTACAACACTTCCACGACCTGAGAATACTTCTTTTATTCTTTCGGCTAATTCAATCTAATTGAGTGAACAAAAGGTCTGTCAAAACTTTATCGATAATTAAGCTCAAAACTAGAATAATAAAGAAATGCAAGTTCAGTATTCTATCTCTTCTTTTACAGACTCAAGACAGTTTTTTTTTTCTTGCTGTAATGATACCAGACAGTTTTCAGTTTCAAATTGTATTCCACTTCCACAGTTAAATTTTCACAAAGTACTAGATATTTCTGTATTTGCTCGCACCTTTACTTGGCGTTCTTCAAATCAGCAGCTTCCTGTCTACCACCTGTCACACTTCTATAACTAAGGCTGACGTGATAGTTGGCTTACGTGTATATGGCTGTATTATACTTCGCACGTCAGTTGTCAAAAATAGTAGTATGTTATTTACCTCAAGTTGGCGCTCTCGAAGTCAGGTGATTCTAATTGTCTCAATATTACAACCAAAACCGCCTCTTCGAAACACAACTTAATTTCTGCTTCTGTATTTTCCACTTTAGTGAATTGACCTTTAATAATTCTACGACTTCAAAATACTTATTTTATTCTCTCCTGGCTAATTCAACCTAATTGACGTAAAAAGTAAAAAACAAAACAAAACATCAAACCTGTATAGATAATCAAGCTCAAAATAAAACAATCAAGAAATAGAAATTGAGTATTCTGTCTCTTTGTTGGTATTTTGTTTTGTGTTTTTTATTTTTTATTTTTCGTTATTGTTGTTTTGTTGTTTTCTTTTGTTTTGTTGTTTGTTTGTTTGCTTTTTGTTGTTGTTGTTGTTGTTTGTTTGGTTTTTTTTTTTGGGGGGGGGGTTTGTTGGTTTTTTTTTTTTTTTTTTTTTTTTTTTTTTGCTTCAGAGTGTATTTCCCTTCCGGGTGCTGTTCGTTATTCCGAAGATTCGCTATTCCGAAGGTTCGTTATTCCGAAGGGTCGTTCATCCGAAACACGCAAATTCCCTATACCTAGAGGTTCGTTAATCCGAAAATTAAAAAGGGTTCGTTAATCCGAAAATTTGTGGCGTTATTCCGAAGGTTCGTTACTCCGAAGATTGGTTAATCCGAAAATGAAATTCGGAACAATGAACCTTCGGAATAACGAATCTTAGGAATAAAGAGCCTTCGGAATAACGAACCTTCGGAATAACGAGCTGTAACCTCTCTTCCAGACAGATTTATCTTCGGGTATAACGCAAATAATAGTGTCAATGTAAAGTAATTCCCCTGACAGCACAGGAATTGGTCACTGTTAGATTCAGATGAAATTCATAAGTTATCAAATCTAGAGAAAACGAAATAATTCAATATTTAAAAGCTACATTCAAATCCTAGCTTAGTGGTTTTCACGTGGTATTTTAGTATACACAAACACATTCAATCACATGTCCATTCTAAAATCACTTATCTCTTTCTCAAGAATATGTCCGACACATTCAAAGACACAACAAGATCACCAGATGCAGTTTCAGCAGCACAGAGAGAAATAAGAATCTCAGTTTCAATAAGACAGAAGAGGATCACAATACTTCGAATAACACTGAGTAAGATGTCAAATTCAGTTTGAGAAAGATAGAGAAATATCACAAAATTAAGTTTTACTGAGAAAGAACAGGATCCAAAGATTCAATTAAAGTATCAAAGACAAGATAAGAGTATTGAGATTCAGAAAAAGAAATAAAGTTATAACATTTAGTTTCTGTAATAGGAAGCAAAACTGAAAGATGTAATGGTAACTTATAAACAAGAAGAAATTAATTCAAAGATTTAGTTTCAAAATAAGAGCAATATTACGAAATTACTTTCAGAATAAGAAAATATAGAAGGCTTGCAAGAGTAATGGTTTGCTTTAGGGTTCGTTTCTGTTTCTCTGCTTTCACGTAGAATTGTCAAAAGACAGTCTGTCTTTGCTGAGATTATCAAGACGGTTTGTCTTTGTTTATTACGTAGATCTGTTAAAATATGGTTTGTCTTTGGTTTATACAGATTTGTTAAAAGACGGTTTGTCTTTGCTTTATTACGTAGATCTGTTAAAATATGGTTTGTCTTTGGTTTATGCAGATTTGTTAAAAGACGGTTTGTCTTTGGTTTATGCAGATTTGTTAAAAGACGGTTTGTCTTTGGTTTATACAGATTTGTTAAAAGACGGTTTGTCTTTGGTTTATGTAGATCTGTTCAAAGACGGTTTGTCTTTCAATTGAGTTTGTTAGGATGACAGTCCACTCCCTCTGAGAGCAGGATCTCTTCATCAGATCAGGAAAAGGGATGAATGAGAAGTTTTACTTTGGGTAAGTATATGCAGTGGCGTACCGTGGGTCAAGACATTGGGGGGGCACCTCATGGCAGCAACATCAGAATTGCATAACGGTATAAATAAATGCGAGCGAGCGGAGCGAGCGAGCTTGAAAATGTTGACATTCTACAGTCCCCAAACTGCCGTTTGTAGCTGTATATAATAATATATTTGCTTTTGAAATTAAGGGCGTTGCACTGGGCGCAACTGCTGGCAGTTGCTGGCAGTAACATGAATGGCATAACGATTAAATGCGAGCGAGCGAAGCGAGCGAGCTTGAAAATTTTGTCATTTTACAATCCCAAAACTGCCGTTTGTAGCTATATATTTTCGCTTTGGAAATTATTGGGAGGGGGCGCACCAGGCGCAACTGCTGGCAATTACTATAGTACTGACAGCAACATCAAGAGCATTTCATAACGATTAAATGCGAGCGAGCGAAGCGAGCGAGCTTGAAAATGTTGACATTTTACAATCCCAAAACTGCCGTTTGTAGCTATATATTTTTGCTTTGGAAATTATGGGGAGGGGGCGCACCGGGCGCAACTGCTGGCAATTACTGACAGCAACATCAGGAGAATTGCATTACGATTAAATGCGAGCGAGCGAAGCGAGCGAGCTTGAAAATTTTGACATTTTACGCTACAGTCCCCAAACTGCCGTTTGCATCTATATGTTTTCTCTTTGGAAATTCGGGGGGGGGGGGCGCACCGGGCGCAACGCTGGCAATTACTGGCAGTAACATCAGGAGAATGGCATATAACGGTCGAAATGCGAGCGAGCGAAGCGAGCGAGCTTGAAATTTTTGACATTTTACAGTCCCAAAAATGCCGTTTGTAGCTATATCTTTTTGCTTTGGAAATTGAGGGGGTGCACCGGGCGCAACTGCTGGCAATTACTGACAGCAACATCAAGAAAATTGCATAACGATTAAATGCGAGCGAGCGAAGCGAGCGAGCTTGAAAATTTTGACATTTGACAGTCCCAAAACTGCCGTTTGCAGCTATATTTTTCGCTTTGGAAACTCAGGAGGAGGGGGGGGGGGGCGCACCGGGCGCAACTGCTGGCAATTATTGGCAGTAACATTAGGAGAATGGCATATAACGGTTAAATGCGAGCGAGCGAAGCGAGCGAGCTTGAAAATGTTGACATTTTACTGTCCAAAAACTGTCATTTGTAGCTACATGTATTTTTTTTTTTCGCTTTGGAGGGAGGGGGCGCCCGGTGCGCCCCCTGGATCCGCCACTGGTAGTCAAGGGTGTTGGTTTATGTTCATGGTTGGGGGAGTATGACCAGCGAGGGGGCGTCGAAGTGACCAAGCGGGAGAAGGATGTCCAAAATCTGCACTTTATATAGAGCATCCCCTAATTTGTTTGCGTTTGTGAGTGTGTGTGTTTCATATAGATGGAAAAGTTAGGAAATAGCCAAGGTCAAGTCTTATTATTGGCAATGCAAGGCATAGACTAGTATGTAAAGCAACACTGCAAAATCAATGATCAAGCTTTGATAGCAAATGCGCACAACCTATCAAACATCACATTGCGTAACATTGCAGCGACTCTTTTTGCCATTCCGATGTTCTGAGTACATTGCGCACATCCCGCTTATATTCAAAATGCCAACCAGGAATCACGCTGAATCACAATCTTTTGTCGTCTCCGGGCTTTTTGAACAATGTTTCACTGTAATACCTCTTTAGTTATATGGTTAAAAGAAATCTTAGAAAAATATCTTTTTTTTTTCTTGATCATCCTTTCATGTCGATTTCAAAATCAGTTTACTAACCCTTGAATTACCATTTTGGTAGGTTTTTTTTTTCTTTTTTTTTCTTTTTTTTTCTTTTTTTTTTACCAGCGGATTGGGGGGGCACGTGCCCCCCCCCCCCCATGCTCCCCCGTAGTTACGCCACTGAGTATATGGAATGATGATATCAACACACCCTTCTGGGTGATGAAGCACCAGATCCAGACACCTGCATTGGAGATAAAATTAGATAATGATGTCACTTTTCTTGATAACAACTCATCTTGTAATTGCTTTGTTAAAATGAAAGTGATCAGATATTCAAATGTGTAGAAGTTGTCAAGCTGTTTGAAATTTTGTGGCAGGCGAACTATAATGAAAAATGAACAATTGTACTTGTACATAGTCATTATTGTATGTGTTTGTGTTCTAACAATAGCTTAATTGTAATACTCAGAAAAGCAAAAAGAGTAATAATTCATAATCCTGATTTTAAATCAAAATGATACATTTTGTGCATATTATACAACATAAATTTCAAGTGTGATTGAATGATCATTTTGTGAAAAAAAATATGTCGTGCTTTATACTAAAATTCTCGTACACACTGATTTTTAGCCACTATTTCAGAAAGAATTCACAGGCATTTATCATTGCAGGCATAGCATAACATAGATTATGAACCTGCTGCACTTTAATGTACGATGAGTGGAATTCTTTCTTTCATCTTGCGATCACAACTACGACATCATGTGCATGACATCCATCAAAATGAGTAATGTTACATTCAGCAGTTTAAACGGTCATTGTGAAATCGTGCATCACTGAGCTGACAAAAGAAAATAAGGAAAATATTTCCTTCACTTGAGACTCATTTTAGACACTTGTCTGTAATGCACACATACATTTAAACAGTATTACAGTACATCACAACGTAAAGTTTACGACAGCATGAATAGGCCTGGGGCCAACATGATATCGTTTGTAATATCCACTTTGAATAGGTCTACTGTCAAACACCAATTTCTGTTTACACAGCAATATGCAAAAAAAAAAAATAATAATAATAAGACAAATCAGTTTCAAATCAAAATCAATCTGTCAAAATATTTTACTTTCTCTTGATAAGTATTTGCAATTCGCAAATGAAATTGCTTGAGCAACGATTCCTCAACATACACTCAGAAGTGACTATACATACTTTTCTTCGTTGGTTCATCACGTTATAGGAAGCCTAAATGTCAGAGCTACGCCGACGACGCGCAGAGAAGGTATTGAACGTACTAGTCCAAATTGTTTGAGCAATGATTCCACAACAAACATTCAAGTGATTATACATACATCGTTTTCTGCGTTGATTAAATTCATGTCTATCATACGAAACCTATATTCAGCTTGAAAATACAGCGATGCCGGCGACGCGCAGTGAAGGAAAAAAGGTGCAATTTTTGCAAGTTGCAATACATGCTACACGCGATATGCACTTCACCAAACGCCAAACATTTTATATATTCTACACATCCATTGCACTCTATAGATCTAAAATCGAAAAGTAAATCATGTAACGCTCCCGCTTAGAATAGTATATCATTTAGAATGATATATCATTTACTCATTATTTATCTAGCGATCCACGTCCGACAAGCTTTGCTTTTTAGTGGATCACTATTTTCCATAATCAAATTTATTTTCCGCTCGCCCACGAAGTATCTATACATTGTTCCTCCTAATTATTGTACATATATGATGTTCTATTTTATCTCGTATACTACATGAATCTTTTGCAAACGTTTGAACAATATTATTTCATGACATGTATACTTTGTACTATGTTTTTGATTTTCGTTGACTGGAAATAAACTATGATTAGATTGAATTGAATTGAATAGAATTGTCAATTTTAAAGGAGTGCGCCACCTAGCGTTGAGCGGGAATAGTTTGCTCGGATCGTTTTCCTAATGCTATATATGACATTGATATTAAACTCAAAGATGTCTACTAGTACTGCAATTGTATTTGTTTCCTCTAAGGAATACCAAGTCTTCATATCATTTACTTACTTCTACTTATCGAATCAATATCCTCACAAATTACAAAAATGTCGTTCACGTTGTCGTAATTGCTATTGATTATACACGTGCACGATAGAGACTACTTCCAAGCGAAATCAACACGGACATCATGCAAGGTTGTAAGCAGAATGTAGTTCAAAAGCGCTATCATTATTATATTCAGGTAATTTGCATACCAAGTAGACGTAGAATATAGAAACGCTCAAGGCGAGGCGGCTGTTTATTTTATTTTTTTTTCTGTAACCAAACGAGACATTATAATTATATTCATTAAATGTACCATTCTACCCGGCAACAATGGGAGGCATTTATGAATATGTAATAGTATTACGCAGTACGCAAAGCCCCTGCCACGAATATCTAATTGTCTACATGTACTCAATAATACATAAGATGCACGAGCGCGTGTCTGTGTTAGTGTGTGAGTGTGTGAGTGTGTGTGTGTGTGTGTGTGTGTGTGTGCGTGTGTGTGTGTGTGTGTGTGTGTGTGTGTGTGTGTGTGAACGCAACGCGTGTTCAAATCGTCCGTGAACAGTTGTAACTCTCAATATAGTCCATGGGCCAAGACCCGAAAAATGGGTTGTTGGTACCATCCTGAGGTGGCAAAACCTTTTTGGTGTCAGTTTGTTTGTCGGGCATAGATATGCTTATCAAGCTATGATAGCATTTCCAAATGAGTAGCTTAGTCATGATAAATGATTTTTTAACCAATTTGGTCTCGTTTTTATATCCCTATGCTTCTGAATCGAAACTAACAGCTATACAAAGAAGAGCAATGTCTTCCGTATGTCCACAGGTGTTTTGTTTTAAACGCGGTGCGCTTAGTCTTTATTCAAGGCAGCGAAGGGAATATCCAAAGGGTTATGATGTCCACAGCTGTCACGCGGTGCGCTTAGTCTTTATCTAGACCAATGTACCGTTATCATATCTACAGTTCCTCATAAAAGGGATTATCTACAATGTTTTTATACTACCCTCTCAACAAACACATCAGTTTTAAACAAAAATCACTCTGTTCATTTACAATATCATTCATTATAATGTATCGTAGTGTACCGGTACATTGTTTTCCCATTATCTTTTATTTTTGGATGGAAATAAAGCGACATTGGCGTGGTGTTAGCGTTTTCACGTACCGTTTTCTCCGGAAAATGATAACTAATTGAAAAATACGGTAAAATTCACGAGGAATTGCTTTTGTTGTTGTTGTTGTTGTTTTTAGATAAAAGGATATACACTGTATCATAAGCTTTGGATATTCCCTTCGCCGTCTAGAATAAAGACTGAGCGCTGTGGACATCATAACCTTTGGATATTCCATTCGCTGCCTTGAATAAAGACTAAGCGCACCGCGTTTACAACAGAACACCTGTGAACATACCACAGAGCTGCAATTTACAGCTCTATGGAACATACAGAAAACAGTGCTCTTCTTTATATAGCGGTTAGTTTCGATTCAGAAGTATAGCCTAGGGATATAACAACGAGACCAAATTGGTTAAAAATTCATTTATTATGACTAAGCTATTATACTCACTCAGGTGGTACCAATATCTGGCCTGGCCCATGGACTAATAACGAGCCCCTACATGACATTGTACTAAACTGAACCACGGAGGTGCGATTCCACCTCACTGATTGAACTGTTCTAATGTCTATAATGATGGTCGGTGTGAAGAATTCAGGACTGACTACATGTAGATGAAAGTAATATTCAAGGCTGAGTATAGGATCTCCAGTCATTGGGCCATTATCAACACATTCAGGGAGATGAGATTTCAAATTTGACCAGTGAAACATTCAAGAACTGGACTCTGCTGCGCTGAACGAGGCAGCGACTTCACTGTTCGTATGGGCTTCTCAAGAATGACGCCACAATTAACAAGATTTAAATTAGTCAAGAATGAATTACATAATTGAACTTTGAACTTAGAACATTAATACAAATGTACATCACATCATAAAATCATGCTCCATCAAAGAGAGAGAGAGAGAGAGAGAGAATGCGCGTTAAATTCTAAATTTGTAGTATTGGACCTCATACAAAGATGGGGATCGGGGATTATCTACGTTACTATCACAGCGCATAACAAAATAAATGGTGGCGTATAAAGGAGACCTTACAATTTAGGATGATTTTTCAGATTATAAACAAGTATAAATTGGTTATACTGAGGACAAAGTTTCAGAATTTGTGATATTTGGGATTAAGAATAAGAATATTTTCAAAATTTAGAACAAATTGCAATAAACAATGATGATGACATGTCACAATAAGAATGTATGAGTTAGGGTTCAAGGAAGCAGAACAAAAGAAGAAGGCATGCGTAGATTATAGAGGTGAAAATACAAAATGGCAAGCAAGCGGTATTGCAATGGAATTACACTGCTACATTTCTGATATATGTGAAACTCCTATATCGTTATCCTTGGTCAGTGTAATTTGCTTCAGGTTTTTCAAAGTATTGTTTCTCTGTTAAAAAACCACAATAAATTACACAAATCTACACATCCACAAGGAGTTGTCGATTTATGTACTACATGATGTGAATTATGAAAATCGTCTTGTATTTCCGTTTAAAAGAAAACACAAACACACACACAGACACATACAAACAAAACATTTATTGTGCCACAAACTTATTTGCAAAATCTGAGTTTATTCTTCATTTTCACTCGTATTTATTCAACTCGTATGCAAGCCCCGCTCGAGGCTTGCATTCTACTAACGTGATGATAAGGGGATTTTGTCCTATGGCGTTCGGCAACAAAAATACTCCTTGTATTCAAAAATTTGGTATCATATTCACGGAAAATATGTAATTTATCGTCGCATGTTATACTCAAATTATTGTACATGAAAAATATCATAGCGTAATTTGAGCTTGAAAAATGATGAAAAAAGTAATTCGTGCTGTAATCCTTCAAGACGTCAAAAGAATACCATTATTTGGTAGTCTATCTCTTAATCTTTCTATCCATGTAAATATCTTGATAATTTGGTGCCTAAACCGGTCAGGAACCAGTAAAATATACATCAATCTCAGTGCTGATCAGCTTGAAACCATGCAATCTCAAGAGTAAGCTCTCTCATTAGACAGTGCTTGCATTCCTTCCTAAACTACTCTTAATCAATTCGAGTATTTCATTTTAAATTTTACAGAGGAATAAAGCTTGCAATATTCAACGAAAGGTGAAATGCGTTCTTCGTCTCGTAATTTCGCCTTGCAACAAGAGCGGTCCACAGCATGACTTGAAAGCGTATATTGGAATGCTAGACATCCCATTAACGCTTTGAACCAAAGCACGTGTTTGCATGAATTACGAAGAGTTGTCTCTCCTTTTCTAACACCTCCCTCACTCAACAAACAAGTACGGATGTTTTCATTAGTGATATGAATTTCATGAAATACTTCCCGAATTGCACATAACATCCGCTTAATCATTATAAATGCACATTTTAATTCTAGTGCAAGAGGCATGTTGCTGGGACTGCAATTACCAGTACATGTACTACTGTCATTATCATCTCAATTAGGCTGCGTTCACATAGAAGTTTTATTCGGTATTCGGTATTCGGGCACCCGCACCGTCAACTCGCCATCCCATGCAGTGAGGATTTCTTCCTCCTACATCCCAGCAAATCTTATCAACAATTTTTAAACTGGATCAGAATGTCAGTCAACATGCTTATTTTTGCTAAAGGGCAAATCCAGACCAAAATTGTCATTATTTCATAAACAAGAGACGGTATACGCTGCAAGAAAATCGAACAAGCTCGATTCCCACTTTCCTATACTTTTCGCAGCTATTCGGTACGAACTTTCGAATAGTGCCCTCCTATGTGAACCGGTGTGAGGAAATCCTATCGTTCGATTCAAGCTATTCCCGTGCCCTCGAAAAACGAGCCGGAATACCCGAATAGTATACTTCTATGTGAACGCAGCCTTATGAACACGCCCTACCCAAAAATGTATATCAAACCAACAAGTAGGAAAGTTTTCATTACCGATTTGAATTTCATGAAATACTTCCCAAATTGAACATTACATTCGCTTACTCATTATGGATGCACATTAGTGGAAGGCAACTTACAGTTACGACCAATGTACCAGTAACAATGCTAGCTATGGAATTCGTGTTAAACAAAAATGATCTTGCACAGCGAGACCAGGTGACCAGAATGGTCCGTCAAACAACCGTATGTGAAAGCATCTATTTGAGTATCTGAATATAAAAACGACCCAAGTCCATGAAAGACCATTTGGAGTAAACTTAAAAAAAATAAACTTCATATTTTTTTATTTGTCCAATAATATTCTATTTAACTGTGATGGGAAAGTGTCAGGAGAGAAATTTATCTCTGATTTTGCCAGTGAAGTGAAATCGAATTTGTTTGAGTTTGCAAAAGATTTAGAGCTTTAAAGCTGTCCTAGAAAGCCACTAAGTCAAACTGCAAGAAAGTGACTGTCTGGAAATTCACATTAAATGAGACAAAGTAAAAGTAAAAGAATAAACTGACATAGCAACAGCGTGTCTAGATCAGTTAAATTCAGACAGGGCAGTCACATGAAATGAGACAAAGCAAAAGTTAAAGAAATAGTATGGCAACAGCATCCCCGGCTTGCAATATTATGTATTAATTCAGACTATAGAAATTGAGTGAATAGAGGTGTTATGACAAACAATAGCTCCCATCCAGGTGGTGGCTAGGAATGTTCTCTAGCTCAGTCGAGACTCAGCTATGTCAGTGTCTCTAGGGTGTTGGTTGTAGTTTATTGTTCACAAGTTCATGAGTAAAGATGTTATGTAATAGCAGTCTAGACGATGGCTAGACATAATTAGTCCATGGGCCAAGAGGCGAAAAATTGGTTATTGGTACCATCTCAGGTGGCAATACCTTTTTGGTGTCATTTTGTTTGTTGGGCATAGATATGCTTATCAAGCTATGATAGCATTTCCAAATGAGTAGCTTAGTCCTAATAAATGAATTTTAACCAATTTGGTCTCGTTTTTATATCCCTATACTTCTGAATCGAGGCTAACCGCTATAGAAACAAGAGCACGGTCTTCTGTATGTCCATGGAGCTCATGGTATGTCCACAGGTGTTCTGTTGTAAACGCGGTGCGCTTAGTATTTATTCAAGGCGGCGAAGGGAATATCCAAAGGGTGATGCTGTCCAGAGTTAAACGCGGTGCGTTTAGTCTTTATTCAAGACGGCGAAGGGAATATCCAAAGCCTATGATACAGTGTATATCCCTTTATCTAAAAAACAAACAAAAAAGCAATTCCCCGTGGATGTTATCATATCTAAAGTTCCTAATAAAAGGGATTATCTATACTGTTTTTACACTATACCCTTTCAACAAATACATCAGTTTTAAACAAAAATCACTCTGCTCATGTACAATATCATTTATTATAATGTATTGTAGTGTACCGGTACATTGTTTCTGCATTCTATTACGTAATACTCGTATAAGTCTTCAGAGGTTAGCATTTCCCAGGTGTTTAAGGCAGTGAAGTCACATAATGAAATTCAAAGTAGGTAAAAATTCCAGGCAGTCCCAGTTGGCTATAAATACCCGTGTCAGTGAGCAGTAACCATCTTTTTCAAGTGTGACGGCAGTGAATTATATCAGGGAGGTGAGACACCTCCCTGATTATACATCTCAAACTCCAATGTCTAGTGATCGGGAAGACGACGCTACCTCTCAGCCCCCATCCCCCCGGGGAGATCAGGGCATGGAAGGCCGCCTTGAAGCTCAACTAGAGAGACCGAGATACTCTCCCGCTTCATGGATAGGGCGGCGGCACAACGTGGTAATGACAAACGGCATGCGAGCCATGCCAGCTGGTGTAGGAGAGCTTCTCCTCCCGGCGATTAGTCCGGACATGCGAGCCATGTCCGCGGGGACAGGGGCGCTGCCCCGCCCATCGAAGACTTCAGCGAGCTAGCCATCCCCATCGGCAGCTCAACAGACGACGATATTCTCATGTCAGCCTCCTCCCTGACAAAACTGATTGCGTTGCCCTGTATGGGTGGCCTTGACTCTGCCCTTGTGGTTATGGTCATTTTGACAACCGAATTGATCCGGATGCCATGTCCTTACAGCCAAACCCTTTCAAAGCCTGGTACCAAATTTGATTTTAACTTAAATTCTGATCTCATTTGGCCAAATTTAAAAAATGGCTGATTTGCTAATGAAGGCAGTCACACTGCCCATATCAGAAGGTAAGTGCTCTTTAAAATCGCGAAGCAAATGCTCAATTGCCATCGAATGCCCAAGCAGTTCTCACACCAAAAATCGAGAGCAAAATTTGGGCGATCCTCCTTCACGAGGCCTTGGGTCTTGTGAGCTCCCAACTTCTACAACAGAATGTAGTGAAGGGACTTCTACCACATAGATAAATCCTTTCTGAAATTCACAGATCATGCACGGATAATCATCCATGCAATTGACACAACGAGAATTTTAACAACTCGTGTCACCATCGATGGCCTGACACTCCCGGGCTTTGCTTATCGTATGAGGACCCACTCGTATGATCTGAGCATGCACCATCGAGGTATCTTGAAACCCCTTCTCAACCCTTCTCAACAACACTTGCGCAGCAAGTCGATTCCACTTCGTAGAAAGTTGTTCAGAAAGACATCTGAGAAAAATTAACAAGTGTCACATAAGCATACATCGTGTGTCATGAATGCCTCTACGCAAGCCAGCAAAAAAAGAAAAAAAAAGAAAAAAAAAAGATGAGTACTGTCCAAAACCGTTCAGTGCTGGAAATCTCAAGCTTTCCAAAGATGACTGGTTAAAATAATTCCCGAGCCTTGGATATTGGTCACAATATTTGGCTATGAAGCCAATAATTTCATTTCAACCCCATACCAATAAATTTTTCCTCTACAAAGCGTACATTCTACCGAGGAGGAAAAGGCAACCCATGAAGAATTGTCTCCGAACACTCTCGCAAAGCAAGCTATTAGTGAGATTCCTCACATGGAGTATCAACTCTATTCTAGCGCTACCAAAGACTGGCGGTCTAAGTCCAATCATAAATTTGAAAAGCTTGAACAAATTTGTAAGATACGAACACTTCAGAGTGGAACAGTTTCGCTTGATTACGGCCTTAATTTTGCCCCTCCAAAGGGTGCATATTTATCCGTATCCGTTCACCTTGTTCATCAAGCAGTCTTTCGAATGGAAATACTAAGTAGTGTTTTCACTGCATTCCTTCAGTGCCTTCCATCTGGCCTTAATTCGACCCCACAGAATTTCCTTAAAGTTATGAAACCTGTCTTTGCCTCGGTGAGTAGTGGCATTAGAACAATCACCTATTTCGATGATATCCATATTCTTTCTCACACCAGAGAAGAGTGTCTTGACAAAGCCAATGATCAACTTGTCACCGTTAAAGAGTTTCAGTAAGGATTTCGACAAATCCAGTTTCAACCCAAAGCACGTCGAGACCTTCCTTGGTTCTCATCCGCTAATTCCCAGCAAATGATTTTCAGTTTTTTCCTCAGAACAAGATTGACAAGATTACTGCCTTTGGAAATTCAATCTTGTATGGCAACGAAACCGAATTTCGGGATTTTAATGCCTTCCACAAAGAAATTTACATTCTCGTCACGTGGGACTAGAAAAAATAAATCAACTAATGCTCTGCGTAAAGCAGAAGATGACATCGACACGAAGTTTGGTGTCGTTATCTAGTCATGCGATACAAAACATTCTTTGGTGGTGGCTGTCTCGCAAGACAAAGAATTATTTTCCACCTTCATTAGCATGATAATTTCAAGCGATGCTTGCATCTCATTATGGAGCTCTGAACAATGACAATTCCTTTGCTCAGAGAGTCTGGAGTGCCAAACAGAATTCCCCGCATAGCAATGTGTGTGAACCTCTTGCAATTCAGAACGGTCTTGAAGCCCTGTGTGGCTCGTGTACAAAAAATGTGCTTATTTATATTCATAATTCAGTCAGACATTTCTACAGCTAGTAGCATACCTGACCCGAACGAATTCACGGCCAACATTGGAATTGGTGTCTAGCAATTGGATATCAGCTTCACATTCAACAGATGTAGATAATTCTGAAGTTTTCTGCTTGTCTCGCAGAGACATGAACAACTAATTACTATTTTACATGTTTTTCACCACACAATCCACAAACTCTACATATGGATTAGCAACACTCCTCATGTCAAATGGAAGCCAAGTTTTATTGCCCTGAATTTTGATGCCTTTTTCCTTACGCTAGAACGTTTTCAGTCCTCCACAAGCTTCAACTGAACAAGGTGACCTGAGCAATCCTCACTGCCCCAATGGTGGCGGCAGCCATGGGTCTCATTATCGCTCAAAATGCGAATAGCCCCACCTCTATTACTCCAAGAGAAAATTCTTGCCCCACACCCTCACCCACCGACGAGCCTCCAGCTCACACTAGCCGCCTGTGGGTGCTCCCTGCTAGCGATGACAAGTGGCAGACACATCGCAGCACATTGCAAAGTTCCTTTCATCATCATGGCGAGACAATACCAATAAATAAAACAAATGAGGGTGCTTGAAGACAGTAGCAATGTCTGTATTCTGAACAATCTTGTGATCCTTTTTAACCCGTCTACAGAACACGTTGTCAACATCTAAGCCTATAGCATAGCTTTTCAACAAAGCCCACTCCACGATTTTTTTTTTTTACTCATAGACCTGCTCGGTCTTCCATATGACCCGAAACCGAGGGCTATGACATAGGCAAACAGCCCCTAATATAGTCAGACTTATGAAGGGCGTATCTAACTCCGACCCTCGCAAGCCTAAATACAACAACACTTGGGATGTTTCAATTGTTTTGAATCACCTTTTATCGTTCCAAGATACCTATGAACTATAGATTCCTTCAGTGCCTTGAGCCAAAAACAATTTTCCTAGCTCGTTTCGGCAAAACGTACACAAATGCTGAGACATCTAGTTCTTATGACATTACCGGAAGATGGTGCCACGTTTGCACATTAGAGATATGGAAGGTATATCTCTAACCAGGTAATTAAAGTGCCTTCTCTTACCTCCAACCCTAAACTCTGTGTTCCGATCAACTCTTCATGAGTATATTAAATGCACAGAACATCTCCAACGAGCAAGTTCAGAAAGCAAACTCATAAATTCTCCGAAACATCCCAACAAATCGGTGACGACAAGCATCTTGGAGCGGAGGCTGAAAGCCAGTCCCTCACAGCTGCTTGTATAAACACTTAAAATATAACTAATATATACTGTCAATAGCTGTACATATACATCCCTGTACACTGTACTGACTGCTGCATACAATTAGGTATGAATGTATTGTTGCTATGGGAACATGTACCGAGTTTGTTTTGTCTTCGAGATCAGTATGAAAGGGTGCCACAGGACGTACCTCGTGTTCATATGTATACATAAGGATTTGGGAGCACGGTCATCCCGCGTTCATCCCAGACTCTGGTCTGGTAAGACATCCACGGATGCTAATATGAAAGTTGTATCACATTCTCAGCTCATAGCTACAGAAGCGCCGCAACTTCTAAACTTTCGCGCATGAAGTATAAAGGTCATAATGAAATCTTGTCCACAACTGACTGGACGAACGCTGGTACATTTTGAACCTTCTACCTTCTAACAATTGATTCCACATTAGTTCAACAATTCTCAGTTCTGCTGAGTTAGAAAGATACATGCAAATTGTGATAGTATGAGTATACCTAATACGAGTCAGATAAGACACAAGACCATAAATCATGTTACGTTGTGCATTGGAAAATGGCGACACATTATTCGGCCACTCGTTTAGGAGATTCGGTCCACCAAACTGATGAATTTAAATCTAATATCAACCCAAAATGCAATGGACTTGCCTCTAATTATTGCTGCAATATTACTATGCCGAGTATGAACTGGTTAATGTCTAATTCTTCCTTCAAATGTACATGAATATGAATAAGGAACATGATTAGGATTATGTCTTGATTGGAAAATCGGTACAAGAGGTCCATTGTATTTGATTAATTTGTCTGTGCGCTATCATGCTTAATCCTGCTCCAGTTAAAGCACGCAAGGTATCAAAATGATATCATACTCAAAACCTATGCCTTGCACCTTATACTACATGTAGTAGGTTCTCAAGCAAACTTAACTCGAGTTCTTCTCTTGTTTGCGACAATGTGTGTCACCATCGATAGACATTCTCTATGCATGAGGAGTCATGACCAAAGTTTCAACCTTGTTGTGAAAACTGTCCATCATCCTTCTTGTCCTCTTGCCCTCACTCATGCCACTAGACTGACTTCTGTACGGAACTTTGAACATGCTAACCTCTGAAGACTTATACGAGTATTACGTAATAGAATTCCTAAATTATACAAGTAATAAGAAGTATAATTAGAATTCTATTAGTAATAATGAAGTATAAGTCGAAGAGGTTCCCACCCAGCATCTCATTTGATCGATACGCTTCAGTTCTGAACCCTCCCTTTACAACACTGTACAGAAGTCAAAACCGGTGGGCCCTTATAATGTATGCTGATGTTCTGCTTATTGCTTGACTTGGGATGTCCATACGTATAAGAATGCTCCGTGCCTTTTGAACAGCAATGATTGTGCTTTATTTATTGCTTGTCTGTATGATGAGAAGGACCAGTGAGCTAATTGTCTGCATTGCACCCAATACTGCATGGTGTTGCTGGTCTGTCTATTTAAAGCCGTATTCTCTTTGAAAAGATGGTTACTGCTCACTGACACGGGTATTTATAGCCAACTGGGACTGCCTGGAATTTTTACCTACTTTGAATTTCATTATGTGACTTCACTGCCTTAAACACCTGGGAAATGCTAACCTCTTCGACTTATACTTCATTATTACTAATAGAATTCTAATTATACTTCTTATTACTTGTATAATTTAGGAATTATCTTTCATTGTTGGATGGAAATAAAGCGACAGTGGCGTGGTATTAGCGTTTTCACCGTAGCGTTTTCACCGGAAAATGATGAATAATTGAAATTTTTTTTGTTTGCTTTTTAGATAAAGGGATATACACTGTATCATTGGCTTTGGATATTCCCTTCGCCGTCTTGAATAAAGATTAAGCGCTGTGGACATCATAACCCTTGGATATTCCCTTCGCTGCTTTGAATAAAGACTAAGTGCACCGCGTTTACAACAGAACACCTGTGGACATACAGAAGACAGTGCTCTTCTTTCTATAGCGGTTAGTTTCGATTCAGAAGTAAAGGGATATAACAGCGAAACCAAACGGGTTAAAAATTCATTTATTAGGACTAAGCTACTCATTTGGAAATGCTATCATAGCTTGATAAGCATATCTATGCCCGACAAACAAAATGACACCAAAAAGGTTTTGCCACCTCAGATGGTACCAATATCTGGCCTGGCCCATGGACTATAATGTATTGTGTAGAGTTTCAATAGGGCTATATTTAAGCATGATGATTGGATGATTTCTGTAGTGTAGGAAAGGCATGAAAAAGCAAGTGTATGGGAATGTAAGGGACTTAAGTGTTCACGAACATCTATGGTTAGGGAAGCTAATAAAAAGCTGAGTAATGTAGAGGATCGGGGAGAAACACTTTAATCAGACATCCAGCATAGATCTCCGCTTAGGCAGCAGTCGTTCTTTTGGGTTTTCCACGTCGGTGAGATGCGAGCTCCAGCTGCCGATAAAACTGAACTCGGACAGTTATGATCCGAACTTTGGAACGGAGCTCAATCTCCATATGCCTGCTCGCCGTCGTTTGAGCTCGGTCATCGCAGGTCAAGGCATGAGTCTGCGTGGTAGCAGGGACTAGTGAAGGCCGAGGAGCTGAAAGGACCGCCCATAGGGTAGCGTCTAGCTGAGTGGCCAAGTCAAGGGGTGCTTCCGAGAGACAAGTCAAGCGAATGTGCCGAGGTCGACGACGAGTGTATCCGGCATTGATGGCAACTGAGCCAAGCTGAGGGGATCACCAGTTCAGGTCATCCAAGATAACCTAAGTTATGTATTTGTGGTTTGTTTCATACTATCTTTTCTTATGCTGAATGTATTGTTATGAACGAGAAAGCTACAAAGACTTGAAAGATTAAACTCGAACATAACTGTATACGAACAGTTTGAATTTCCATTATTTCGGTGTCAGAGTAGCAGAGAAAAAAAAGAAAAAAAAAGTCACTCACGTGACAGAAAGCCACATTAGAAATTAGAACATATTATGACCATGAACATTGTGATGGACTTGAGTCGTTCTTTGAATCATATGGACTTGGCTTGTGTCTTTCTATGAATCATAGTTATACATGATATTCTGCTATAGAGATGAGAGAATGATGAGAGAGGGCGCTATAATATGAATATAAGAATGACCCAAGTCCTTCATTCTTACATTCATATAAGATTTAATCATTCATTTCAAGCACTTCCGGGGGTAATTAGGATTATCTTCTAAACACAAGATGAGTCCATGCATAAGCTACAATTTCACATGTTAAACTGAATTTGTCTAAAAATTGGACTTGCGTCGTTCTTATATTCACGTCTTGATTTCGTTGTTTTGTATTGAATGCATTCAAACATGTTGTATATTCACAATGCCAAATACCAGGTTTGTAGTCAGGTGGATGCAATGGCAAGTATCATGTACAAGGATTTCATGAATAATCATTATATGACAGATGCTCATCTCCGTGACTTTAAAAACCATCATTTGCTTTGGTACCAATGAGCTTTTTCCGCTAATGCGCAAAGTCCAACTACGAACTGGCTTATTCGAGCCTCAGTGTACGAATTCTCTGAGAAACTACACATTTGTAAGCGGGGAAACAGTATGGAGGAAAAAAAAAAAGGAATCTGATATTTCCTCTCACCCGATGGAAGTTTTAACAATCTATTCATATGTCATTTTTACTAATGTGGACTGTGCTATAATGCGCAAAGTGCAACTACGAACTTGAAATTCGACCCCTATACTAGTGTACGAATTCTATATGAAGAGAAACTAACCGGGGAAACAATATGGGAAAAAAAAAAACAGAATCGGGTATTCCCTCTCACCCGATGGAAGTTTTCAATATCTATTCATTTTTTCTTTATTTTTACTGATGTGAACTGTGCTATGGTCCCCTCGCTTGATGCCAGTCACTGCGTCTCATGTACGTGTGACTTTGTGCATATATTCCATCACTAATTTTTTAGGAAACACCTGGGCCCCATTTCATAAAGAGTTCATTCTATTTTGATGATAACTCTTTCCTGGAATGACAAATAATGAATTGTTATGGTAACGACAAGAATACAGCTTCCTGATTGGCTGTTTGCTGTGGGAAGTTGTCATTCCAGCAAGAGTTGTTATCCTAACGCTGCGTTCACATATTCGGGGCTCGTTTTCGAGGGCACGCGAATAGCTTGAATCGATTCGAAAGTACCGAATAGCATAGTATAGCATAGTGGAAATCGAGCTTGTTCGATTTTCTTGAAGCGTATACACCGTCCCTCGTTTATGAAATAATGACAATTTTGGTCTGGATTAGCCTTTTAGTAAAAATAAGCATGGAGACTGACATTCTGATGTAGTTTAGAAATTGTTAATAAGATTTGCTGGGATGTAGGAGAAAGAAATCCTCACTGCATGGGATAATGAGTTGACGGTGCGGGTGATGGTGTACTGGGTGCCCGAATAGCGAATAGCGAATACCGAATACCGTAGTTCTATGTGGACGCAGCCTAACATCTTTTATGAAATGGGGACCATGTCTGCAGAGCATCACTTTATACGGCATTTGTTAAAGTAATGGATCAATATTACTACAGATACAGTGACGGATCCAGAGGGGGGCGCAACCGGCGCACGCCCCCCACCCCTCTTTAATTTTCGTTAAAAAAACAAAAGAAATAAAAAGAAAAACAATGAAATGAAACCAGGAATTGGCACTAGAAATATTAGTCACGCCCCCCCCCCCCCTTTACAGAATTCCTCGATCCGCCCCTGGATAAGGCTTACGATTTTAACTTTCTGCGAAATAACAAAACACCACATATGAAATGATATAGACGAAAGACATAATGCCTCCGGCACCACTTCGTGGCGGAGGCATAAAACATTCTAAGAGAAATTAAAGTTTATAAGAGAACAATCGATTTTGGAATGCCTCAAACATCCAAAAACAAAGTTAAACAAACTAATCTAAACAAAAGATGGGTATCAGAATTGGTCTGTTTTAGATATCACTCATTTCAAAACGAATTTACATGAAATAAACGTTAAATCCGTCTTAAATTACGTGCCCTCTCATTATTTCATACGAGGTTTTCGCTATCTTACCAAAACAAAAAAAAAAATGAATTTTGAAGATAGTTTTGAACCAAAACCATAAAATACCTTTTAAGAGTACCACGTTTAATCGTGCATGCTCTATCGTTTCATTTTTTTCCCTTATAATTATATTGTTTTACACGTCAAATTCCGGAAAAAAGAAAATCATCTAATTTAAATATAGCGCACACGTAAAACGGACTCGGAATAACGCATGTTATTCGTATATTACAGATGTTACGCGGCGAAATGAATTTGGCATGAGGTATAAAAGCTAATGTTACATTCGAAATTACCTTACAACGTACGAAATGGCTACTGGAAAACTGTATATTTTAGAGGCGTTCCAATTAAGGAACACATCCGAGGGGCGCAAATACGTGGCAGGAATGGCTGTTGACGTGAAGGCGGAATCGGCGTCAATGCTACCGGTATACTATAATCACGCAGGCACTCCACTAGTCTAGCGGGCGACGTATTTTTAGCCTGAATCAGTCTTTGATTGGCAGTCAATAGAGGGCGCGACGATGTGGAAGTCAAGTTGACTAAAAATACGTCTAGTAAGAAACCTCCGAATAGAGGCGTGGATCCGGGCGTGGCATGACAGTTGCCAGTCTTCAATATCGAAGTTTCATTGGCTGAGCATCAATGTCAATCAAAATACATTACAGAACCCAAAGGAATCCTAGTCTACTCTCCTAGATATAATACATTATTGTCTTTTAGGGAAAATAGAATTTCCCTGTCTCTTTCACATTAATAGTATTTTGCCATTCTTTCCCATTCATTTTGAGATGTATAATATCTTCTCTTACTTCAAATAAGAGAATGATAGAAGTCAATGCGACTATACATGCATTTGAAAATTCACGAGGGTTCTGCACATGGAAACTACTCCAAAATTACTGCCGAATGCAAACCTCTCACTGTTGTTGCTCGTCTACGAGATATTCACTGTCATTATCGGTTTTGAAAGTGTGATTTATGAATGTTTTCCACTGGTATGTTTTTCACTTTAGAATACTTTATTTTTTTCATATCAAATCTCCTAAGATATTTGCTAAATTTCAATTAAATCTGCCGTCAAGACAACTAATAACTATTGCCAAGCACCATCTACATTAAACAGACATTTCGTGGGTGATTACTCTGTTATAGGAAAACCCGTCCGTGGTACATTTCCTGTGAAAGGGGAAAGAGAAGATCTGCGACACAAAAGGATTCCTGCAAAACCAAAGGCCCGGGGAAACACAGTGCATTCTTTGCAATACGTAATTAAGAGACGTCAGTCTAACAGATGGCGGTACAGTTATAGTGAAGGGAAGTCGATGCTGATGGACATTCTCTATACGCAAATAATTATGGAGATGAGGACATCTTTTTTTGTGTGTCCATTCGGAATGCATGCTTATGCAGAAAAACGTGAAGCTCAATTGGGTAGCACCAACAAGTTTGTGGATGATGCACACACACACAAAAAAAAACCCCGACATGTTGGGAAAATGGGGCGCAACACGCAAAATCTATGACTGAGTCCAAAGCACCCTTCAAGGTCCGTGTGGCTCAACTGAAGCGTTTGGCACCTTTTTCACCAGAAGTATCTCGTTTAGAGGAAAGCTATTCTGGATTACGTAGAGGCACTAATTTGTTTAGATCTGTCAGAAATAAACTTTTCCCATCTTTTTCGACATGATTTTATTAATACTGTGTTCTTTCATTTTCTTTGTCGAAGGTATTCGAAGGATCGTTAATTCGAAAACGAAATAAAGTTCAAATTCCGAAAATGAAGTGAACTTGTTTTAGAGACAAAACACAAAAGACTGTAATAATTTTTTTTGGTTACTCCAAGGTTCCGCAATTATTTTTATTTTCTCAATTTACTTTGTTTTGATTATGCAACCTTATTCACTGTTACCAAAAAGTTAAATGTTCATGATCTTTTCGAAAAATGAAATAAAATTCGAATTAATTTGAACATAACAAAATGTGTGATAGTCCTATTACGCAATGAAAATTGAACAAGAACAGAGAGAGAGAGAGAGAGAGGGGGGGGGGGGAGGGAGAGAGATGGAAAATACACAAACTCCCCGAAACACTCACTGGCGAACTGGAATACAATCGTACAATTTGCAAATTGCATTTTTCATGGAAACATGAACAATAATTTATCCCTCTCCGCCCGCCATGTGCTCCCATAGTCATCTATGGCATCATTATGATGACCATGCATGACGTATTATTATAGAAACAAATATTACAAGAGGCCACCTAAGGGCTCTCCCCCCCCCCCCCAAAAAAAAAGTCACGCATGTGTGTACTGATGATACCCTCTGAAAGACTACTGTATACACCCTTGACCATTATCAGCCCCCTCCCACCCTCAAATAACTAATCTACAGAAACAATGGCCCTCCCTCTTCTCGACAGTAACAGCTTCTCCACAAATGGATATAGTGTTCGGATAAACGAACCTTCATTGTTGGATTGACGAAGCTTAATTCATGCAGGGATTAACAAACCTTATTACATTTTGAATAAACGAATCACTGGAAAACCGGACCTTGTTTCATTTTCGTGTTAACGAACCTTCTTAAAAACAAACGCAATTTCATTTCAGGCCATCACACCTTCGGAATATCAACCCATATATCATTTTAGCTCAACAAATAAACTTTATGAATTATGAGCCTTATTTCATTTTAGGTATATCGAAAGGGTCTATAAACCCTTTATTATAGCAATATTCTGGATGAAACTGATTTTGTCAGCCTCATTTGAAGGGTTTGAGTTCAAACAGGGTAAGATCCCAAAAGTATGATTTTACGACATTGATAATGCTCAAGTAATATAAATTGCATACCAGTTAATTATTGCACGTTCTCAATGTGGGACATCACGAAGTTTCCACCAAGAGACATGTGTTATTGGTTAGTAACCGGAGGGCCAAACCCCAAAAAGTCGCTTACTTAACGAGTGAGTTGCACTCTCTCTACAAACTAAGTAGACCATGCTTATTTTCAAGTTTTTATTGTAACAAACAACATTCCACTGGTCTACCTCAAAAAAATTGTTGCGAAAGCCTCCAAATCCAAGATGGCGTCCATGATGGCCGCCATATTTACTGAATTTGTTATTTGCAAGATAGAATTTGATTGAAACATCAGACTTCAACAAATTTGATGTCATATAAAAGAAAAGAAAATTATCTACAAGTTGATACCATTTTTGTGGGTTATTGTGATCACTGGATTGAGATTTTAAGGAAAAAACACTCATTTTTTGATATTTTTCTGAAAAAAGGAAAATCGTTAAAATGCTTGATTCAGCATAAATCAAAGAAAGACCGAAGGATTATCTTGAAACGTTTCAAGAATTTTGTTTGACATATAATTAATATTTGGAGAAAATTAGGGGACAGTACCATTTTCGGTTTAGGAGTTATAATGTCTCAAACTTGAAAACTCACTACGTAAAAATGGCCACTTTAGTTGTGACAAGATCTTGTTGGTTGTGAAAAAAGCCTGCGCGCGCCAAGACTACTACACGCACCTCTGGCAGTGCCAGTGGTGCGTGTAGTAGTCTTGGCAAACGCAGACTTTTTCTTTGACAAACAAGGGTTTGTACCTGCAAACTAACTTTTCATACCAAGTGGTAGCTCAGGTGACGCTGATTGCTATCATTTCAAAGTAGATTGTTCTGAAGCAGATGAAATGAAGCAAAAAATATCTTTCAAATAGAGGTAGAAGCTTGAAACACTAACATTGCTATAGAAAGTTTAAAACAAAATTTGAATCAATCACTCAAAAAATTCAAGATTGCAGGCCATCAGAGCTGACATAGTGTATTGCGCCAAAGTAAATGTATCATTTTGATTTTGATACAATTTTGTCTGTTTTGCTGTCTATTTATATGGTTTTTATATATTCTGAACATTTTAATGGTATTTCAAACCATCTTAGGCATTTATGGAGACATTTTTCAGAATGCACCATGAATATTTCTCTAAAAAGTAAAAAAACAAATAAAATTAAAAATGTTTATGAAAACCATGCAGAAATTAACATCTTTCCCATGATATAATCAATATTTGGAGAAAATTAGGGGTCAGTATTGTATTTGGTTCAGGAGGTATAGTGTCTCAAACTTGAAATCCAATTTTACATATTATTTGCACGCATCTATTCCCAAAGACGTCACAGAGGGTCAAATCCAAGATCGTGCTTACTTTTCGAGTTCCACTCTCTCTATAAACAAGACCATACATAATATTAAGTATACTAAGCAATGTTCCGTAAGTACACCTCAGTAGATTTGTTGCAAAAACCTCCAAAGTACAGATGCGGTCCAATAGGGAAGCCATTTTTATTGAATTTAACATTTCAAACATAAAATTTGATAGAGACATTGGATTGCAACAAATTTGATGTCATATGAAGGAGAGCAAAACTTCATAAAAGTTGATACCACTTTAGCTGTGTATTGTGATAAATTGGGGGGGGGGGTGTTTGCTTCTCTTTTTTGGGGGGGGGGAGGGAATACATATTTCATATTGTTTTGAAAAAAGGAAGAAATGTAAAAATGCATGATTTAATATTTATCAAAGAAGAACTGAAGAATTGTTTTGAAACCTGCGATTGAGATTGAGATTTACTGAGATTGAGACATAATTCATATTTCTGGAATTATAGGTAATATCATAGACTGTTGACAAGTTAACATCTAAAACTTGAAAAAATATATTTATGCATTATAAATTTTGCATACAATGTGTTTACATGGTCACATGCAATATTGTTATGATTTAGTGACTTGCAAGTACCTGCAAACTAACTTTTCATGCCAAGTGGTGTATAGGTGTCGCTATACTGTAGCATTTCATCATAGTAGATTGTTCTGAGGCAGATAAGATTGAACAGAAAGTATTTTCCAAAAAGAGATAGGAGCTTGGATTTGGCACAAATTTTGCCATTGTGTAATATTTAGCGATAAAAATAGCATCCACACAAAATTCAAGATGGCGGTAATTAATCAAGGTTGTCGTTCAAGGCATTATTTACCATTAGTGCACGTAAAACAAAAACCCAGCTTTACTTATAATGCCTCAAACTAGTTCTAAACTGTGACTTAGGGATAGAACAACTAATGCACAAACTTAAATCAGTAAAATTAATGCTAAATATTGTTAGATATACTAAATAGATCTGATAGGAATGTTTTTTTTTTTTTATATATACTAAGTTGTTAACAGTTATCATGGTTATGGTTTCTTGGAAAGAAATGGTGATATCTCCGTATGGTTTAGGCTTTATTATATTTTTTTTTTTACATGGTAGAATGTTTTGTGATACAACTAACCTGCACATATAAATCGAATGTGATATTTATCCCAATGGTAAACAATACCTTTAGTGTGTTTCGTGAAAGTTAAATCTCAACTTATATACTGTAACTTATAATTTGATATATTTTTTAAATCTTCTTATATTGCTGTCTATTACATGTTTCTATACATCCGAACGATATTGTACTAGTGTAAACCATATTGAGGGTCTTTTTTTTTGGGGGGGGGGGTGGAGCTCATTCCAGTGTTTGGGTAAGGCCCAATCTTTGATAAAAAAGAAATGTTTCTGTATCAAAGATATGCTTTTTTACATGTATGTTACTCTGCTGTTGTAGAAACGTGAATGATGATGGTATAATATGTGTAATAATGTCTGATCCGCAGATGTCCTTGAAAGCCCTTCTGATCCGAACCCCCCCCCCCCCCAAAAAAAAAAAAAAAAAAAAATCCGACATGGCGGCAATTTCTCAACTTTGCTCTTAAATGTGTTGTGCGAAATTACTTTTCAGTATATTGTTTGAATAAAATTGTCCAAATTTATTATTCGTGCTGTATATTCACATTTACAAATAAACATGCTGAAACTGTATTTACTGTTATCAGATTTTCTTACATTGTTTTTAGGCTGATTTCATGTGGGTTATAGTGTCACAATTGATCTGAACTTATGCCATTGGTATGTCTAGATGCTTTCCCATATTAGATATAAGGATCTCTCGAGAGTGAAAATGTTCATTTTCATTCATTTTAGAGTGACCTCGTGGATCATTCGAAGAGTGACGAGTGATCCCTAAGGCAGTGCTCGAAACTAACGGTGGTTCGGTGGCCCAGGGCCACCAAAAACGCAAGTCGGGCCAACAAAATGTCAGAAATGAAGAATTTGGTGACTTGATCGGGCCAACGAAAAAGGTCGGATATTTGCCTTTGGGCCACCAAAAATAAAAGTTAGTGTGGGACCCTGCCTAAGGTCACTCTAAAATGAGTGAAAATGAACATTTTCACTCAAAAGTCACTCCAATTTCACTCTAAATTCACCGTTTTCTGTTATTCACTCCTCACATCAAAAGTAAAAACTTCCACTCGATTTGTTTTTTCTTTTTCGGAGAGTAGAATATCACTGGTTTTAAAAATATGTCCATAAAAACCTAAGACGGTTTAAGATAGCGCAACAGACAAAATTGTATCAAAATCGAAATAATACGTTTAATTTGGCGCAATACACTATGTCAACTTTGATGGCTGTCATCTTGATTTTTTTTTTTTTTTTTTTTTAGCGGTTGATCTAAATTCTGTCTACAACAAGATTGATGCCAAGTTTCAAGCTATTACCTCTATTTGATTTTTTTTTTTTTTTGGCTTCATCTCATCTGCTTCAGAACAATCTACTTTGAAATAATAGCGATCAGTATCACCTGAGCTACCACTTGGTATGAAAAGTTAGTTTGCAGGCACAAACCCTTGTTTGTCAAAGAAAAAGTCTGCATTTACCAAGACTACTATACGCACCATTGGCACTGCTACAAGTGCCAGTGCCAGTGGTGCGTGTAGTAGTCTTAGCGCGCGCAGACTTTTTTTATGACCAACAAGGTCTTGGTCACATCTAAAGTGGCCATTTTTACGTAGTGAGTTTTCAAGTTTGAGACATTATAACTCCTGAACCGAAAATGGTATTGTCCCTTAATTTTCTACAAATATTAATTATATGTCAAACAAAATTCTTGAAACGTTTCAAGATAATCCTTCAGTCTTTCTTTGATTTATGCTGAATCAAGCATTTTCATGATTTTCCTTTTTTCAGAAAAATATAAAAAAATAAGTGTTTTTTCCTTAAAATCTCAATCCAATGATCACAATAACCCACAAAAATGGTATCAACTTGTAGATAATTGTATTCTCTTTCATATGACATCAAATTTGTTGAAGTCTGATGTTTCAATCAAATTCTATCTTGCAAATAGCAAATTCAGTAAATATGGCGGCCATCTTGGACGCCATCTTGGATTTGGAGGCTTTCGCAACAAATTTTTTGAGGTAGACCAGTGGAATGTTGTTTGTTACAATAAAAACTTGAAAATAAGCATGGTCTACTTAGTTTGTAGAGAGAGTGCAACTCGACCTCTGTTTTTAGCTTTTGGCCCCCCGGTTATAGAGGAATCAAATTCATGAGACACGAAAAAGGTGAAAACGGTGACGTCAGATCCGAAACTTAAATTTCATGTTAATTCGAGGTTCCTTTGTTACCATCGCTCATTAGGAAATCAGATACAAATGTTAGTGCACCAATATAAAGGGCGAAACTGCTTTCGTCATCCGTGCCGGCCTGCTCTCGAAAGTCTAAAGCTGTCCTTCTGCTACCCAATGGGAAATGTCAATTCTGAGCGTTGATGAAATGATTTATCGAATGGAGATTATTTCTTGTTATTACCTATCAAAACCGTACATCCTTGGAGCTATGACAATACTCCTTTAGTTCGCCATATTCTGGGAAACATTATTTCCTCGCGAAATTTCTCCTAAAGTCCGGAAACAATCTTATTATAACTACTGTTCACGTTTTGTATATTTAACAATGCTTAACTCTGATTTTACTGATTCAAATTTTTACTGTTGTTGTTTCAATCCCTAACTCACATTTTAGAACTATTTTAAGCACTAATGCTAAGTTATTGTTTCATCTGCAAATGGTAAATTATGCCTTTAATGAAACTTGGCAGCCATGTATATGTATGAGTTGGTGACGTTATGCCTATCAACTGTCAACTTTTGGGCACACGTGCTCAAGGTCAAAGGTCAAAAAGGTCAAATGCCAAAAAAATTAACTACAGTATTTCCCCCATATCTATGCAATGCCTGAAGGTACTTCTTGAAATTTCGTGTATACATGAACTACGACCAAATGAAGAATCTCCAGAGAGTTTTGTGTCGTGAGGTCAAAGGTCAAGGTTCAAGTGAAAATGTTAACTTAGATTTCACTTTCTCTCCATATCTCACAAATGGTTCAAGACATCTTCATGGAACTTATGCATGCACTGACTGGCAGTGATTATGTAGGGAATGTAGGGGTCATGGGTCAGAGGTCAAGGTCAAATACTCTAAATTTCAATATTTTCCTCTTATCACCCCAGATGCGATGCTTGCAGGATTTTTCTTGAAACTTAATGTATGCAAGTATTACCCAAAGAGATTCTGTTGGAAGTACCTGGTCATGAGGTCAAAGGTCAAAAGGTTCAAGGTGTAGTGAAAGCGCTAAATTTCACTCTTTCCCTTAACTTATATGAAAGGATCAAAAGTTAAGTAAAAATCCTCGAATCTTCAAATACACGCGCTTTTAGACAATAATAGCCATTCATCCAATCAAAGCTATTTCAACGAAAGTGAGCATTCAGCACATTTGTGACAAACCTGTCATTTGAATGTTTTCTGATAGGTATTATGTGAAACTGTCATCACACGTCAAGACATTGTACATGTACTCTAAACTTACAAGGTGAACCATGCATTATGGCGCAAACATAAAAGTCGTCATAGCAGCATTTCTATGTGTGTGTGTGTGTGTGTGTGTGTGTGTGTGTTTTATTTTGTTTTAGGTGGCCTCTTAATGCAATAATTGTTTCCACAAATGGCTCATCCTGATGATGGGTATACAGAGGAGAGGAGAAAAATACCTAATTTTTATTTATAATACAATTTACAAAATACGATTGTATTCCGGTTCGCCAGTGAGTTTGTGTATCGGTAGCGTTTGTATGTTTTTAAATACATGTGCGTGTGTGTATGTGTGCGCGTGTAAGTGTTGGGTACTTGACCATGTTTTTGTTTAATTTTCACTGCGTAATATCCTATCCTTCCTTGTTATATCGACATAACCTTTGTCACTAAAGACAGCTTAGTTTACTTCATCTTCGGAATTACGAACCCTATTTTGTCTTCCGATCAACGATCTTTCGAACAACTTCGGAAAGTACATCAAGAAACACAATTCTTAATTCACAGTTCTGGAATCTTGGCATAAAAGGCAGACAGTGTTTATCTCTGACAGATCTAAACTAAATTGTATATAATACGTTATCAACAATTCATGGCTTTCCTCTAAACGAGATGTTTCTCATGAAAATGGTACCAGACATTTCATTCGAACCATGCATGGGTCTTTTCTGGCGCTTTTGACGTGGTCATAGATTTTGTGCGTTGTGCTCTAGTTTCGTAACATATCGTGTTTTTGCTCATTATGTGTGTGTGTGTGTGTTTACACCATTCACATAGGATAGCTCGTTAATGCTATTTCATTTTTTCAGCTTCACATTTTCTACATAGGCAAGCATTTCGAATTGCCAGGAGAGATGTCCTTATCTACATTTGAGTTGTAAATGTTAATCAGTACTTGTATAATTAAGTCTTCTGTGAGACTGGCGTCTCGTAATTTCATGATTGCAAAGAATGCACCATATTCCCCTGGCACTTTGGCTTAGCAGGAATCCTTTTGTGTCGCAGATCCTCTCTTTCCCTTTTCACAGGAAATGTACCACGGACGGGTTTTCCTATGACAGTGTGATCACCCACGAAATGCCTGTTTAATGTAGATGGTGCTTGGCAATAGTGATTAGTTATCTTGACGGCAGATTTAATTGAAATTTAGCAAATATCTTAGGAGATTTGATATGAAAAAAATAAAGTATTCTAAAGTGAAAAACATACCAGTGGAAAACATTCATAAATCACACTTTCAAAACCGATAATGACAGTGAATATCTCGTAGACGAGCAACAACAGTGAGAGGTTTGCATTCGGCAGTAATTTTGGAGTAGTTTCCATGTGCAGAACCCTCGTGAATTTTCAAATGCATGTAGTCGCATTGACTTCTATCATTCTCTTATTTGAAGTAAGAGAAGATATTATACATCTCAAAATGAATGGGAAAGAATGGCAAAATACTATTAATGTGAAAGAGACAGGGAAATTCTATTTTCCCTAAAAGACAATAATGTATTATATCTAGGAGAGTAGACTAGGATTCCTTTGGGTTCTGTAATGTATTTTGATTGACATTGATGCTCAGCCAATGAAACTTCGATATTGAAGACTGGCAACTGTCATGCCACGCCCGGTTCCACGCCTCTATTCGGAGGTTTCTTACTAGACGTATTTTTAGTCAACTTGACTTCCACATCGTCGCGCCCTCTATTGACTGCCAATGAAAGACTGATTCAGGCTAAAAATACGTCGCCCGCTAGACTACATTACGCTATGCGTAGAGGCTGCTGGTCGCAGTTAAAGGACAAGTTCACCTTCATAGACATGTGGATTTTGTGAATGCAGCAATATTAGTCGAACACATCAGTAAGAGTTTGAGGAAAATCGGACAATCTGTTCAAAAGTTACGAATTATTGAAGTTTCTGCTCAGTCACGACTGGACGAGAAGACTACTATAGCTTGTGATGTCACATGTGTACAACAATAATAAAGAAAGAATAAAGAAAATTCAACACATTTTCACTTTTCTCGCATAACAAAAGAACACTCAACTTCTCTCTTTCAGAAAACAAGGAGATTAATATTACCCTTAACATGTCAGCAACAATTCGAAGAAATGTGCAGATTATTCAAAAAGTAAAGTTTTTTGAAATTCTCTTTTTATTTTCCTTATATCGTTGTACGCATATGACATCATACACTGTAGTAGTCTTCTCATCCAGCAGTGATTGCGCAGATACTTAAAAAATTCATAACTTTTCAACGGAGTGTCTGATTTTCCCCAAACATTCACCGATGTGTTCTGATATTGTTGCCTTCACTCAATCCACATGTATATGAAGGTGGACTTGTCCTTTAATTGCATGATCACTACGACATGAAAGCACTTTGGGGCGAGTAAGTCTCACAGTGTTAGTTATATCAAAGGTGCTTTTAACTGAAACACAAACTAAGACAAGGAAATTCAGGGAAACTTTTGAGGTCCCAAAACTTTATGTTATCTTTAAGGAAATACAGTCCAACTTCAATAATATCATGTAACCATGTCGTTCGAACAGTAGCCATATCTGGACAAAATGATATTGCTGGATAAGGCAGGTACATCTATTAGTCCAGGCGCAGGGACCCCCCCCCCCCCCCAAAAAAAAAATAAATAAATAAATAAATAAATAAATAAATAAATAAAAAAATAAAATAAAAATAAATAAATAAATAAATAAATAAATAAAATAAAATAAATAAAACAAAAATATGACTTCGTTCAACCAACCCCGCAGAAGAGGTCTGACTGCATGTATGGGGTGGTCAGTTGGACCCTCTGGAACACCCCAAGGTAGTACGTGATTCCAAATTATGGTATCAATAAAATTTTACAGGCCACTTTAGTTGCGACAAGACCACCTTCTTCGAGAGAGAGTCTGCGTACGCCAAGACTACTACACGTACCACTAGCACTGCTACGGGCGCCAATGCCAGTGGTGTGTGTAGTAGTCTTAGCACACACAGATTTTTTCTGCGACAAACATGGGTTTTTGCCTGCAAACTAACTTTTCACGCTAAGCTGAGGTCGGTGTAGTGTAGTTTCCAGACGTTTTTATTTCGTCTTTATTTCTCCGAGTTGAGCCAAGCCGAGTGAGAGCGCATACCTAGTGATTGTGACGCCCAAACCAATTTTGGGGCAATCACTGGGTATGCGCCTTCACTCAGCTTAGCGCAATACAATGGGCTTCCGCACAATACACAAGCTGCAACTGAGAGAAATGAAGACGAAATAAAAACGACTAGAAATTAAGACTAGGGTCGGTAACGCTTATCGCTATTGGGGCATCGAAAATGACAAAGTTATCACAGTTTTTGCATTTATTTCACGAAGAATTCATCAAAACGCCTTCAAACTATATAATTATTATGTGCATGTTGCTAGAGATGTCAGCAATACAATGGGATACATTGTAAAGTCTAATATTGTGCATTGTTACCATGGTAACCGGATGCCTACAGGTGATTGGTACCCCCCCCCCCCTAAAATATCTGGAATTTAGACAGGTTTGTTTCTCTTCCCTTTCGTGCACATCACCCATTGTAGATCTGATCTTAAAGTACCTACCTCTACACTGTAAATTAGCCTGGATAAAAGAGAAAAGACACCCAAGATTTTTCCCTCATTCTCTCCTTAGCCTTAATTCATTACTGCACGTTTTGATACAAGTTTACATATCATGATTTTTCATTTTATTCTATATTTCATTTTACAATAGCTAACGAACACAAGAGTAGGCTCAATTCTTTGATGGATAATCCAGCGCACGTGTATATTCCTTCTTTAGAAAGGAATTTATTGGCATTTTTTTAAAACTTCCTTTAAGAACATAAACAATCAATTTCCTTTGCTCTTTTCCAGGATTGTTTTGAATAACCATCACTCTGTAAATACTCCAAAGAGCTAACAATAGAATATTGGCTTTGCTCTCTGTATTAACCTATATTTTTAAGGGAAATTTGTGTCCATACATTGTTAAATACTATATACATTTGCCTATACTTTGAAGTCAAATTTGTTTTGAAAGTACGACGGATGCAACTTTTTTCATGCATTTTACAATTTGAAAATTATACCTTTCTTTCAATAACCGTTTATTATGCCTTTGCTTACAAGTTTTGCTGTAACTTGAGAATGCTTCAAAATATCCTTCACGTATAATGTCGTACACTTATGCAGAAGGAATGGCATGCTTATTGAGCTTTTTGAAATTATGGGCTTTAGTTATTGACAGCTGAATCCTGATTGGATAATACTCGTTGCCATGGCAACAGGAAAAAAAAACCTTCTTTTATGATACTCAATAAAAAAAAAGTGCTGTAAATTTCTTTTTAAGTTGTATCTATAAGATGAAAAAGAAATCCAAAGTTTGCAGCAGTAGGAGGCATTTTGGGGGTTACGAATCACCTTTAGGCATCCGGTTACCATGGTAACCATGCACAATATTATAATTTACAATCAATCCCACTTTTTGGCCGACATCTCTAGCAACATCTACATATATAGTTTTATGCAGTTTTGATGTATTCTTCTTGAAATAAATGCAAAAACTGTAAGTTTGTCGTTTTCAGTGCCCCAATAGCGACAAGCTTTACCGACTCTAGTCGTAATAACCAGCCGTTTTCATTTCGTCTTTATTTCTCTGAGTTGCAGCTTGTGTATTATGCAGAAGCCCGCTGTATTGCGCTAAGCCGAGTGAGGGCACATACCTAGTGATTGCGATTCGGTCGTCGCAAACACCAGGTATGTGCTCTCACTCGGCTTGCTTGAACTCGGAGAAATGAAGACGAAATAAAAACAGCTAGAAACTATACACTACACCGACCACAGCTTGGAGTGAAAAGTTACTTTGCAGGCAAAACTCTTGTTTTTCGAAGAAAAAGTATGTGTGCGCTAAGACTACTACACGCAGCACTGGCACTGGCGCCTGTAGCAGTGCTAGTGGTACATGTAATAGTCTTGGCGTGCACAGACTCTTTTACGTTTGTTCCAACAAATCATGATGAAAAGTGGCCAGTAAAATTCTACTGACACCACAATTTGGAACCCATCTTCCACCCTGTCTGGTCAAACCTTTTCTGCGGGGTGGGTTGAACGAACTCCTTAATTAACCCTAACTAGGCCGAGCTATTTAGGTGGTTGATAGAGCCGGGGGGGGGGGGGGGGGGCTCCCAGGCCCCCCCCCCCCCCCCTCCAGATCTCGGCCATTTGACCGCGCGATCGCAACGAAAATTGGCACATACATTGCCTATGATGTAATCTAAAATACCATGAAGTTAATTTTTCAAAAAAATCATCATTATGCTAAATTATGCTAATTTATGCATGATGATGCATAAAATCAGACTATTTGGTATAAAGCACAAAAAAAGCTCAAAACAGGCACATTTTTTTGTGTAAATATTCTTTTTAGTGTCCTTAGCAAATGTAATTAAAAAAAATGTGATTTCAGAAACAATTCTTAAGTATTTTATTGTTTTTTGAATGTATTTCTTTGTTTTTTCAACTTTTTGTTTTTCATTGTTTTTTCAATGAAATTTGTCCGCGACGTCGCTGCGAACAAGAAAATACGTTATTCATTGATTTTAATCAATAAAACACCAAAATAATCATGCTTTTATGAAATTTGCCAGTAAACACAGTTTTCATTGAAATTGTACACGAATTAACGTTTTTGAGCAATTTTTGGTCTGACATGCATGTACATATTTATGCGTAACTTCGAAGCTGCGCGCCTGGGCGTCGCAAATTTGGTGTCAAAAGATGCGGGAGACTCGAAAGAAAAAAGTCATGAAACGTCGCGGCGATAGCTTTTTGCAATTGCGATACAATGCACGGAACGTCGGGGGGGGGGGGCCTCAGAGCCCCCCCCCCCCCCCGGGCTAGTCAGGGTTAAGCCCCTTACACGAATTAGCGCCTTGACTATATGCTCACGCATGACACTTGTAATCAAATTGTGTTTGATATCATTAATTGACTACCGGTATTTAATATTATAGTTTACATAAATGAAAATTTCATGTTTCACTTTTCAATAATGTGGAAATCAAACAGAATGTGATTACGTGAATGAAGTACACTTCCTCATTATTCCTTCTAGCAACAGTATTTTGGTTGGTAGAAATATAATGTACCATAGCGATTAACGCTGTCCTGAATCACAATTACTTTGTAAAGAATAAAAAAGTGTTACACAGTTGTAGTCATATTTTGCACTGAATTATGCAAAGAAAATATGTGCCAGACCATATCTGAATAATACAGCAATCCAGAAAAGTGATTGGTGGATAACTGAGGTTGGACTTTCTGTAATGACGATTTCTAAAAAGACAAGGATCCATGAAAATTTCTTTGAGTGTAGTGAAGTATAGAGTCATTTTTAGAGCAGGATGGAATCATAGTATCAGACCCTCTCGAACAATTGGTCAAGAACACCTTTCTATAGCTGCCAAGGTGATTTGGAAACAGAATAAACAATATTCTCCAAAACAGACTTTTCTGACCTGGGAAAAGACTGTTGTACTTCAACAAACTGTAGGGGAATAAAAGAAAGGAAAACTACATCCATGTAAACATTCATAGTCTAAAATGGAGCATTTTTTGAACCATCATTTCATTTTATTTTGATTATGCATTAGTTTTGATTAAAATAAAAGTTGTTATTCGTGCACAGTTATGCTCAGTGATTGCTACGTAGATGTGAATAAAAAGTGTAATGTCTGTAACATTTGTTGGAAATTACATTTTGAGTAATTAAAAGTTTGAATATCATAATAGAAAGTTAAAAGGCTGATCTATATGTTATTTATAGATCACAAACTGTATTGCAGGCATTAAATAAGTTGCTTAAATTCCAATATGATAGAAAAGTCAACAAATTGTTAAAGTAGAGCTCCATACTAAACAAATAGTTCTCAAACTGGCAACTCCTGAAATATACAATCTCATGAAAGCGCTATGGCAACATTGTCAAATGTGTATCAATTACCATCCAAAAGAAAAGGATAAAAAATATTAATACTTGCATGTGACTCTTTCCACTTAAAGAAAGTGGAAAAATATGTAATATCCATAATGCTTAGAATGTAATGTCTGTAATGCCACAATTATAGCTCTAAGAGGTACATGTGCCATCTATTTCAATAAATTTGATTTTATTTTCCTTAAACATTTCTTTACCTTTCAATTTATTCCTACATTGGTCTAATTATGTGTTTAAACTCACAGACTTTTCAATGATTGTATAGACATGCAAAAACTCATGTCCAAAAAATGTAATGTGCGTAACGGCCAACATTTTATGCAGTAAGTGCCATATAATGTGGTGAAATGGATTGAAATTTCACTGTTTTTCGTTTAGCCTCATATATGTGAATGATTCCATTGTATGAGTTCAGAATGAAAACATTTTGTTATCTTAATGACCTTTTGAAGTTGCAAATTTTGTCTGAAATGTAATGTCCGTAACACTGGAACTGCCCATGTCTCTGTGGCGTAAAGATCTAGGAAACAGATGAAAGAAGGTCACAGTCATACACTTACTACTAAAGCGATTGTATAGTTTTGGTTGAGACCTTATTTCAGGTTTCTAACATTTTTGGTGAGATAATGAGAAACCTCTCATGAGATATGAAAGAGCATGCAATTCTATGAGGAATTAAACATTCATTTGATGAAAATTGTTTTTGAAATGGCTGAGATATCCAAAACAACTAACTTTATTACGATCACTTTGTATTACTTTGTTTTTTGGTGTTTCAGTCATTCCAAACCCAATTTTCATCAAATAAACTTTGAATTCCTCTTAAAATGGTATGCTCTGTACTATTTCATAAGTGCTTTCTTGGTACTCGCAAAAAGTTATAAGCGCAATTCTCATCTCCACCAATACTGTACCATCCCTTTAAAGATAAAGGACTTGAGGATGAAAACGGGACATGTTCAATAAAAGGTCAGACTATTGACTTGGTAATCTATAGTAATAAAGCCTTTAGCATTCAGATATATCAAAGGTGTCACATTCAATGGATATCAAATAATGACTTCTATCACATTGTGTATGGTTCTTCTCTTAAATTCTTGATCTTTCCTCACAAAAATCATCCTGTTCATTTCACTCTGCTCTCTTTTCCTTTTAAAGAAATGTTATGTCCTTCCTCTTCAACGTTTGTTCAATGTATGCTGCATCAACCCATTCAATAGTCCCTCAGCATTATACTTAGATTTTGTATGAAACCATGAGACTTTTTAGCACGAAAATATACATTGTACATTGATATCAGGGACATTCCATTTTATTTCCGAGTGACAATTTAGTTCTCATAATGGAAAAAATTGGAAGCACCTTACCACTTACCCAATCAGCGATCTTGTATAGCCCCGACTTCATCCACATAGGAAAGCAATACTTCTTAAATACAGGGATATCGTTTTGTACATCCATGATAAAGACAGGTGTCCAACTGTCTTGATTATCACAGCTGAGTGCTTCCCCACACTGTCAGTCTTCTCGACGTGTAGTGAAAGCTCCCGACGAGCTTTCTAAAAACTGTGCACTACTGAGCTTTCCACCTGAAAACAATGAGCACTGAGTTCATTTTAATGAAATTAATTCATCCATTTCAATTTATACAGATCATCACAAAAACTGAAAAATTTGAAGTCAAAGAAGAAATGGTCAACTCTTACCTCAAGCCAGAATTTATCACCATCGCCGACGCCAAAGGGAGGAGAAGTGACAGCCTATCAAGATTCTCCCTTCAGGGAAAAATTACACAGGTACATTGCACCAAGTCCCCCCCCCCTCCCCCCCCCCCCCACAAAAAAAAAAAGGAAAAGTGTTCATTAATTCAGTCAATAGTAACAAAAATCCTTTAAAAATATACATTGTACACAGTGGCCAAAATTCACAAAGGTGATACAATTCAAATTATGGTTTAAATCATAGACAAATTGTAACAAAACGAGTTGAGTGAAGAAGCAATCACTCCAATTAAGAATTGCTATAAACTCTCTACACGCAATTATATAAACAGACAGATAACAAGCATAGATGTTTTAAGTCAAGGAAATAAGCACTCTTTCACAAATTGTTTTTTCCAAAATCCTGTTAATATTTGTCCTTTTATAATTTTAGGTATATGACTTCAATTTATATTATTTATATTTGTTTTCTCATCTACAAATGTACCAGTGACTGTGTACAACTTTGGAATTTTATAACTTTGAACAATGTTGTCCCATTTTCTGACAATTCTTTCATCTATTATACTAAACAAATGCTAAAGTTTTTGTAAATTTACTTGATTCACATGTACAATATACATGTATGAAAGACCATTGATCCTTTAACCACCACAAAGCTTGCCAATCATAATAGCACCTACAGTACATTGTACTTGAATTCCTGCCAACTGAACTCAATAACAAATACCAAGTTTTTGTAATACCATACTTCATTACCATCAATGTGCTATGTATGTAAATTCTGAGTTATAAAAATGATCTAAATTATTCATTGTATATTACAAAGCACACATTTGTATGAAAAGAAGTCCCCTTTATTCTGACATGTAATTTCACTGAATTATTTGTCACACAGATGAATGACTGCGTTCAAACGGACCGCTACACAAGACGACGACTTGAACTTTCGAATGTGAATGACAGCGTGAACATTGTGCTCTGGGATAATGCTGCCGTCCAATCTCAAAAAGCAGCAATGGGATCATCCATTAAGATCACATGCCTCACAAAAGCCAGCAACCAAATTAACTCGACGTCCTCGACTGTTGTTGAAGTATGTGCTAAACAAAATCTATTAAAAGATTTTTTAACATTATACAGAAATTATAGTATTGGTGAATATAAAAAAAAAAGGTTTTAATAGAGGTGGGCTATAGAGGGTCAGTCTTTGGTCACATTTTCAGAACATGCTCATCACACCTTAGTTTGAAATTCAACCCTAAATATGGGGAAAAGATTAGTATCATGTAGAAGATCTGGTTTTACACTAAAATTATCATTATATTCCATTTCCTTGACTGCTTGAAACATGGGGTCAGACATCAAAACCATCACAATGGACCAAAAAATAGCCGAGTTATATTAGCCAAAAATGTCTTCTTTAAGCCGAAACGGCAGTCATCTTGGATTTTTAACGATTTCAGCCGGGGCACCCTGGATTTCACATTTTTTCATTCTTTTTTTAAAAAATCGTGTCAGTAGGCATAAAGTCATCAAACTATTTGTAAGGTGTGATGAGCATGTTCTGAAAATGTCACCCTCTATAGCCCACCTCTAGTTTTAACATTACATCTCATGCCAAGAAACCATGAAATTGTACAGAGCATATATGTTTCTGGACAATTCTGCAGTTAGTAATGTTACATTTAAACAAATTTAGACATTATTTTTACAACTAAATCACCATTTGTTCATTTCCAGTTAAAATCATGTTAACAACATGTTTGTCCTTCCCAGGTTTATGATATCGAAAAAATGAATTTACAATCCAATGAATATTACAATTGCTATGGCAACTAAAACAGCTGGTTCGTGACATTACAAAAAAAAAATGACATAACCAAAAACCACTGTCTTGTAGCAAAAAGTGTGCAAAAATTAAACTTAATTCAAACAAAATGTTACATTAATTTCAATTATTGCATCATGACAAATGTTCACGCAAATATTTCTTAGCAGTTTGACTGATGATTTATCAGCTAAACCACCAAAATCATTGTTAGTAACGTTACAGTTTGGCATAATGTTGTAGTGTAATGTTTCGTCTACTATCTGCCAAAATTTCAAAGCTACCTGTAAATGATGAAAGGAAAGGCAAGAAATCAGCATCTTTCTGGGCCTTAATGTTTTGACTTTCAACATAACAGAAATGTGTCCGAAGATTTTGATTTACAAACTGTAGTGCCACAGCTACACTCCGCTCCTACAAGGGAGTGATCTTATTGGTCAGTATGTGGCACCCTCAATACTCGTTAGTCACACTAGATCGCTGGCGCTAAGATTGAATGAACATCGCGGAGGTCAATAGGAGCACTACCTTCTATTGTCAAGCAGTGAAAAGTGTCTCGCCTCCCGTCGATCATGATAGTGTCAGAAGGAAAACTTTGAAGGCGTTTTTCTAGAAATTCTGATTTCCTCAACTACTTGACATCCACTAATAAAGTCACTGATATCTCCGCAACCGAGTACTTTTATGAGTTGCGTTATACATGTATATGATATCAAAGTAGAAGAGTAAGAGAGTTATGTCATGCTAATTTCAGAAAATTGTCCTCCCCGAATGTCAGATCCTTTTGTTGTAGCGGGTCACAATTTTGCAAACATTTTTACTCATCATGTCAATAATTACAAATTGTATGACTCTCAACCTACTTAAATCAATATATCAATATTGAAAAATATCATTTTCATGTTTTATTCCAGACTACATCAGCTCTATCAACAGAAATGAGAGGGGTAATAATTGGCCTGGACGATGACGATGGGTAAGAAGAAATGTCTACAGTCTTAGATCAATGTTATTTACAATAAAAACCAAGTAACACTTTACATCACATCATGAAAAAAAAAATGTAAAAGAAAATTCTTTCTCATACCTATCTAAATAAATTTGAGCAATTGCATGTACGAAAGAAGCATAGCTACAGCGTTGATTTTTTTTTATGTATTTTTTTTTTTTGGAAAGTGTTGAAATTGTATGTCTTGTATCATTACTCTTTTACAGCAATCCACTTCTCAGGTAAAACAATGGGGGCAGTGTGGTGAGGGGAATCAATTACATTGGATTGGAATACAACATAATCTCTCTTATAGTTACATATCATCACTGGAGTAACAAGACGTCGTATAAAATGTCAAACGTTCATGACAGCCATAAAAACATGCCAGCTGAAGCACTATAGCGAATGGGATAGCCATTTCTTTCACATGCTGTGGTGGTGTCATTTTTTTGATATTAAAAAACACAGTTCAGATTTCAACAAAACTTCACTTAAGCAATTATTTCACCACAAATCAGGCATTTTCACCAAAATTTCACGTACAAGGTCTTCTCACTCTAGCAAGGATATGTCACTATGAGAAGTAGTGTCTTTTTTTTCTATACAGTTCTTTAAAACTCCAAATTCATATACACGTACTGTAAAAGTGGAAATTTTCGCACAACCAGAAACTAGCACAAAAATATAAGCATGTGATTATTTTGGCATGTATGTTGCTGTGCATGATGTCTTAATTCCACAGACTTGGCACAGTTATCTTAATTGCCAATTATCTAATAAATGAACTTATGACACCTTTATATTTCTATTTTTTCTTCCAGTTACCCAATACACGCGATCCTTGAGAGCGGGGGAATGCTCGAGATACCTGAAAACATCCACTTTGACGCAAACATCCCACTACCAGCCAAGATCTTGTACAAAGTTACAGAAGATAACATTGCTCTGAGTATTGTAATCGAATAGATTTTTTTTCCCCGTCCGTAATTACTAATGGGCAATTCCACGGTAACTGACTGAGACCCAAAAAATGGGTTATTGGTACCACCTGAGGTGGCAAAACCTTTTTGGCATCATTTTGTTTGTCGCACATATGCTTATCAAGCTATGATAGCATTTCAAAATGAGTAGCTTACTCAAAATAAATGAATTTTAAACCAAATTGGTCTGCTTTTTATACCCCTATACCTCTGAATCGAAACTAACCGCTATTCAAAGAAGACCACCGTCTTCTGTATATCCACAGGTGTTCTGTTGTAAACGCAGTGCGCTTAGTCTTTATTCAATGCAGCGAAGGGAATATCCAAAGGGTTATGATGTCTGCAGCTGTATGTATCGTTATCATATCTAAAGTTCCTAATAAAAGGGATTATCTACCATATACTGTTTTTATACTACCTTCTCAACAAATACATTAGTTTTAAACAAAAATCACTCTGTTCATGTACAATATCATTTATTATAATGTATTGTAGTGTACCAGTACATTGTTTTTGTATTATCTTTCATTGTTGGATAGAAATAAAGCGACATTGGCGTGGTATTTACTATTAGCATTTTGACCGTAGCGTTTTCACCGGAACATGATAAATTGAAAAATACAGTAAAATTCACGAGGAATTAATTTTTTTTTTGTTGTTTTTAGATAAAAGGATATAAACTGCATTATAAGCTTTGGATATTCCCTTCACCGTCTTCAATAAAGACTAAGTGCTGTGGAGGTCATAACTTTTAGATACTCCCTTCGCTGCCTTGAATAAAGACTACACCGTAAGTGCACTGTGTTTACAACAGAACACCTGTGAGCATAGAAGACAGTGCTCTTCTATGGATAGCGGTTAGTTTCGATTCAGAAGTGTAGGTACGGTATATAACAAGACCAAGTTGGTTAAAAATTCATTTATCATGACTAAGCTACTCATTTGGAAATGCTATCATAGCTTGATAAGCATATACTATGCCCGACAAATAAAATGACACCAAAAATGTTTTGACACCCCGGGTGGTACCAATAACTGGCGTGGCGCATGGACTATAAGACAACAAACTTGAGTAACTTTGTCATCCCATAGGACGTTCAATGTATTGTATACAGTAGAGTATTGCATGTCGTAAACCTAAACTACCAGATAATTTCACCTTAAACTTAAATGCTGAACCAAAAATCAACAGCTCCTTCAAAAAAAAAAAGAAAGATGATATTGAATATGAATGAATATAAAGAAATGAAATGAAATAAAATATATATATATATATCTGTGGACACACCATAGTGACAACATCATTCCCTATCTAAGCAATCCCTGTTCTTTGTTGATAACCTTTAACTTACCCGATACATTGAGATTGCCAATAGTAAAAAAAAAAATGATAACCTTTGAGCAGTTATAATTACTTTCGTTATACCTAACATTACGTACCAGTGACGTTTCAGTAACTGATGTTGCACATTTTTAACTCTTCATTTAGACTCGCCAGTATGACAAGCATCCTTATTTCTGGTGTTGAAAGAAAGACATGCAGACATGAGGCACTAAAAAAAAAAAATTACATCATACAACTCACTTTCTTTGAATAAAGTTAAAGTTAAAAATTCACTGTTTTTGGTAACTGACATTATTCCACATCCATCATTTTCAAGACTAATTAACAGTTTTGATCAATTTCTTTAAAGCAACCACCTTTTATTCTTTTTCTATCATGTGGTAAAAGAATTATCTTGTAACTGCATCACCCTCTAACAGTTACACAGAAAAGAGTGTTCAAGTAGACTACTAGTAAAGTGAACATACAGAGATAGTATGTGACACAACTCTCTTTCTTACAATTGAGATATAAGCATATTTCACCAGCTACAACGATACTGATTTTCAAAATCAAAATGACCAATTTTATTGAAAAACATAATAATTCTTAAAACTTCAACTCAAGTATTGAGAGAATAAAAGAGACAGTAACAGTGTTTGGAAGTTTGGGGCTACAATCATGCAAACAAAGAGCAGAGGAAAGACATTATTGTATTTACGGTGTTGTGGTGTTTGGAGATATTATTGTTATCATGTACACAGAATTCAAATTCTATTTTAACGGTGTTTTACTAGAGCTATATCATGATAATGTCCTCGAAGAGAATATAGAAGATATGACAGCAGTGTTTGGTATTTTGGAGCGATATAATCAAGTGCCCAAAGAGAGAATTGCAGAGATAGTAATGCTGTTTGATGGTGTACAACTATATTATGATCATGTACGCAAAAACAAAAGAGAAGAGATAGTAACCATAGTTGCAGTGAAAGCAAGATAGTATTAAGCAGATATTAACAGTGTTAAGTAGTTTTAAGCTATTCTTATCATGTACACACACAAATTACTTTACGTAAGAATTTGTATCTTCAGCCTATAAAAGTAAAGATTTATGCGGTTGAAAGAGTAAAGTTATGATTGTTCTTATGGTTATGAGTATAGTTAATCAGTGAGCAAGAATGCGAATTCGAGTTATACGTTGCGAGAATACCTTTCTTTTTGTGGGATGATTAAACCATTGAAGACAAGAATTTCGTCTTAGATCATCGGACAATGCATTGGTTTTATACATAAGTTCCAATGTGTAGTATACGTTTCTTGAGTTCATGATTTCTTTTGTTTGGTCTGAGACGCAACACACTTTTCTCTCCCAATATAGTATAAATGTAGCAGTAGTAGAAGTATTATCTTAAAGAAATGGTTATAGTTGGCAAATGGCGAACATATCTGTATGCTGGTAATTGCAGGATATTAGGTCGAATTTTGGATAGCCTATTCATCATATCTCGTTACCATATTTATCAGATTTATCATATTTCATTACATCCTATAGCAACTTTTTAGTTCGTCTGAGCCAAGTGAGCTGTTGCGATCATTCCTCGTCCGTCGTGCGTCTTGCGTAAAGTTTGCACATTCTCATTTTTTTTCTTCAAGTTCAAGTTCAAATATATTTCCACTTTCTCAGTGATTGGATTACAAAATGGGTGACAGTAAAACAAGAATACAAAATATATACAACCATATCTTTTGAATGGAGAAGCAAAGAAAAAATAACGACATACTTAACACAAATGTATATGGTAATTATCATCTGAGGATGTCACAAGTATAAATGTCAGAAATATGATGGGGCCTTTGAAACCCTCTTCAAAACCCTCTATGACGGATTATCACCAAACTTGTCAAGTAGCATCCTAAGGGTAATATGATTTCAATTTGTTTACATGAGCACCATGACATTCCCTTAAAATTGATAAATCTTTAAGAATCATCTCTCGAGCCAGAAGTGATGGAGCCAAACTTGCGATATATTATGAGTAAGTACATTTGTGACTGTTTGTTCGTGGTTCATAGCGGATCAGGGGGTGTTCCCTTCACATACATACACAAACACACACCCACACACACACACACACACACACACACGAGCACACAATAGGGGAATGAACAAAGTTGGGCGCCAAATTTCTCATTCTTGTATTCTTTAAAAAAATGGTCACATTTCCACCTAAACTTGGCACGTATTAACGCTGGGATGATAGAATGTATTTGCACAAATGAGCACCGTGCTCCACATTAACGTGTCCCTCAAGGGGCCAAGATCCCCATGATTAGAGAATCTTAGAAAAAAAAAGGTCTTCTACAAAACCAGAAATTCTCGTATTAAACACGATGAACATTAGTGAGTGTAATTTCAAGTAGGGCCAGGGCCATGGGTGGCAATCGTGGGTCCGGGACCAAATTGGGGGCGGTTATCACATTTTGATCTTTTTGTTATTTTTACTATGTTTTGATTTATGGTGAAAAGTCTACAAGTGCGATACTTAGGTGAGCACTAGAGCCACTTGGTCTCTTGCTTATGTTCGCTCCCATATTTGTTTGTTTTGATATAGAAACAAAGTCTATTCGCAAAACAAGACGACTTTAACTAATAATGCCTTTTATACCACATTTGTAATCAGCAAAACAAAGTAGTTTGGTGTGTATTGAAATTGAAGCTCGAAGAATGTACTGTATCTTACTTTTACTTATATACTTACTCGCAAATCATGCTAATGATATTGTAGATGGAATGACTTAGAGGGCTTTATTAAAATGCTAAAATGACGAACGAGATATTTGTTCATTTTGTTCTAATGGTTGTGTGTGTATACACTCATTTCTTATTAGCTACATTGCAGTTTGTATCAAAGAGAGAAAGAGAAAGACAGAAAGGCAGGCGTATGAGATTAAGAGTGTATGATATGCTGAATGTTATCACACGTCAGTTTGTATCAATGTGGACAAGCTGTTTTTAAGAGCAGTCATTTTGTTTTATACTTTGCGTGCGTCTGCATTGCTTTATTTCAAAACTCACTTTCTTTGAATAAAGTTAAAGTTAAAAATTCACTGTTTTTGGTAACTGACATTATTCCACATCCATCATTTTCAAGACTAATTAACAGTTTTGATCAATTTCTTTAAAGCAACCACCTTTTATTCTTTTTCTATCATGTGGTAAAAGAATTATCTTGTAACTGCATCACCCTCTAACAGTTACACAGAAAAGAGTGTTCAAGTAGACTACTAGTAAAGTGAACATACAGAGATAGTATGTGACACAACTCTCTTTCTTACAATTGAGATATAAGCATATTTCACCAGCTACAACGATACTGATTTTCAAAATCAAAATGACCAATTTTATTGAAAAACATAATAATTCTTAAAACTTCAACTCAAGTATTGAGAGAATAAAAGAGACAGTAACAGTGTTTGGAAGTTTGGGGCTACAATCATGCAAACAAAGAGCAGAGGAAAGACATTATTGTATTTACGGTGTTGTGGTGTTTGGAGATATTATTGTTATCATGTACACAGAATTCAAATTCTATTTTAACGGTGTTTTACTAGAGCTATATCATGATAATGTCCTCGAAGAGAATATAGAAGATATGACAGCAGTGTTTGGTATTTTGGAGCGATATAATCAAGTGCCCAAAGAGAGAATTGCAGAGATAGTAATGCTGTTTGATGGTGTACAACTATATTATGATCATGTACGCAAAAACAAAAGAGAAGAGATAGTAACCATAGTTGCAGTGAAAGCAAGATAGTATTAAGCAGATATTAACAGTGTTAAGTAGTTTTAAGCTATTCTTATCATGTACACACACAAATTACTTTACGTAAGAATTTGTATCTTCAGCCTATAAAAGTAAAGATTTATGCGGTTGAAAGAGTAAAGTTATGATTGTTCTTATGGTTATGAGTATAGTTAATCAGTGAGCAAGAATGCGAATTCGAGTTATACGTTGCGAGAATACCTTTCTTTTTGTGGGATGATTAAACCATTGAAGACAAGAATTTCGTCTTAGATCATCGGACAATGCATTGGTTTTATACATAAGTTCCAATGTGTAGTATACGTTTCTTGAGTTCATGATTTCTTTTGTTTGGTCTGAGACGCAACACACTTTTCTCTCCCAATATAGTATAAATGTAGCAGTAGTAGAAGTATTATCTTAAAGAAATGGTTATAGTTGGCAAATGGCGAACATATCTGTATGCTGGTAATTGCAGGATATTAGGTCGAATTTTGGATAGCCTATTCATCATATCTCGTTACCATATTTATCAGATTTATCATATTTCATTACATCCTATAGCAACTTTTTAGTTCGTCTGAGCCAAGTGAGCTGTTGCGATCATTCCTCGTCCGTCGTGCGTCTTGCGTAAAGTTTGCACATTCTCATTTTTTTTCTTCAAGTTCAAGTTCAAATATATTTCCACTTTCTCAGTGATTGGATTACAAAATGGGTGACAGTAAAACAAGAATACAAAATATATACAACCATATCTTTTGAATGGAGAAGCAAAGAAAAAATAACGACATACTTAACACAAATGTATATGGTAATTATCATCTGAGGATGTCACAAGTATAAATGTCAGAAATATGATGGGGCCTTTGAAACCCTCTTCAAAACCCTCTATGACGGATTATCACCAAACTTGTCAAGTAGCATCCTAAGGGTAATATGATTTCAATTTGTTTACATGAGCACCATGACATTCCCTTAAAATTGATAAATCTTTAAGAATCATCTCTCGAGCCAGAAGTGATGGAGCCAAACTTGCGATATATTATGAGTAAGTACATTTGTGACTGTTTGTTCGTGGTTCATAGCGGATCAGGGGGTGTTCCCTTCACATACATACACAAACACACACCCACACACACACACACACACACACACACGAGCACACAATAGGGGAATGAACAAAGTTGGGCGCCAAATTTCTCATTCTTGTATTCTTTAAAAAAATGGTCACATTTCCACCTAAACTTGGCACGTATTAACGCTGGGATGATAGAATGTATTTGCACAAATGAGCACCGTGCTCCACATTAACGTGTCCCTCAAGGGGCCAAGATCCCCATGATTAGAGAATCTTAGAAAAAAAAAGGTCTTCTACAAAACCAGAAATTCTCGTATTAAACACGATGAACATTAGTGAGTGTAATTTCAAGTAGGGCCAGGGCCATGGGTGGCAATCGTGGGTCCGGGACCAAATTGGGGGCGGTTATCACATTTTGATCTTTTTGTTATTTTTACTATGTTTTGATTTATGGTGAAAAGTCTACAAGTGCGATACTTAGGTGAGCACTAGAGCCACTTGGTCTCTTGCTTATGTTCGCTCCCATATTTGTTTGTTTTGATATAGAAACAAAGTCTATTCGCAAAACAAGACGACTTTAACTAATAATGCCTTTTATACCACATTTGTAATCAGCAAAACAAAGTAGTTTGGTGTGTATTGAAATTGAAGCTCGAAGAATGTACTGTATCTTACTTTTACTTATATACTTACTCGCAAATCATGCTAATGATATTGTAGATGGAATGACTTAGAGGGCTTTATTAAAATGCTAAAATGACGAACGAGATATTTGTTCATTTTGTTCTAATGGTTGTGTGTGTATACACTCATTTCTTATTAGCTACATTGCAGTTTGTATCAAAGAGAGAAAGAGAAAGACAGAAAGGCAGGCGTATGAGATTAAGAGTGTATGATATGCTGAATGTTATCACACGTCAGTTTGTATCAATGTGGACAAGCTGTTTTTAAGAGCAGTCATTTTGTTTTATACTTTGCGTGCGTCTGCATTGCTTTATTTCAAAACATCCATATTACATATCTTTTTAGTGTGTGCATATGGACTGGATCACTTCTGACCTTTGACAGTCAGGCAGTTTGTTCATAACATGTTAAAAAAAAAAAAAAAAAAAAAAAAATCTCCAAAGCTCTGCCTATTGGAAATATTGAGCATGTTCGATGCTCCCGCGACTCCCCGGAGACCCGCAGATGTCGCGGAGACTCGCGTCACCACCAGGTTGCCATCCAGTCTCCAGACCAATGAAATACACACTTCTGCTGCCAGATATATTTTTTTCTCGGAAAAACACAACATAAGCGAGAGAGAGAGAGAAAGAAAGACGTTCACTAAGCGAGTATAGCAGAGAATAATTCAACAGATTCCGGCAGTTTTCATTGAAACACAACAAAACAAAAAATGTAATCACGAGCAAGATGAGAATGAGCTAATCTTGTAATTTACACTGAAATTTAAGTCGAAAGGGGCCTCAGCGAAGAAATGCTAGCCTTAAGCCGGGTTATCTGTTGCACCTACACGTATGTTACATTTTGTCGATTGCTGAATGAGTGCTTTATTTGTTCATATGTGTGATTTTGTGCTTTTCCTCAATCTTATTTTTACCTACTTATTCACAGGTTGCTTACATGAACGGTCACAACTTGTTTAAAATCTATGGGAAATTGCCTAATCTCGGAGGACACGATTTCATTTTCTCATTATTTCTATTGCTGCTAAACACCATTTTCAGAATCAGTTTGTTGTATTTATTCTATTCATATTATTATTATCATTATTTTGCGGTAAGATGTTTGTAGGTCATGCCTTTTAGCTCATCTGAGCCAAAGGCTCAGGTGACGGATGTTCACCACATTTGGCAAGTAGCATCCTTAGAGGGATAGGAACCAATTGGGGACTAATTTCTACGTTTTCATGTTCTTCAAAATACATGGCTAAATTTGTCACCAAACTTGGCAGGCATTATCTCTGGGGATGATATAATTTGGTGCTGTGGTATGGCCGGAACAGAAAGGAAAATCAATTTGATTCATTGCAGTTTTATACAGGAAATTTTTAAGGCTTGGTGTGAATTTAATTTTTCCCCTGGTTTATACCTGTGACAAGTGAAGAACCAGGTAATCTGGTTTAATTCATTAATTCGTGTGGATGATAAGAGGTATATTTGAGATTAAACAATTATTGAGTGATGATGGGAATATTTTTCAGTTATTCATGCAATCCCCTTGGGGTGGAAAAATATATTTAAAAGAAATCGGCAAATGTTGATAAAATAAAGACGCAGTGAGAACAAAAGAAAACTATGGAGGAGAAAAGAAGCAAGGAGAAGAAGAAAATGATGGACGCCAAATCATTTCGACTGAAGGATAGCTATCAGCAGGAATACAATGAAATAAACAGGAAAGTGAGAAGATTAGTCAGGAAGGATAAAAGGGAGTATTTGGACAATCTGGCATCAGAAGCAGAAGCTGCAGCACATGAGAGGGTAGGAAGAACTCCAGAGAATCACTAAGCAGATATGCTGTAAGTAAAAAAAAAAAATAAAAAAAAAAAAATAAAAAAAAACATGGAAATGGTCCAGTCAGGGATAAACAGGGTAAGATCCTCACCATAGAAAGACAAACAGAGGATGGGAAGATGGACGGAACATCTCAGAGAACTCTTAAATAGAGCGACGACTGAAGAAACACCAAATAGAAACAGCAGAAAATAATTTGGACATTAGCACTTAACCGCCAAGTAGAGCATTGCAGCCATTAAGACATTGAAGAACAACTAAATTCCTTGAGATGGCGGCTTGAGTGGTGAGCTGTTCAAGGCTGACCCAGTTGTAGCAGCAACCTTTTTTTAAAGTCTCTTTTCAGTGCTACTTGTATTTGGGGTAAGAACGAGATTGCCGCCTGAATGGCCACTAAAAATTTTGAATATCTCAAAACCCTCAGGGGTGTAACAGTTGCATCAACCAGATTCATATTCAGCACCCTCAAAATAGGTTAAGCCATATCTTTTCTTTCAAAATGTTCGCAAATTGTAAGGAAACATAAAATTTCTGATTTTGGCGGGCATATTCGAGACCATCAGGAATATGGGGTAAACCCATCAATTTCTTTTCAGTTAATTTACCATTTTTGGATTTTGGCGGCCATTTTGGATATCTTAAAACCCCTCAGGGGTGGAAGAGTTCCATCAGCCAAATTCGGATTCAGCACCTTCACTGTGTTCTTTCCCTGCTGGAAAGAACACAGTGTCCCACAGTGTGTTTACAATGTGTTCACATTGCCGACTATCTAAAAACGGACGAATTTAAGAGTGTGAAAATGATTTCAAACTGTGGTTTGGTTTTTCACGGAGAGTTCACATAGTAATGTTATGTTTCACACTGTGATGGTCTGTTTCACACTGTGAATTTATGATTCACAATGTGTTCATGATGTTAAAACGCTCGAATTAAACAGTGTGAAGTGATTTCACACTGTGTTCATAATGTGTTCACACTGTGTTTCACTTTGTGATTCACACTGTGGGATACTGTGTTCTTTCCAGCAGGGGTAAAACCATCAAATCTTTTAAATTTTCACCAATTGTAAGGAAACATATAGGAATTTCAGATTGTGGCGGCCATATTGGCTGCCATCATGAATATCGCAAAACCTTAAAAGAAAACTGTACTGACATTTTCTAATTGTCTGATAATTCTAATCTACATTTTTGATGCCTACTACTGGAAAGAGAGGATTGTAAAACCCAGGATAAGCCTGTAATGATTTTTTGAAAAAAATAAAAACGAGCAAGCCATGGAACGATCCACACAATTTGGCCTACATCACAGGTGCTCTTGGTGCACAACTCCGACATTAGCAAGACGAACTACATAATGCCAATTTACTGATGAAATCTCACACGAAGTACTGCAAAAGCTGTTATTTAGTATAATTGCAATATGGAGCTATAATAAACATGTTAAACAATATCTATTAATCTTTAAAAGCAATCTCTTCAACAGCTTTTTATTTAGATAAAACTTGTGGGGAAATTCCAGATATGCAAAATGAAATTGGCATCGTTATCCGAACGTGCTGCCCATAGAAGACTGTGTGTAAGTAACGTTACGCATTGATGTTCATGATCGAGCGATGGTTCGCCAGTTCAAACTATCTCACGTAGATGAGGGCTGAGTGAATCTAAATCCAAATGTAGATAGACTCTCTTCAACGATTTACACTTAGTGAGATGAAAACGGTACCCAGTACACATAGACTCTGAAATACTAGAACTAGGACTAGGACTACTGAGCAGTCAAGGAGTAGGTTCTACGTGGCAGTCCAAGTTTTGATGAGTAGGCCCTACACTCACTCACCGTCGACATTGCAGCTGTAGGCCCTATGTGCACACCGCTAATAAGGCACAGCGTAACGTTACATACCCCTGCTGCCAGAACTTGAAGAAAGTCCAGACGAAAGTCCAGACTCCAGATCTACATCTGGACCCTTGTCCTGCAGGCACTGTTGTTCCTGTGCTGGATTTTTCAGGTAAGGTATCTGCTTTATGGATTTCCGATGTTTTGTAGTCGAGATAAATCTCATAGTGGTGTTATTTACACCTAGGACTAATGTTAGATCTAACAGTTTGTTTCAGTAGGCCTACGTACTAGGACCCATATCTCGGAAGAGTGGCGTGACCACGTAGATTCTAACACAGTGTCGCCGCTTCGCGATCCCAGCGCTGGTGTAGGTATAGTGCTAGCGTACTTCCGTATCCATGTAGATATCTCAAAATTCACCTTGCCAAATGGCACCAAACTCACAGGAAATACTTTATGATTCATATCCAACTGCTCACGTTAATTGGAAACAAATCAGACGCAAATCACATTTCGGGAAGCGTAAGTGTAGATGTCGACTTTCCTGTCGGCGTCGCTAAAAATAATCTGCTCTACGACTAACACGAGTGATTGCGGCCAGGCCCTACCTACCTGCTGCGCACGCACAGACTGAAGTTAGCCATTTAATATCATGAGACAAATCTTTCAAGTAATCGGGGGCAATAAATAAATTTACAAATTATTTGTGGTAAGTTGAATGAAAAATGTAGTTCCTATATCACACAAGTCGCAAAAACCATTACACTTTTGAGTTTAGTTCTCGCGTAAATTCCCCGTTCGCACAGTACTAGTCGGCTAACTTCAGTTCTAGATTGTGCATCTTGCGTTCGCCAAGATCTCTCGCGAAGAGTGAGTTTTTTTTGTTTTTTTTTTTGAGTGACGACTTGAAACTCGACGTCAATATTGATACTTCTCGATTACTGATTTCGTTCAAATATAAGAGAATACTTTGAAATATGCTATGAAGTATATCCTGTAATTTTGGTGCGATTTGGTTTAGTGAAATTTGAGATATCTACATGGATAGAACAGTACACAAGCGCCGCCTGCTAGCTAAATTAGGCCTAAGCGTCGTCTGCTACTCGATACGAATTAACGCACGCGTATGCGAGCACTTGTAATCAGTAATAGTGAGAGCACCTGTGACATCATAACATCCGGGCTCGTCAGCTCATTAGCATAATTCTCACCTAAAAAGTTCCACTTTTAACATTAAATTACGGACTTAATCGTTATGAAATTTTGATTCTGTTTGCACCGCTGGGTCTTTTAGAATTAAAAGAACAACATATAAAAAAATAAAAAACCGCTAATATGCCCTTTTAAGGATGCTAGAGTTGCATCATACAGATTTGGATTTAGCACCTTTGAAATAGGATAAAACCATCAAAAAAAACGTCGGGCGGACGGTAAAACGAGGTTATGCCCAAAATTTTACTTCGGCACCCAGGCAGACTATTCTTTCACAAGTCCTTTGCTAAATTTTGATTTTTCTTTCATGTCGTGCAGTTAATAGGTTAAACCCTTTCCTATCGTGTTCCTATTATTTCTAGCAGATTTCGGATTTCCTCTTCCAACACACAAGATAATACGGGGTGATGTGACCAGTTTCAAAGAATTTGGACAGGAGCGATTTCGTTTGTGTGTATGTTTGTTTGATTTGTTGTTGCTTAATACCCCATTGTGCATGGTGTTGTAACGCATGGCTACGTTGGAACTGTTTCGAAGGAAATTTCAACATCGCTTCTAAGTTATTAAGGATGAAACGTCATGACCAAATTAAGCCACATAGCACAATTTACCTATTCTTACTGTACACATAATTCAGCCAAAGGAAGAATGACGGTACGCATGCGCCTGACTGTTTTATGACTGCAGAGTGAAACTTGAACGTCTTCGAATTTGTCAATGAGATCACACTATATTTGTTCGTTATTGTTTTTTTTTTTGTATTGGTTTATGAGTTCCTGTTACTCTCATGAACGACAAACTAAGCAACTTTAAGAACGCATGCACGCACTCACACACACACGCACGCACGCGCGCACACACACACACACACACACACATCCACACAAATGCATACGTACACGTGCAAAAGCATACATGTCAAACACTCTTAGGCCAGACATGCATGGAAATGAGGCGCATTACAAGAGTGGATCAGTGCCCAATTCTTTACTGATAAATTCATACAATATATAGTACCTACATTTTCCACGATCACGTTACACAATAACGTGATCTGTTCCTGCACACCCGATTCAACAGTACGTTTCTTTCAAAGGTTTGCAGACAATACAATTTACAATGCTTACAGTTTTCCACAGTAATATCTGAACACGTTGTATGTGTCTAATTACTGATGGTTTTTAAAACTGAAATCATTGAAAGTCGAAGTTCTTCTAAACCCGCGCAATAAAACGGGACCAGATCAGTGCAAGGTGGTTGACAAACTTGCATATAACTGATGATTATCGAATAAACAGAAAAAAACACGTATTCCTTAGCATACATTAACAGAGCTCGAATTAATTTGTGCACAATATTGATTTGATGAAATATAGAGGTCTTCAAGCAAGACTAATATTTCTAACCAATCTATTTAGTGCCTAAGAAGTCTTGAGCTGTCTGCAAAAGGATCTGCCAATATTATGAATTATCATCGACATCATTATTATCTATCTATATACGATGTAGTTTCAAGTCAACTGTGTATATTCACCTCAAACCATCGCTCAAGATAATGTTATTTGGGAGTTTTATTGAAAAAAGAAAGAAAGAAAGAAAGAAGAACAGATGTAACATTGCACATCATTTCATCAGAGTAGTTTTCGTGCAAACTACTCAAGGCCACATTACAATATCCTTTCATCTGTTATAATATATTTAACCCTTCAAGAAATCATATGCTTTGCAACTACTTACAAAGTAAAGTTGTGGCTATACATCTATACACAGGCATTGATAGGATCATGCACACACAATATACAGCACACTTTACATAATTTGTAAGCCATAATGCAGCGATGAATAGAAGACCATATTTATTGGGAGGTGAACTAATTTCTTTGAACACGTTGAATGGGTATACTCTCTCTTTCTCTCTCTCTCTCTCTCACTGCAACTGCAGTTAGCTTTAATGGGTAATAAAGTAGCAGAGTCAACAAACATTCAGTCAGGCATTATGTAAAAAAACGGAAGGTTTAGAACATGACACATTTTTTTTTGAAAAAAAATACACCAAACGGAAAATTCGGAAAGAGCTTCGTAAGAGTAAAACTGATGTATGTGAAAAAATGTATTTACAAATCGAATAAAATATAACTTATTGAAATTAATGAAATTCTTACATCTACTTATTTTCATCACAACTGATTGACAAATTACCCTAAATCGACGTCGATGTGGGGAAATTTGTCAATCAGTTGCAATATAACATAGCTTAAGCCACTATAAAACCCAGACAATAACAAGTGTATTCCCTCTCTGTATGAGAATCGGAATGTATCATGAAAGTCACAAGAACCGCTCCCTTTCCATCCTATCTGAATACAGTCATTTTATCACAGTCACGAACAAGAAAAGTGTTTGGGCACTATAAACCTCCGCATTACAGTTTTGCTATGTATCTCGTTTCAAGGCGTTTGTAAGTTGTAGTGCATTCAATAAAAGGACGGATGTAATAAATTCGTTATGAGGACACTTTTCGCCATTTTACAATTTAATGGTATAGTGCTTGAAAGTCTTCAAAGGGTCAAAACTTCAGCCTTCTCGGTCTTTTCATACTTCTAGATTTTCTGTACATGGTTATTACTTTGCTACAGAGAAATACACATGGTATTAGCAGTGCCTATCTCTTTTTTCTTTTCCTTTTTTTTTTCTGTAGAGGGAGGGGATGGGGTGGTGAGACAAGTGAGGATATGTAGTGGTGAAGTGGTTCAAAACATTTAGGCCTAGTGCATTTTCGTAATCACCACATCCCATGCATACAGTCCTCACATTTTTGTACTCTGGTGGTGTCGCGTCTCATGGTCGATGGTTGAAGAGGTGGTAATCGACGACTGCTGCGTCTTCGACTTGTTCTTTCCAAAGTACTCCACGAAAGTGTAGAGGTAAGGATTCAAAGAGGCGTTGATTGGGAGGATGAAGACGGCGCACCAGGCGTAGAGGGCGACAGGCAACTCGACGAGGCCAGTCTGGCTTAGGATACCCATGATGATGACCGGCATCCAGCAACAGAAGTCCGTCCCGACGATCACAGCCATCTTGGCAGCCAGTTTGATCTCCTGATCCCGCGAGGAACTCACGTGACTCGAGGCCCCAATGGCCTTGGTAGATCTGCGGACGTTGACGAATATGATGACGTAACACACCAGGATGAAAAGGAACAGGATAAGGTTGATCCCAAGGAATAGAACTATGGAGTAGATCCACGCTGGTTGCATGGTTCCTCCCTCAGACGGTACGTAGATGGTGAGGCCTTGCTCATGTGACCACTCCAAGGTCCCTTCCTGAGATTCGTCGGTACTGAGTGGCAGTCCGATGCAGACATCCGACAAGCCGTAGAAGTTCGGGAGAAAGAACCCTACAATGATTGGCACTGTGCTGAGAATGAGGGTGATTATCCACGTGACTATGACGCACACACGAGCAGACGAACTGTGGAATCTAAGTCTTCCAAAGGGAAAGACGACACTGACGAACCGGTCGAACGTGATTATTGCGAGCAGGAACACCGAACTCTCGCTCGACAAGACTGCCAAAAGGCTGGCGAATGCACAGAGACCGGACTCTCGCCATGCCGAAGCCCTGAGGTAATAGTAGTGTCCGTAGTACAAGTCAGCTGAAGCTACAATGATCATGAAGACACCCATCATCAAGTCGGCTATGGCAAGGTTTGTGATGAAGAATGGCTGCTCGTGCAGCCGCTTATCTTGTTTGTTGTTGCATCTGATGAATAGGACCATCGAGTTACCAATGAGGGCACTGAAACCCAGTATCCACATAGCAATCCGTAAGACAGTGTTAGGCATGAGCCTGTGACAGGAATCCAGGGCCGAACGGCTCCCGGCAGAGCACACGGTGGTGTTACTGAATAGGCAGCAAAGACGGTAGTCGTCTGTCGACCTGTGTTGTATGAAACAGAGCGGGCGATTCATTTTTTGCTCCGATTCGTGATTGTGATTAAGCATGCAATACCCCTTCAACTTTCTTTGAGGGAAAAGAACAAATAAAATGCTACTGACTCTACGCAAGTTCTGATTGTGGACTTTCGTGGGCAGAACTTGACATACATGTAGTACATACCTCACTGAATCTTGCAAAATTAAGACTCATACGGCGCAATGTAAAGTTTTGATGTACCTCGAATTTTTCAGTTTCAGGCTTTTCCAGCTCCAGTTGTTACAATGGAACGTTTAATAGGATGGAAATTATATTCACCATCCATTTTCATGGGAGACGCATGAACTGATAAGAAGTAAATTTCCTTATAATAGTGTCTCACACATTATTCAAACAGAGAGACAGCGAGAGAAGAAAAAAAGGGGGAAAGCTAATAACTGAAATGAATGAAGTGACCCGAATAAGTAAAACTTATCACTCGTCGTTCATTACTACTTTGATATATGGGTAACCAGGAAGACAACACTGACTCCTTTTTTTAACATATCATTCATACTCGCTCGATTCGTATATATTCCTTCACTGGCATCTTCTTTTGTCCTACTCCTCACACACAATGTGTCAATTTACCTTTATTTTAGTGCTTTGGAGATTATTACCTGCAAACACTTCACACTCTCATTTTGGTACGTCGTACACCCTCTGATCGATTTTGAACTACTGAGGCACAAAACAAAGGAGAAGAAAACAGATTGCACTCACAGTCTTTTGAGTTTTGTTATTCCTCTGAACATATCGGGCTCCAGGTGGTCCAGCTCTGTTTCGATCAGACTCCTGGGGTGAGGAATAACACAAGAGAGTCACGTGATATGTAGAGATCATCGTGGTTCATGGCAACAGGGACATTAGTAACTGAACCGCCCGAAACCGTCCGTCAGATTACTCCCTAAACCACCCGAAACCTCCCGTCAGCATTTTTATAGTTTTATGTTTTACTATTTTGTTTTTGTTTCATGTAGAATATATAATTTCGTAATTTGAAAAAGGTCAAAGGTCAACAAAAGTAGATCAGAAGTCTCTTGGTAAAGTCTTAATAGGCTCTCAAGTAAACATAACCTATAATAGACAAAAATAAACATGCAGTGATCTATTTTCCATAATTTAGAAAGTTGTCAAAATGAGAGTAATTATATTGCTGTACCTTCCAAGTACAGCAATAGGCCATTGTGTACGGAATCTTCAGTTGCTAAAGGGTTAACGCTATTCCCTGCATGCTTTAGAGGCCAAACGCGAGTGAAAAGTCACGTGTGAGAATCATATTCAGCCACATAATAAATCAACCACAAATTGTCTACGTGTTCTCATGATTTCTAAGGAACCCGGAGCAAATAATGCTGTAACTCGGCTCAGATTTTTATGTGTTGTAAAAACAAAGGTCTGCTAACAATGTACTATGTTGCCGTTGAGAAAGATTAACCGAACTTAGCGTAAATTTAATAGGCCAATTGATATCAATCAATACCCAAACAATAGAGGTCAACGGATTAGAACTGTGCTATAAAGTTCTAGAATAAGCATCAATAACATCTCCGAGATTAATAATGTCCTTAGGCACAGAAGTTTGATTGCTGATATAATCAATATACCCATAGCCAGCCTTCCTGGAAAATACTGTTTCTTATGTAATCGCTTTTCTGAGAAGTTCACTGCCAATTCAAAAACTTTTTTTTTTTTGCTTCTTAAAAGTGATGCGTTCTAGAACTGTTAACGTTCTTTAAACTCCAGTTTTTGTCTCCATTGCAATAACTACCTGTTGTTGTTGTTTGTTTTTTTTCTGGCTATTACCCTGCTAAACTTGTACAGACGAACTCCCTTTAATATACTATTCAGTCATGTGCTCCGACAGAACTTACAGATGTGTTATTTCCGGTGTATTATCGAAGGTCCCCGGCTCGATGAAGGCGAGTGGATTCCGCTGGAATGAACTGTTGAACAGACAAGAGAAAACGTTTCGATGACTTGCATTAAACTGACACTAGACTCTTTTCACCATGTGTATTTCTCTGTTCCGTCTTATAGTGGCAGTGTCGCATTCCGTATTTCTCCTTATTCTTTTATTACTCGGTCAACCATCGATCAACATTCAAGTATATCAAAAGTTCTCTTTTGTTTTCTTTTATTTTCAGCTCACCAAGCATACTGATTGTAGTGTATAGCCATCACGTTGTTAACATACAATATACACAAGCATGCATGACCAAAACAACACAATGATGGTTTATTGCACTCCCTTCCGCTTTATGCACTGACACAAGCTCTGATAAAATAAAGCGTATATTGGGTATATAAGTATATGTATATATATATATATATATATATATATATATATATATATATACATATATATACATATATATATGATATATATATACTAGTATATATAAGAGAAATATATATGATATATATGTATATATATAGATATACATATTATACATGCCTAGCATATACATATGCATATACATATAAAAATACATAAAGACTTTGAACGCAAAAAAAACCTACAGATTTTCAAAGTTTTGAAATAAGGTCATCAAACAGAGAAAAAATAAATCTTTCGATGATACTACACTCGTTACATAACAAGAAATTTTGTTGAGTTATCAAAATTATCACATATATTCTAATTATTTCCTTTGTCTTTTAGCAGCTTCAATCTCAAATATCCCAAGTTCATAAAAATGAATATGTCGGTTTTTACATTGTTATTTTAAATTCTTAACATATAACTATGTATGCATGTATATATGTATATATATATATATATATATATATATATATATATATATACATATATATACATGTGTGTGTTTATGTGCGTGAGTGCTTGTGATGATGATGATGATGATGATGATCCACAGCATTTGTATAGCGCCATATATCTGTTATAGAAACATTCAAAGGCGCAGACTCCGCCAAGAGAGTTAGCAATTGAATGCCTGTTGAAAAATGCTTGTGTGTGTATATAAACATTCATTTCATACATTATTGTAACAAGCACACACAGACACGTCCATACACACATACACACACTAATTTATATGTTGTGCTTACATCCAGGCAACTGCCGATAGTCCGTCGAGCATGCCTCTACGGAGTTCGGTGATCGCATTCCCAGTGAAAGAACTGCACGAGGATATTTAAAGGAGATTTCTCAAATTGCGAGTAATTCCACACATGTTTTCACATCAAACAAATTAAAAGTTTACATCAAGTTTAATGGCATATTTCTGAAATATCACTATATGTACGGAACATTAGTACAGACATGGGCGGCGATCCGGGCGTTATTTACAGGGGATGTGTCTCCACCCCACCTCTCAACCAACGAATCTAATCAAATGGTAAATGTGGTGGATTTTTTTTCTTCTATGATCATTGATATATTTCCATGTATTGCACCAGAAGTGTGCACCAGATTTTCAATTCAAAAATGCAAAAAAAAAGAGAAACTTGTGGCAAGAATACTAAAAAAAAAGGAAACAACGCAAAACAAGAAGTGACAGATACGACGATTTAGCCATTCAAATTGTCCTGTACGCCTATTAATTTTTCTTAATTTTTGATTGAAAAATTCACAAATATTCCACATCATGCCCCTTCGGTCTACTTACCACAGACTACTAGTACACAGTGAAGACGCACACGCGGACCAAAAGGTTAGATTTAGCCATTTAGACTGCCCTGAATATTCTTTTTTTTTTTTTTTTTTGCATTTCTATTGAAAATTTTCAACATTTTCCACCAAAAGTGGGCAATGAGATCTTTGAATTTAGATTCCAAAAATAATGCACAAGCTTCCCCGACTTCGAGATACTCCCTCACTCTACCCTCGCTCGGTCGCTGCATTCTCTCGCTTGTTTCTCCCCCACCCGCTGACAGCAAAATAAGAAATGCCTGCGTATACGGCCATAAATGTAAACATGTTTATCTTGTTTATCTTCGGGCGCTATTTTCACAATGTGTAACACATCATTTACAAAGTTGCTGGAAAAAAAAAATAGGTGTTCAGTTCAGATTTGAAGGTACTGAGGCTGTTACAATTCCGAAGTGGGATTGGTAGAGAGTTCCACAGACGGGGCGCAACAGAAGAGAAGGCTCTATCCCCATACATTTTTAGGCGGGTATTGGGAACATGGAGAGTCAGTCCAGTACAACGTAGTCCTGGTCGTCGCTGACGTACACTGATAAGCGCAGACACGTAGCCAGGAGACAAGTTATGGACAGCCTTATAAGTAAGCAGTAAGATCTTATACTGCACTCTGCGTTGCACAGGCAGCCAATGAAGCTCAAGGAGTATTGGTGACATGTATAGTTAAACTTCTTGGTGACTATGAGAATGAAATACTTATGTGATGTAAAATATCAAAGGAAAGAAAGATACGCAAAAGCATTAATACTTACACCCCTTTTATCTTGTCTAGCCCTCGCATTGCCCCAGCCTCAATGTAACTAATGCGGTTCCTTCGAAGGATTCTATGTGGACAAATAAGAGGTAGAATTGTGTTTCATTGTGAAGTCCTGCAGAAATGTCAAAATGTTACCCATCATGTGCCTGGAGAAGTTATTGGAATATGCAGGATTCCTTTGTCACCATGGCATTGGCACATCTGATTTCAAAGCACTGCTGATAAATATTATTGGAGAGAGATTACAAGAAACCTTATTACACATGTACAAAAGTAGAGATAAAAAAAACAACGAAACATCTCGGTTTGAGAGAAAACAACTTCGGCCTTCTTAAATGTGTTGCCAATTTCAGATTAGTTAATGTTTTAAAGGTACATGGTCCCGGGCGCACGGCGCAAGTTTCCTATAGAGACGTACGCTATCGACTCCTCTTTAGCGCTTACGCTGTGGCCCACTTCCCCGAGTTCAAAGAAGTCCGATTCACTGTAGTCAGTGGTCCGATCACAGTTCGGCTCATGATTCGGCTGAGGGGGATGGCAGCTTTAGAAAACTTCTTTTGTGATGTCATAATAACAAGCACATGCCAGTATATGCATGCACCCTGGCATTACTACAGACTGCGCAGAGAAGACAACGAAGGCAAACGTTACTTAGCATCACCTATGCGCTTTACTCTTGATGACAGCTCAACTTCGGCAATCTTCGTATCAATGCTAACGGTGTTCGGCAGTATCATCAACAGCGCCCACTACACTACCGGAACTATGCACCTTTAACACTTTTGAGACTTTTAGGAAATTCTGCAACCAAAGCGATTACGATTCGTATGAACGTAAAAGTTCCCAAATAAAGATAATTGATTATTCTACGTAATTTGTTATTGAATACTAACACAGAAAAGAATAAAGATAATTAATAAGAAAATGTAACACCAATCCCAGAACTGCATTTTCTGGAACTAGGCTCTACTTTTACTGGCAATATCTTATTTGTATAGGGGGATACTACGACTTATACCACGATACAACGGGGATTGTTGTCAATTCTACCATCAGTGTAACAACCATCGACATCATCAATGCTTTGCTGCCGGGAAACGATACAGGCCTATATCCATCACCAATGCATTGTTATAATATATTCTAATTCCTGTATACAATAATACCTGCTGCATTCTTTTCGCACTCACATAACAGACATTGTGTTCAACTTACAGTAACTATTACTTGCGACAAATAATGTGTGTAATGCTATCTGTATGTCATAGCTTCTAGTTTTCGTTGTCTTTTCTAGAATTACGTGACCTTACATTTACATATATATTGCTGTCCTTATTGTTTTTGGGGGATGGGGGCTGCTGGAAAGAACACAGTGTCCCACAGTGTGAGAAACACAGTGTGAACACAGTGTGAAATCTCTTCACACTGTTAGCTTCCAGCGTTTTAACAGTGTGAACACAATGTGAGTCATCATGTCACAGTGTGAAAACAAGCATTACTATGTGAACACTCTGTGAAAACCACACCACATTGTGAAATCATCTTCACACTGTTAGATTCGAGCGTTTTCACATAGTCTATGTCATAACTAGTCATAACTATGTAAACACACTGTGAACACACTCTGGGACACTGTTTTTTTTTTTCAGCATGGGGGGCTTACGTATACATACAATACTTGAAATTGTAAAGTTGGAGTATGCTTTCACTGCCATCGATTCAAATGAAGTTTACTGTTTCTTTGTTGTTGTTGTTGTTGTTGTTGTTTTTGTTGTTGTCGTTGGTAGCATGCTCAAGCAAACATTCTCAATGGGTGACACTTTTGAGTTGCATGTGAATAGCAAATAGATCTTTTCACGTGTTTTGGAACGGAAAGATATCCCTGAATCATTATATCGTCATTATGTTCCTCTCATTCCATTTACTTACAGATCAGTTAGGCTTATCAGGTCCTGAAAGGTTCCATTCCGAAGGATCTCAATGTTGTTGGAATCAAGGCCCCTGTTTGATAGAGCATGAGATAAAAAAAAACAAACAAACAAAAGAATAACTAAATAGGAGGGTACAGCTATACACCTGTTGTGCGCTTCTTTTCTGGGCAGCATTCCGCCCATGTGAAGTCCCCACAATCATGCGAAGTACACACACTGTTTTATTCAAATGCCTACAAAGGTGCACTTGCTCACATCTGGGCCCTATTGCATAAATGTTGAGATGAAAAAAAAAATCAAACATAAATCGTTGATTGCTCAATATTCTCATGGGCCGATACCTGACTTACGTCTGATTACATCTCTTTTATATATGATAAGGACCGGCTGGGCACATGGAAGTGATATGGCGCTGAAGTCTTGCTCAGGGACGAAAAAAAAAGAGTCTATACTTGCAGAGGTATACAGAACGCTATATCAATACCTCTTATCAAAGGTGGAAAACGTTGAGAAGCTCCTATCGACAGCAGAAGTACAAAGGGCAGGAGATTTCCTATGTTATACATCAACCATTGTATAAAACTCACTTTAAAATTTATTCTATACATTTATTTCTTTCCCCAATCGGAATTAATCATCGCATGCATTTTACTTTCCACACGCATCACAAAACAATTCTAACACAAATTCGCCTATAGCAAAGAGTGAAATTTGTGATTATAAATGATAAAACTACTCTGAATATCTAACTAAACTAAAAGTTTGGTTTTTTTTTTAACAAGTCACTACTTATTAAATGGGAAAACTAATTGCTGACAATCATAACGTTAACGGCTATGATGACACCTAACATGCTAAGCAACATCTAAACGTCTTTTCATATTTATAAGCAATGGTCCATTATGGCTGGGGTAAAACATGCAGTATGAACTCTTCATGCATTGTATATATATATTATATACAAAATGGCATAATACGAAACGAGAGAAAGAGACTAAAACAGCAAAAAGTAAAAGTAGCAATTAACTCCAACAGTCAACGTCCCTACAAATTTGTTTTTAAGGTTTGCACAAATGGGAACCCTATGAGAGCGATCAATGCAAACGCGCCTTTTCAAGTTAAATTAGGCTCGGCAGCAGCTTAAAATGGTGGTCAATATCTGATTATATGCTCATTGGAAAGTGATTCTCATCTCAGTGTACGCCTCCGACTAGTGGTGATTTATACGTATATTGTCTTGTTGAGCTACGGCTGATGGGTATTGCCCGGCAGGGTTTTGTCAAATAACCGACCACTTAGAATGAGAAGCATTCAAAATTAAAAGAATAGGGATGATCAACAGTCGTTTATGTGAGGTTGCGTTTAAGTGCTTGTGGATGTGTGTGTGTGTATGTGTGTGTTTGTTAACTATGGGGTATCCTTTCACGATGTTAAATATCAGACATGAGTCACATGACTACCGTTCATGAATGAGCCGAGACCTCGCTATATGCTAGCATGCTAATTTGACAGCCGAACGTAATTACTAATATCAGCGCTAGGCAATGACCGGCGTATAATATAGAGAGAGTGCAATTCAGTGTCACCATGTCTATAGCGTGATGTCATAATGAGCGCTCAAAAGTGAAAGTCCAAACTTACAGCCACACGAGATTGGGCAAATCGGAGAACATAGGTCTGTTCACATCTTCGATGATATTAAAGTCCAAATATCTAAAAAATAGGAATAGGAAGTGATACGAGAGGACACTCTAATCAGAGAAACAGATTAACCCCGAATGAAATTTAAAGGAAGAAAAATGGATGCATTAAAGTTATAGGCATATACAGGCCACTAATGAAATGATTTTTCTCCATCGTCTCAAAACCAGAAAAAATAAACACGAACAAAAAATCAATGCAGCATAAGTGCTCACCCTCTGGAGGAAAGAGAATTGTTTTCATTTATTTTTTCTTTTTATTTTCCCTATATGGCAAGGTATGAAGGCAGTTCATGAAAGAGATTGAGATGAATACAAGTGATGAATGATATCATGGATAATATATTCGTACATCGTGAAGACAAGAATGTGATATGGTAAAACAAACAAAAATGTTCTACCAAATACCTGAACTATCTAACGTTAAGACGCAAATAGATACTTGTTGCCCAAAATAGCAGACTATCTAGAGAAAATGTACAAGACAAGGAAAGCACAATGTCAAACAGGCAGTACATTTTAATAGCAAAACGTAGATCGATTATAATCACTGCACGGCAACGGTTTCTCATGAGAGACTGAGATATTGTCCGTCTTCTCTATCAAACTTTCATTCAGTAGCATGAAATCTACACGAAATACTTGAACAGCATCACAAAGATATATATTTCACTTATCTAATGAAATTTGATCTGCGACATGCATTTGATGGAGTTTGATATACCGATCATGTAATTTTACTTACAGTTCTGCAAGTTCGTGCAATCCGTTCAGGGCACCCGGCTCTATGGCAGCGATGTAATTGCGTTTAAGGGTCCTGATAAGAAACAATCAGTGCTTGCTTTATAGTGCAAATGTGAATCGATGCTTGTTTTTTTTTTTTTTTTTTTTTTTTTTTTTTTTTGCTTGTTTGTGTCTCACGTGTATAGCATGTATAGGGTGGTATATCAATACCGGGGATTGTTCATTCATGTGATATAACGTGACAGTTTACTATTCGAAGCTATTACCCAATAGCAGCAAGTCATTCAGCTATTCAGTGTAAATAGAAGTATGCATAAATAGTATATAGAGATATAGATACTAAGGAACATGATACATGGAACATACGCACAGTGATTCACACCTCAAACAGTTCAATGGGAAAATTGTAAATTCAAAGTTTAATGTACCTCAATTTACAATCCCTCTTGTAAAATTTCTCGCCTGATGGAAGTAAAATTGCAACGCAATTTGTATTTCAAAAAGCAACAATAAAACATGTACCATATTTCTAACAAGTTACTCTGGTTTGATAGACGATATCTGTGTATTATGAATATAAGGCTTACAAAATTTGTAATCTTGGCAGAGCTGTGTACACATGGGCCTGAACTGCTGTTAGGTGGTTATTACTCAAATCTCTGCAAAGAAAGAAATAGAAAGACATAAAAAAATCATAGATAAAGTTAAACAGCGTTTTGTATTGCTCTTAAGAGTTTGGAATTCAAGCGGTCCAACTGTACAGTAACAAGCAGTAAACCTCTTGTATGATACGTTTATAGTAATATAATCATAAGTATGATACAAAATGTGGCCTTAGAGTTTAAAGTCGGGTACTATACCAAACTCTATCCCTTTAGTCTCAGACAAACCTCCATCCACACCTGTTGTAAAAATCTCAGGGAAATGGATAAACTCTTGAACTTTTGTTATTGGTGCCAAACAATCAGCTTGTTGACCGAATAATTTCAAATCCTTAAACTCTTCGTCATCGTTAACCACATCGGTCTACGCCACAGACAGAATTACTATATAATTTTATATAAATACAATACATATTTACTTAATGCAAATAAATTGAATTCTTTTTCTTAAGATAGGTCTCCAAGATTTCCAGGTAGGCCTGCATTATGTACATGTAGCACTGACTGTGTAGTTAGCGTTGTTTACATTGTGTTAAGAAAAAAAGAATAAAAGTAAGGAATCTATTCCATACCAGAAATTTATTGCCTCCTACACGATGTCATGATGCATACATTTAAGCATCAATTAGTTGGTATTTATCACGTTATTCACTATTTGAATACTTGGCTATGTCGTGTTACGTGAAAACACACCATTGTTTACTAAGTGGCATTTATTCCGTCTAAACATTAAAAAAGTAATCATTAAGGTAACCTTTAATGTTCAAATTGCACCGCATTACAGAAATACTTAACAGTACATTGTATACAATACATACAAGCAGTACATTAATAAATAATCATGAATTTATGATATAACACATTATATTGTATCAGACTCCTTTCATATACATAAGTATACTTTATACAAATCAAATTTATATAAATTATATTACTCAAACTTATACATAGTTATATACATTATATATATATGTATATATATATATATATTTTTTTATTTTTTTTTTTTTTATATTGAACTTACAAGTTCTGCAGCGAAGTCAGATGCAAAAATACTTTCTCTGGAAGCGTGTATATATCGTTATACGACAGTGCCCTGGAAACAGAAAAGAGAAGCAAGACTGTTGAACTATAGACCTTCATAGGGGCAAGCTTCTTCAACAATATCTCCTTAGTTGCATTAGATATTGTTGCTATGAATGAATTATATCATGTTTCATACCATTTTTTTTGGGGGGGGGGGGCAGAAATAACGTAAATACTCAATTGTTTAGTTTGAGCACCAGAGGATAAATAGAGCAAAAGTGGAATAAATTCTGTCCAATCAACCGATAATAATGTTGAAGAAGAATATATTATTGCAAATATTATCATTAAAATGAACTGAAATCAAAAGTCATTCCCAGGAAGAAATGTCTGAATACATTTTATAGCGAAAACACCATTATTGTCTGTTAATATGCTCTTCCCTAAAAATACCTAAAAACTAAATCAGAAGGTTTCATAATAATTATATCTAAAAACTATATAGATGTATAACTTCATATATTTCATTCAATCTGACATACTCAATCTTTCCATCGATGAATGCATAGCTAGAAGTACGATTTGTGAGAACTAGCAAAAATAAAAATCAGTGGAATCTGAAAAACTGAAAAGAGTCATTACATCACAGATACCGTCCTCTCCATTCAATACAGAGAAGGGATTTTGAGGCGGAAAATTCGCTGGAGGAAAACCTCTTAAGTGATTCTTCACTTGTCCGAGGATAATTGACGATGATGATTTCACGTCAATAAGCCTTCATGTAAAAAGTAATTCATATTATTAAAAAAATATATATATATATCAGTCTCACGAAATGGAGGGTTGTATAATTATGACAATTTTAGCTATGATTTCAATTGAAATTAAGTCTAAAGAGGAAGACTTTGAAATGTAAAGGAAACTTTGTCAAATGCCTAATGGACAACCTCCATTGAATATAAATTCTACTCAGTCCTTGTGGGGAAAAAATACCGCCAGAAGCAAATAAAAGAAGAATTAACCTAAAGAGGTTATAATTCTATTCATATGAAAAGTTAATGGGACTCCTGGAAAGTATTCTATTGTGTTTAAATATTTCAAAAGCAATCTTGAATTGATATCAAGCAACTTCACTTCTTTTTCACTCACAGTCTGAGCAGGTTTCCCAGCCCAGCAAAGCTGTCACTTTCGATTCGATTGATGCGGTTGTAGGACAAATCCCTGGGAAAGAAATAAAGTATGGAAAAATGATAATGTCTCTAGCAACATATGAACAATACGCACAAAACGCTGGGGCAGGAGTCTATACGTTTGTGTGTACAAACGAAGTTGTAGTACACTGTAATAATTTGACCGGGGAATCGGCCAATTAAGAAGGTATACTGTAAATTTGCACGAGACTTACATAATGTTATGCGCTTATACACACAAATCACGCGACTTAATTGTCATTTTTTGGCGGCATGCATTTACTTTCTTGATAACATCTATTCTACTACTTCTTAAAATTGATAGAATCCTGAGTTGACCACAGAGAATTGTGTTTTCTTTTTCTTATATTAATCATAATTAAAGATTTTATGTTTCTGATATTTTCGTGGTTTATCTCAAGCCTTCATCTTATTCGCCTCTCCTCATACTATCTGACAGATATTTGTCAATCTTTTAAGTGGTTTTCTATTCTGGCGCTATTGGTCAGATTTGTATCGCTCCCTCCTATACGCAGTCGTAAGTACAGGTTTCTAGATATGCGTCGGTATTGTCATAATCAATGTACTTTTTTTTTAAAGAAATGTTTAAAAACACAGCATACTTTCTCTACTTACATAACTTTCATTGATCATAATTTATGTCAATAACTATCTCAAATTACAGTAACTGACTCCAAGTGGTATATACAACATGAAATGTATAAGATCTTATCTCCCACGTGGAACAATTTGGGACAAATCGGTCGGATATCAGTAAGTTCAAAACTCGTTCACAAAATTTTGATTCCGAGTATAAAAGTGGGGACATTTGGCTGGCTTGACAAACAGGCATTTCAAGGTTATGCGATTGCTCAAATCATAATCGAGGTATTGTTATCAGTCATGATACAATTAAATGCATTTCATATATATATATATATATATATATATATATATATATATATATTGTGGGGGGGGGTCTTTCATTTAACTGACATTGAGACTGCTACATTCTTAGATATGCTTATTAAACCATCTAGCCCCTGGAAATGATTCCTGTGGTTTGGTGCTTCAATTCTCAAAATCATTTAATACTTCTTGTTTATGTTTCAGAAGGAAGAATTTCTGTTAATGTATGGTTTCTTTCTCTCTCTCTCTCTCTCTCTCTCTCTCTTTCTTGAATTTCAGAAGCCTCTAAATTGCAACATTTACACCTGATACCTAAATTGGCAACTGGGAGAGGATAAAAGTTCCTGACTCCTCAAATTCTTTCTGAATCCTTGCAGATGGAATAAAGCTAACGAGTTCCATCGTTCTCCAGTGCAAGACATACAGAGAAATTCAGAGATGTTAATTGTCTGATGAAAAAATGACATTTTTAAAGCAAAATTCCTACAGGAGGCGATGGATTAGGTAGGGGGTGATATTAAATATCAATCGGATTTGTTGCGTGTAATTTCATCAAATTAACAATACTTGTACAGTTACTTGTACATAGCATTTTTTACATAACATTTCTTTTGTTTGTACTTGCTTATATTGACGCGAATGATCGTCCTTGTTAATGGCAAAAGCAACTACAATATGTATGTGCAAATTGAAGTATTTATATTCATAAGTTTAGAAGAACAAACACATCGATAACAAAGTATTCAGCTTACAGAGTTCGTAGTGAAGTCAAATTGATGAAGGTAAATAATCCCACGTCGGAAATGTTATTAGATGACAGCAGTCTGTAAAGATATTGTACACGGGGAAAGACAGAGAATCAAACAAATGAAACAAAATCAAAATGTGATATAAAACGAACTCGCGATATTATAGAACTTTATAAGTAAAACGATGTCACGCCAACGAATGCAATGAAAACGACTGCACGTGATAGGCCTTTGTCGTAAGGAGTTGATGAAAGTGGATTTGCCTTTGGCAACTGGAAACACTTAAAGAAAATAAAAAGATATTATCACCACTTTTGTTTAGAAGGCAATTAGGGGGCCGAAGGTCGCAGCTTATGGTGTGAATATCCAAATTTGATCAACCAACGCAATTAGGACAAATTGCTCGTCTAGGAATTATGGTGGTTTCGTGACACTCTCACTTCCACCCCCATCAGCACTTGTTGAGCAAAGAGCACGGAACCCAGGACTCTTTCCCTTGATAAATATTTGCATTTCCACCGAGGGCACACACACACACACACACACACACACACAATTAATTGACAAAAACTGCTTAAAGTCAGAATGTAAACCATGGTATAGTGCAATTTAAGCTCTCAATTGGTAGAATTTTCCTTTGGAATTACCACTGAAACAAATTGTAAGCATTGTTCTCAATCCGCTTTTGCTGCTACTTTGTCGCTTCCTGTTCATCGCATCGCGACCAAACGGCCTCTACGAAATGTGTGCACTATTGAGACAACGATCGAAATATCAAAATTTAATACCGAATATCAGCTATTTTATTTCTTTTTCTGTGACTGCCAGACACTGTTACAGCTGCAGTGGATGACACGGATTAACATTAAGTTGGATGTGACTATCCGCCGATGTTACCAATTAGGCATGATGCGGAGGCTTAAAGGGAAACTCCAATAAGTTTATGACTTTGTTCCAAGGTTTGTAATGAAAAGTCCATCTCACTGAAACTCAAAAACATGATGAAAAAAACATGAAATACAAACAAATTTTGTTCCAATCATACTCATGGACAGTGCATTTTGGTTTTAATACCTACATAATGAAACCGACAATAAACTGTTGCTATGCTACTATACTCTGCCCAATGCTTGTATAAAACCGATATTGAAGTTGGTTGGATGCGAGTGAACAACGATTTCACATTTTATTATTGCGATTTGATTAACTTAAGCAGAGATTCTGATTACACCCCACATACGGACATTTATGACACAACAGCAAATGGTACAAAAAGTTCGTGCAATTATTCAGATGAAAAAACAGAACAAAAATGCGGGAGACTGTGACGAGCCTGGGTGTTCGCGTCCACCTTTTCTATAATACAGAGGCTGCTGTGTAAGGCGGTAAATTTGTAGTCTCGGTAATTTCAATCCGGTTTAATCTTCCGTGATATTCCAAATTATGTATACATGACATGTCATTTGATGGTGCTTAGAGTGCAGAAAACTACACAAAAAGCCCAGCTGAAACTATACAGATTTATGCTTTCTCTTGATTAAAAAGGAAATGGTGCATAATGCAGCATAATTCCATGTTTGCACATGAAATTGAACAAATTAACAAATAAGAACACAATATATTCCAATGCCTTAAAGGGTGACAGAGTATTGGTTGAGGTGAGGATTCAGCCTTCAACTTTTTTTTGGCGAAACGTTAAAAAGCATACAATTCCAAGGGGACTTAATATTGTTTGATAAAAATCGGTTTTGAAATGGCCGAGATATCTAGAAACAGAGTAAAACAAAGCGATATTATAATAAAAGGTGGGTCACACCTTCTATTGGGAACACTTTGTTTGGGATATCTCAGCCACTTCAAAACCACATTTCCTCAAATAAACTTTTAAGTCCTCTTAGAATTATACGCTTTTCAGTATTTCATAAAAGGTCTTTCATTACCTAAAAAAAAAAAAAAAAAAACAATCATCATCAAAGAACGTTGAAAACCTGAAGCCCCATTTCAACTAAAACTGTTCCATCCCTTTGATTTGATCTGAACTCTTGGGTTGGTCTCTCTGTGACTTGCAGTCATTGGTTTTTGGTTTTTTATTTGGCAGTCTAAAACAAACAATACTTAGTAATTCATGGCGCCATTGTTTGTTCTACCAAGTTATGTTTGCTTGTGGGGGCGCTGTGGCGTAGTGGATAAGACTCTCGACTCCCGGTCGGAGGACCCGAGTTCGAATCCCGTCTAGTGCTTACGTCCTTGGACAAGATGTTTTTACCCACCGTGTCCCTCTTGACCCAGGTGTATAAATGGGTACCTGGCAACGCTAGGGTAATAAATGATGGCAGGGTCCTCTGGTAGAGTAGTGGCAACACTGAAAAGGCCATACCCTGGGTAAATAAGACCTTATTATTTTCATTATCATTATTCTGTCAAATTTTTGAAATGTGAATGCTATCACTCTCAAGTCATTTTCACGTTGATCACTATTTAAAATGCGAGTTCACCCATAAATACACACGTATATATTTCAAATGTACATGTATTAACATAAGCCACGAGCAATTGATATACTCAAGGAAAATCAAAATCATAACAGCACTGTTCTGGTTTCGTATAGCACACAGCTCATGGGGAGGCTATGAATTATTCGAGTTCAATTTATACGATGAATTTGATAAATGAGGCGCAGTGCGTCAGACTCGTGGCCGGTGAGATGGTATTTTTGTTAAGTTCCCCCCCCCCTCCTACACACAGGCACTTTCGCAGAACACGTGATCAATGTATAACATGCTGCTGCCTTTTCATGTGACAAAAAGCCACAAGTTGTCTGATAAAAGGACTGACAATTCTAAATATTAGATGTCTTTTGTTACATTTGGATACTTTGCATCCTGTTTGTAAATGGATTTGGAAAGCGGGAGGAACACACTTAATCCCACCCCCAACAAAAAAAAAAAGAGAAAAGGTTCATGAAAATATACTCACAGCCTAGACAGGAACTGATACGTGTGAGAAGAAGCTGGAATGCTTGCAGAAAGATTTTTTGCTGTAGACAGCTTCCTGAAGCATGAAATATAAGCAAAAGAAATATCATTATCATTAGGACAATTTACATTGCTGTAGAATTCCCACACGAGGGAAGGCACACGTATTTTGGTCTTACATGCACCCATCATATTCAATGTTTAATTGTATGATACATAAATTGGTGCAAGCGGGTGTAAAGTATACCACTGCAAGAACTACTTCCACATCTTATGAAGATGCTGTGTTTTAAACAACACATACACTCACATTATATTCACGCACAGATACGTTTATAATATTATGTACATGTACAAACACACACATATCTATATATATATATATATATTTATTATATATAAACAGTCGTATAAACACCGCGGTGTTTATACGACTGTTTTTACTCTTGATATCTATTTATTACACACCGACGCAGAACTTTTTTGACATGTATATATATATATATATATATATATATTAGACACGTAATATGTAATTTTATGTAAATATAGATACATGTGTGTTTATTTTATATAATATGCAACTCATCTAAACGTAAAGACTATGCGACTGGTATATTACAATAAAATGCCGACTAACCGTTTACTCTACAGATAAGTGATAACTTCTACTTAGCGAGCTCTAGAGATAACACACGTGATCTGCGAAATGCAAATACTCGCCCTGACTAGTGCTCGGAGAAGTATTACGATTGAATACCAGATAACATTAAGGGATGGCTATGATTTAATCTTTCTGCTTCTTTTGATCGACCCATTAGCGCGAAATCAATCAAATTCGACAGGACCTTTTCCTGAGGGAAAAAAAAAACTGTGAGGCTTATGTTTATAGTTAAAATATTAAAGGCTACATAATAAGAACATGAATTCAAATGAGTTCCAGGGATCGATAATTTACTTTGCAAAGTGGTTAGGTGTTTACCTCAAATGTCCTCAACTTGAAAGAGTTTGTATCATTTTATATCAGACTTGGGCGTTTATTTATCCCACATCATCATTAATCCATCATCAGGGATCAATCATCCACACACATTGAATAATATTCCCTCCAGACTTGTGACATAAACGATAAGAATGGCCTGATTATGAGATAGAATATGTGTCACTATTGGGTTAGGATTCTCTAGAGTGAAAAAAACAAACAAAGAAGTATACGTACAAGAATCGCACGGTTGGTGGTAGCTGCAGTGCCAGCGAGTTGTCCCGCGTCCCGATATCACAGACGGCGCCACTCGCCCAGCAAGACGTGCAGGAATCGTCGCATTTTCCCGGATCTTGCAGAATGAGAGAGCAAAATGATAGCAATAGAAATAATTATAACAATAAATAATGATAATAATGATAATAATAATAATGTTAATAATAATAACAATAATAATAATAATAATAATAAAAATATATTAATCGATCTCTCACTCAAGCTTTGCTTGCACAGAGTCATGGCTTTGATGAGGCACAATATAACATTAAAGGGATCGTACAGTTTTGGTCGAGACCTAATTTCAGATTTGTAACATTTTTGGGTGAGATAATGAAAAACCTCTTATGAAATATGAAAGAGCATGTAATTCTATGATTAGTTCAACGTTTATTTGATGAAAATTGGTTTTGAAATGGCTGAGATATCCAAAACAGAGCGATTCTAAGAAAGTGTGGGACCCACACTTTATTATGATTGCTTTGTTTTACTTTGTTTTTGGATGTTTCCGTCATTCCAAACCTGATTTTCATCAAATAAACTTTGAATTCCTCTTAAAATGGTATGCTCTGTACTATATCATAAGTGTTCTCTTGGTATCTCGTAAAAAGTTAAAAGCCCAATTCTCATCTCCACCAATGCTGTACCATCCCTTTAAAGGACAAGTTCACCTTCATAAACATAAGGATTGAGAAAATGTAGCAATATTAGTAGAATACATCATTGAAAGTTTGAAGAAAATCAGACAATCCTTTCAAAAATTATGAATTTTTGAATTTTTTGTGCAGTCACCGCTGGATGATAAGACTACTGCCGCGTAATCAATAGTACTATGATGTCACATGAGTACAACAATATAAGGAAAATATAAAGAGAATTTCACAAAATTTCATCTTTTGAAAAAAGTACAAATTCCCTTGACTTGTTACTGACATATGTTATGGGTAATATTATTCCCACTGCCTTTAGAAAGAGGCAAGTCAAATGCTCTTTTATTATGCGAAAAAAAGTGAAAATATATTGAATTTCTTTACATTTTCTTTATACTGTTGTACGCATATGACATCACAAGCTGTAGTAGTCTCATCATCCAGCAGTTCCAACACAAATATTTTAAAAATTCATAACTTTTCCATCGATTGTCTAATTTTCCTCAAACTTTCACTGATGTGTTCTACTAATATTGCTGCATTCTCTCAACCCTAATGTTTATGAAGGTGAACTTGTCCTTTAAATGTACAGATTTCAGAGCATTTGACTTGAGGAACATTCTTTTCGTTTTGTTCGTTTCATGGGATTTATTGTTGGACATCACGCTGCCCTGCATTTGTTGCTGTTAATTATTTGATTAATTTTTCGTTTGTTTTGTGTTTTGCTCGCTTGCTCAGGAAGGTGACCTCCCTGCCTTGCTGCCTGGATACAACAATATACAGCAGTGTCAAAACCACTGATGGGGCTGACCATTGATATTGATAATCTAGGACGAATAGATAAATAATTTTGCAAATATATTATAGATATATACTGTATGTACATGTATAGATAAATAAATAAATATATATATGGGTTTACAATGGATCTTAATACCATAGAATGAATATAATTATGAATATGTTTGCAAACACATATGTAACGCTGTTGAATTCACTTCAGTTCAGTGTTTTCCTACAATCTGTTTTCAAGACAATATATAACAAAAATTTGACAATAATCTGCAATGAATTATAAGAATTATGAAGGGAAAAAATAAAAAAATAAAATAAAACGATGTCAAATTGAAGGCACACTCTACGATGGAGGGAACACTGATCCTGCTCACCACAAAATCGCTGGTCAGTGGAGTCGGCACATTCGGCAGTCCCATCACAGAGTGAAGAAAGAGGAAAACAGGTCCCCGTTGTGTTCATACAACGACCATTGTCTGGTGTTTTACAGGTCCCTTTATCATCAGGGGAAAGCGAATGAGAAGGAAGAAACAGTTGTGAATACAAGCATGTTACTACAGATTACGTCTTCATTAGTAGTGATGTCTGTTCGCATTTGTGCTGGTAGAATTATGCCTCAATGTGCAATTCCACACAATGTTCACAGAGGTCCGAATTCACGAAGATGGAACAAATGAAACCATGGTTTAAACCATGGACAAAAACCATGGAGCGCCAAGTGTCGCATGGAATATTTCGTTACGAAATCAGTAATTTCGTCCATGAAATGACTATTTTGTAACGAAATGACAACATTTTGCAACTAAATGATAATTTCGTTTAACGAAACGGTCGTTTTGTCGGCGAAAATGAACAATTTCGTAACGAAATATTCCGTGCGACACTTGGCGCTCCATGGTTTTTGTCCTTGGTTTAAACCATGGTTTAATTTGTACCACCTTCGTGAATTCGGGCCATTAAGTTTAGTCACTTGTAGAATTGAATCAGCTTTAAAAACGGTGGAAGATTTGTGAAGGTAGAATATAAAACCAGAAAGTTACGGAATCATCAAAACTTACGTTTCTGTTCAAACTAGCGATATTGGTCGTAACCACATGATATGGGACTATTCGTAGCTGAAGTGATGATGGTATCAAATTTCAATTCTTCAATATTTTTTTTTTAGATAAAAATCAGAAAAGAAGCGTATCTATTAATAGATGAATTTACAACTCGTTTCCCCCAAAAAAAATCAGCGTTGATTGGGTTATTGCAAACAACACACTTTTTTTCATGCTGAAGTCTTACGTTTTAATGTTTGATTACACGTACACTATTTTATTTATAATGTAATATACGAATGGCGCTTCTTCACTTTAAATTTCAAGTGGTTGATGGCAAAGATGATATTTTCAGATGACTAAATCGGTTCGTCCTATTTCCTTCCTGAAACAGGGGAGATACTAAGTAAAAGTGCCATTTTGACTTTTCACGATGAAATGCATGACCTTTTTACCTGTTACTAATTTCATAATTATAATTGTTTTACTAGTATTTTAGTTCCTTTAGCGCAAAAGTTTCAATCTTGACTGTTATTCAAACTATAAACATTTATGGATTCATAATCAGTCTGAATGTCAGTAGAACTAGGCTGATTTCAAGATTTCACATCGAATATAACTTTTGGTAGATGTAATTGTCGGAGGGAAGATAGGTACAATATTTAAAACATTGACAATAAAGGCCATAGTATTGAATCGCACCAGATACCGATTTCATGTTATAAGATTTTTTATCATTATCACAGCTGCACACCCATTAATGTTTCTTTCGGCTGTTACCGTACTGAGTAAAATGCTTCGGAATTTCATCCGAGAAATTATTGAAAATGTACTCATTTCATCGTAAAAATGATGAACAAAAGCTTGAATAATCATTTTTAGAGACTGAGCAAAAAACGTTGCTTTTAAAACAATTTTTAATTATTGTGTTTTACAGCAGTTTGTGTAGATATGATACCTTAAAATACGTTGGCCTACAGCACTGAATAAAAAAAAAAGAAGTTATTTCAAGGAAAGTCAAGTTGATATTCGCCGTTAACATTTAGGTAATATGTTAAGTGAAAATTTAAATTGTCATTGTCATAATTCAAAAAGGAAAATGAGCGTGTTATAATTGTTGAAGTTATGCATATTTATTTTCGTCTATAAATCCCAAATAGTCTGCACACGGGGAGAGTTTGGCCTTCGTGACCCCCCCCCCTCCCCCCCCCCCCAAAAAAAATAAAAAATATAGATATATACATATATATATAAAATCAAAGGGGCTTTCACTCTTTAAAAAGAGATTGAGCCGGATTTGTGGTTTCCTGCACGACTGTCAACCGCAAAACGCGATAACTGACATGTTCAGATCTTTAATTCAATTTGACCTATAATCGGTCAGTCACAGCCGAACGTGTGGGTTCAGCCAATAATCTTTTGTGTTTTTGTAGTTAAAATTACCTGACCTCGAATCAACGTGCAGTCACTCTACGACAAATGAATAAATAAATATATATGTATATATTATACATTATATATACTACCCTTTATTACAGTCGCCTGTTGTTGTTTTTTAGGCAAAATTTTTCAGTGGACGCTGGCTAGTTTCATTCATGCAAGCGATTTTGATTTATTTGATTCATTTTGTTGCTTTTACTTGTCAACGAGGTTGACGCCCATACAGACTGTATCAAATGAAGTCTCCCATTTAGTGCTAGCTTTCGAAACTAGAGAACCAGTAGCAAAGTTTATTCTTATACATTCTACGTCTTGACAGTTTTCAAGACTTTTTTCTCAGAGAAAGACTTAATTTTTTTACATTGCAAAATATGATTAACAACGTAAATAGGCACCGACAAATCGGTATTTTTAGAAGTAGCAATGATGAGAAAAAAAAACAAACAAACAAACATGGGCATACAATCATACTCTTGCTGGATTCGAACTAAGGATCTCCTGATTACCGGACAGGTTCGTATCCGCTGGACCACCTAGCTTCCGTTCAAAAACTCGTCCTGATTCTAATCCTTATAGCATGTAGCGGGTACTGCGCAAGGAAATTTTTCAAATTGATGAATTCTTGAGTCGAGTTGTTCTTTTATTGCAACTAATTGACAAATTAACTTTCATCGGTGTAAATGAGCACGTAAAGAAGGTTAGTTTGTATATTTAAAAGTTGATTTGAGTCGATTTTCCTTACACGACTCTCTTCTTCAAATTGTAGGGTTGCACAATATTCAACTACTTATCACATACTTGTATCAATTGAATGAACAATGTTCCATATACTTTTGCCATTACATTTTTAAGTGTACTGCTAGAAACTGTGTGGTATGAAAACATCATATATATATATATATATATATATAGAGAGAGAGAGAGAGAGAGAGACAGAGAGAGAGAAAGATACATACATAATGAAAATGGCAGATACTGCAAGCGCTGTAGATCCATTCAACCACCCAGTCATGGCAGGAAAGTCACTTGTCACAAGTTATTGTGGAGACCAGTTTCAAATGAAGCATAAATAGCGTTAATTCGCTTTGCTTTGAGATCAGTGACGATGGAGGTGCAATTCCTCGTTGCTGATGCAGGCGTATTTCAACATCAGAGTTTTCGCTTTACATCAATCAATGTCAACATAGATTCCATCATAGACTAACTTGTCTATCCAAAGTGTAAATATGACATGTTTTCATGATTGGATACGCGTAAATCTCCGAGGATATCCAACATGTTCTGTGTACGAACAATTCCCAAATAACGTTCATAGCTTTGTAATGTTCCATTTCCTCAGAATTGAGACAAAGATATTTCCCATGTCAAAGTTCAATATCCTACCATACACAATGGGACATAAATTTTATCTCCAGTGATTTCCCCCCGTAATGTAAATCCAGACTAAATAAATGTCATATAGATTTATGATGCAAAGACCAGTAGGCATATTTAAAGAGATAGTATAGTTTTGGTTGAAAAGGTGCTTTAGGTTTCCAACCTTTTTGTGGGATAATGAGAAACCTCATATGAATTATGAAAGAGCCTGTAACTCTAAATGGGATTCAAAGTTTATTTGATGAAAATTGGTTTTTAAATGGCTGAGATATTCAGAACAAAGGTATTCGAATAGAAGGTGGGACCCAACTTCATACTAGGATCACTTTGTTTACGTTGTTTTTGGATATCTCGGTCATTTCAAAACCGAGTTTTATCAAATTAGCTTTGAATTTCTCGTAGAATTGTAAGCTCTATAACATTTCATAAGTGGTTTCTTAGTGCCTCGCAAAAAGTTTCAAGCTCAATCCTCCTCTCAACCAATACTATACAATCTCTTTAACAAACAAAGGTTCGTCTCACTAATGAGACGGTGACAATACCCTTGACACATGACATTAGACTGGGGTATGGAGCAATGATGGCATTATCATAGCAGAATCCGTGGTAATAGGGTCCTATTGATCGGGGCGGATCCGGGAATTTCGTAAAGGAGAGGCACCTTAACAAAATCAAAGGGGGGCGCAAACCCACCCCCCCCCACATTTTTTTTTTTATTTATTTTAAAGGAGGGCGCGCGCCTGGTGCACCCCCCTCTGGATCCACCACTGTTGATTACATCAGTTTTGCAGGGCTCTTTACAGTTCTGCACTTCGATTAGGGCACTTTCGCACTTCATTAGTTGAAATTATATCAAATGGAGCTTAACTCACCGCATAGGAATTCGTCGTCACCATACGGGCAGGTACGGGTACCATCACACAGATCGTCTGGTCCATATGAAAGGTCGCTGGAGGTGCATGTGGCGGCGCGCTCCGGGATTGTTGACGTCATCTGCATTACGTCAGCTGTGTACAGAAGAAATGAATGGATAATGATCGATGAGGGACATTTTTTTTTTTTTTTTGTCAGAGCAATTAATAGTTTCGTTTTATTTAAGGCGATAGTAATGTTACCTGTAATCTACAATTGCTTGAAGTTCTATTGTTATATGTTTCAGTTCAGTTCAGTTTCAGTTTATTTTATTTAATCACGGCAATTTGCTTCAGCAAAGCTGTTCTTCTGCAAATCCGTGAATAATATAATCCGTGAATAAAATAATATGTAACGTAAGTTATGAATATCTGATATAATAGTAGTTTCCGTTTCACAAGTCATAAGAATTGAGGCTTTAATGTGCAGTTTCTTCTCCACAGTATTCATCGAATATGGTGGTTACCATGGGAAGATACTCTGTTTTCGTGCTCGTCTGACACAACCACTAATCTACTTTCTTTTGTTTTTAAATTAAAATGCATCACGTGTATGCAGTAGTGAGAACCAACGCAGTGACATCAACAGCTGCAGATGGTTATGTCATAATTCTGGAGTCATTGTTAAATGATCCAAGAAATTTTTGCAATTATTTATCTTTGTAATTTTCTGTACTATGTTTATTGTCAACAGTTTTCGTTTGTCTGTTATCAAGCATTCATTGACAGCAACGATAGTCTCTGACGACACCGGTTCGCATCACTTTTTTTTTACATCAGTTTCGCATCATCATTTTCACCTTGATTTTCCCCGATCATAAGTATAAGATGACCGTTAACTGTTTGTTGCAAAGATTTCTGAAAGAATCTATCATACAGCAATGAAAGCTGTTATGTATAGGACTGACTATGTACACAGATATTCCCGCACGCCCATACATCAAACATTGAGCGGTTACAGGATATAATTTCAAGTATGTAAGCCATCTAAAAGGCTGGCAGTCAATCATGATCTCGTCAAAACACGACGCTGTGGTAGTCTTGTCTCTCTTTCGTTGGTCCTAGAGCGCCCATGCTACGAGATGTCAACATAATTTGACAAATCATACTCCCTTAGAATTCCCCAGAGCCACTTTGTCAACAGTTAGAGTCTTGGTGGTCGCATACATATACCGGTAATCAAGCCCGCCTCTTTATTCGAAAAGACGCAACTATTATACCACAAGGGCAAACGTCAAAGACTCAGAAACAGTGTAAACACAATGAAAGTGAAAACTTCATCAAGACAATTTTCAGACATCAAAAATCAAAGAACACGGAACTGACATAATGAGCAATCATCTCTCTAATAACCAAACTGCGATTTATCAATCTATCAATCATGAAATTATTATTTTTCTGCAATGAAACATTCAACCTTCGTTCCGTCGGCGTGTGTATGTGTGCATGTGCGTGTGCGTTTACGTGTGCGTGTGTGTTTGCGTGTGCTGTATGTGTATAGATGTGTGCCTGATTGTGAATGGTAAGGTAAGGAGGGATGTTGGGTTGGAGGGGTACATTGTACATATAGGGCAGATTAATTAATTAATGATAAAGAGAGATAGATCTATGTATGTGTTATGGGGGATGGGAAGATGTGATTTTTTTTTATTCAAAGGGTTTTATTTATGTTTTTTGTTTGTGTAGGGCCTACTTGTTGAGTGGAGATATTATGTTGCGAGTATGATAATACATTATGTACACATATATTGTTTGGTATATGTGAATATTTTGTATATGTGTCTACTCGAACATTTAGGTAAAATTATATATGCGTACTCCTTGACAGGAGATATGTTTTGAACATTCGTTTGATTTATTCAAGCATTCAAGTGGAATGTACAGCAATAAACGATATCGAAATAAAACCAAAAAAAATCTGGAGAAAAAAGTTATTTTATTTTGCCATGTAAATCATTTATACATTTACGATTCGTTGACCTGCTTTGGCAGAGAATTTTCGAAAAGTTTAATGTGAAAAAAATGTAAGAGAATTTCACATTATTATTATTATCTTTTTTCATGGAGAGCACATTTGCCCTCGACTTGTTAGTCACATGTTTGGGCAATACTATTCCCCCTGATCTCTGAAAGATGTGAGTCCAGTGCTCTTTCATTACGTTAGAAGAATTAAGTTATGTTTAAATCTCTTTATATTCTCTTTAGCACCGTTATAGTCCTGCAGTGACTGAAAGAATTGTTGCAGTTTTCTGATCCAGCGAAGGTGGCACCGAAAGTATAAAAACCCATAATTTTTAAACGGATGTTTAGTTTTCCTCAAAATGTACTCATGTGTTTTGCTAATATTACCGCATGCACTCAATTCAAGTGATGATATTTTGGTATCATTTATCTTTAAGAGTAAGATATTAAAGTTTAGAGGATAAGTAAGATAAAAAGAGAGCAAATATGAAGACGGGGGAATTTTACGTCTTAAATAGGGTTACCAGCTCAATTCCCACATTTACTGATGGGCATAATGATATGATTTGAATACACTTAGAACGGCATACTTCATGATTTGTGATTATCATAATAATAATATTTAATTATTTTTGCTGTTTACTTTGTAGGGTAAAATCGATGAGTGTCAAAAAGGCATTTACAGACATTGGAAGAATGTGTCCAAACGACAGTTTACAGAGCTCCACATGGAGGAGAAAAAAAAAAATCATAACGGACTCTGATGGATAGGAGCACCGTGTTGCTACGGTCATTGAGTGCTATTGAATAATAAAAGGCGACATGCCACAACTTTATTAGGATCTCTTTGTTTCACCTTGTTTTTGGATATCTCAGCCATTTCAAACCGATTTTCATCGAATAAACTTTTGATACCCCTTAGAACTGCATGCTCTTTGACATCTCATAGAGTGGTTTCTGAATATCTCTCAAAACGTCACAAGCTGAATCCTCACCTCAACCAGTACTGTGCATTCCCTTTAAACACTATTCCTGATTGGGATAAATGCGAGGGATCACCGAAGTGATGCAGCTTTTTGAGTTTGTAACAAATAAAGACAGAATAAACTGACCAGAAAGAATATGAATTATTAGTGGAAATCCGGAGGTCTCGGGTTCGACTCCCGATGGAATCCCATTTTCTTTGCTCACCTTTCCACTAATAATTTGTATTCTTTCTGGTCAGTTTATTCTGTCTTTACTTGCTAATAATAATAATGATTAAAAAATAAAAAAAAAAACAATAAGGAGGGGAGGGGGAAGAAGCGTAACACTAGCCCAGATCGAGGATGACCCAAGACGAAGCATGAAGAATATACTCAGGAGAGTGCATGCTTCACGAAGAATTGAAGTTGAAATTCTAAGATCGACTTAAATTATGGTGTCCTGTGTGTGACTTCAATGATGACGAATATTTTGGATACTTTGTCGTGCAGGCATAAGCGTACAAAATAAAATCAAGAACAAATCATTTTTCTGTAAATTTTTTCACAATTTGAAGTGAATCATGAAAATATTAAATTAGACTAAATAGGAAAACCAATGGAATACCATAATTCTAAGTTGATCTTTGAAAAAAAAAATAACTTAAGGTTGACTTAAATTCTTTGCGAAACATCCTCTAGATTTTATATATACTGCAGCTTCACGGGGTGGTTTGTTTCTCGTAACTACAGAAGAACTGCTTTGTAGGTTGGATGAGGCTCTGAACTAGGCACACACACACACACACACACACACACACACACACACAGAAAAAAAAAACTGTGGATTCAAGTCCCGCCCTGAGAGTATACCAATCCTATACAGACAGAACGTTTTTAGCTGCTGCCGTGTCCTTTTTGACCCAGGCGGATAGGTTTTAGTGGCATACACTTAAAATGGGCGGAGATATCAGGGTTAAACAGAGATCACTTTAAAGAGGCTACTTTGGTAAAGCGGGGTTCCCACTATCGTGCGATCTATTGCGAACGCCACGATTGGACATTCGTAACTGATCGTGGAAGATTCGTTGAACTCGTTCGAAATTTCACGTTTGGATATGAGGTTATGCGAGTCAATACGTGTTGGTTCGCTTAGATGCGATATGGTCACGATTGGTCTGTTTCAAGCAATACGATCTGTCACGATCTGATCTCTCGTTCAGATACGATTCGATATGATTGTCCCGATTGAGTCCATGATTGGTTCCGATCTACCACGATCATTACGATCGGTATCCCCGACTTGGTGCGTGCAGCTACGTTTTGATACGTTCCAATACGAATACCGCGAAAAAAGGCGGGCTGTTGAGATAAGATACGATATTTTTCACGATCGGGATCAAAAATGACCCCCATTTGAGGTGCGATTGGACCCGAATGGGAAATTATAGTCCGGCTGACAATGGATTTCTTCGTTTTCTTAACTTCTGCACAGTGATTAGGCCTACTATCCACAACCATTGATGATGGCAATGGTTGACAGGTTGAGGATGATGAGAACGTGACCTTTGCAGTATTGCGAATGACAATTACGATGTTATCAGAGAGAAAGCATCACCTATTGGGATAGGCCAGCCACAACCTCAGATAGTCCCTCCTCTAATTTAACCTGAAGAATTTCTAATTATTGAATCGACCTGGTCACGCTTCCCCTAACCTCCCCCCCCCCAAAAAAAAAAAAAAAAACAACCATGATAAAAACATTACACAAGATCAGAACATTGCCCCCCTCTTTCCCAGAAAAAAAAAAGATCTAGACAAAATGTTTTTACCTTCCTTTGAAATACATGAAGAAAATATGATATAACATATGTGTTATATACGCTAAATATAAGAAAGTTGGCCGAACTGATAGTATTACTTGTGTGTCTGATTTCATATTCTCATAGTATGTATCGTATGCATTTTTAGCTCACCTGAGCCGAAGGCTCAAGTGAGCTATTGCGATCGCTCTTCGTCCGGCGTTCGTCGTCTGTCGTCCGTCGTCCGTCGTGCGTCGTCCGTCGTGCGTAAGCTTTTACATTTTCATCTTCTTCTTAAGAACCCCTTGACCGATTTTCACCAAACTTGGCAGGTAGCATCCCTAGGGAGATAGGATCTCAATTTGTTCAAGTGGGGACCATACCCCACCTGGGGGGCCCCAAGAGGGGCCAACCCCCCCCCCCCCCAAATTAAGGAATCTTTAAAAAAAAAAAAAAATCTTCTCTAGAACCAGAAGTGAAAGAGCTAAGTTAATACTATGAATTAGTACATTGATGACTGTATAGTTTCAAGTTTGTTCATAGCCCCCTTGGGACCCAGGGGAGGGGGTGGGGAGGGGTCCTTATAGGGCCCAAATTGTACAATTTCATGTTTTTCTTGAAAATGCCATTATGAATTTTTACAAAAGTTGGCAGGTAGCATCCCTAGGGGGAAAGAATCTAATTCCCATCAAATGGGCACCATGCCCCACCTTTGTGGGGTATGTGAAACATTCTACTTCTTGTGGATGTTTCAGTGATGTCGTTATTTTATATTTCATTGTCCCACCCCTCCCTTATTCAACCTCGAGGAATACAAAATATATACGATTTGCAGGTAAAATAAGGGGCAAAATGTATGTGCAAAAAAAAAATAAGCACAACGAAAGTAAAAAAAGTCCATCCCGATTAACAGGATTAAGAAGCACGATAAGTTAAGATTTGCTGCGTTTTGATACGATCCAAGACAATCTCATGCGATGATCACGATCAAAAATGAATCGTGTTAATCGTAGAAAATTTTTGAACCGTCCAAAAATTTTTACGATTAACGCGATTGCTACGATCGACCTCAAGACCTGATACAATCTGATAAGATTACTACGATTGCTTCACGATTAAGACCACGATTTCAACCGTGGCGCCAATCGTGATAGTGGGAACCCCGCTTTAAGAATATCATACTGTTATTAGCTTAAATAAAGAGTTATCACTGTGTTTGTGATAACAAATATACACGAGATATTGTCATAATTATCACAACTATCATTTTTCACTATTTTCAATATTACCTTCACTTTTATGTCATTATGGTTATCAGTAGATTGATGCATTAAAGTCGCAACTCATTCCATCTTCCACCAACCCCGCCCCTCCCTCGCGGACACAAAGTAATAGAATCAATCTATTCCATACAGTACTGAAAGTAAGAAAAAAACTGTGATATTGTCGGCTCGGATTTTATCTTTATTTCTTTTTAACTCTTGTGTTGCAGCCAGCGTGATATGTCTGCTCCAGTCGGATGACTGCTGCGAGCCCCATTAACTGATTATTAGACGAGGATATCCTATAAGTCTTAGGTGAAAGGTATTAATTATTTCTCCTTCACAAATTGCTTTCCTCTCCATGGTCTCTTTCCCTATACACCTGTCATTGAAAGATTCACGAGGATATAGAGCGATGAAATCGAACTAAGATTCTTCTTTAAAAAAAAAGTGCATATAATACGGAAGGCAAATTACGATTTCGCGGTGGCAATAATGCACCTCAGCTTAATTGCGTTTGCCATAAAAAATTTCTCTGCCGGTTGCATGATTTTGATTAATGACCTCCTGCTTTGTTTTTGGCACATTGTGAGAACTTTCGCTGTTATTGTATTTTTTAGGGGTGGGGGGGGGCGACAGCGGAAGTTGTCATGGCCAGATTAGTACAAAATCTTTCCTTATTTATATTGTAAAATTTGCGAAATTAAGTATTTCAGAATTGATTATCAGACCGAAATCCTGATAAAGATCCTTCTCAGACGAGTAACATCCCTGGAAAGACCACAATGTCCCTCAGTGTGTTCACAATTTGTTCCATAGTCGGCTATGTAAATATGGCGAGTATACGCTCGAGTTTAACAGTATGAAACGAAGATGATTTCACACTGATGTGGTGTGGTTTGCCACATACTGTTCACATACGTAGTTATGTTCGGTTTCAGTTCAGATCAGTTCAGTTTATTTCTGTATTCTGTTTTAAATACAATGTAGAAAAAAGTTTGGCCGCCTACCATGCCTACCATGAATCATATTGTTCCATCGCATTAATGCACATTTTGGGATACGTTAGAAAGAATACATATGGGGGGGTAAAAAAAAAAATATATATATATACAACAATGCCAGGTGGAATTAATGCAATATATACGATAAGGAACAGTTCATATTTCACACAGTGAAATCGATGTTTTACAATTTGTTACAATGTTAAAACACTCGAATTCAATAGTATGAAGAGATTTCACACTGTGTTTCACACTGTGGGACCCTGTTCTCTTTCCGGCAGGGATTCGCCTTACATATTCTGGGATACCAGGGCCCTGTTTCGTAAAGCTGTTCGTAAAGTTACGAACGACTTACGAGCGACTGGTGATCAGTTCTTGTGCTGAATTATTGAAATTCTGGTAAGTATAGCACATCACAACTGATCACCAGTCGCTCGTAAGTTGTTCGTAACTTTACAAACAGCTTTATGAGACACTCCCAGGTTGGATTGATATATCGCTATGTACCTATTGGCACACAAACAGGGACGTATCTTTTAAGTTCATGTCGGAGCTCATATGCGAGAATTACTTAAAGCCATATTCCCTTTTATTCAAGGGGAAGTCAAAATGTTCGGCAGGTATTTTCATACATTTGCCTTGATCATGTTGATGGACTTGATGGAGTCAATTTAGATTGCTCTATCATTGTAGTAAACTTAATCACAAATAAAATAATGAGGAGCATAACAACGGCATATTGGTAATTAGGGTATAAAGAGCAATCGAGTCATCATTTCAATATTGGGAATTCGCCAACGTAAGCACAGCTAATGCGGATATGGGATTTGCATATTCTTCTTTTAATTGAATTCAGCGTCACATTCTATTTTAAGATATGAAGGAAAGATGAAAAGAATTAAAAGACGTGTCTCCCTTCTCATTAGTTCACGGCCACCACTGGATCGAGAAATCAACATGGCCAAAGGGTAATCACACAGTAAAATTACCGATCGATAATATATTGTCTTTTTTGTATCATTTTTGTTTCGGATGAAACTGTAGTAGTTGACACTGGTGTTGCTGTTTAGTTTGGTTTTGTTGTTGTTGTTGTTGTTTTTTGTCGTTTATCAACAGAGATGGCCAGCGTGACCAGTAAACCTATAACTTTAAACAAAATTAATTCAAAGGTCATTTCATGAAAACAGTATATATAACAATTATTTTGAGGTCGCCATTAATCACTTGATTCCTTTACGTTTCGTTATTTGAGGAGCAAGTTCTAAATCGTAGTTTGATCTAGATCAGTCGGAGGGGGCATTTCATCAAGCGTTTTATTAGAGTTTTTCTCTCTCACTCTGACTAATTTGCTCTTCGCAAAATCAGGTACAAAGATTTCAATAGCTCAAAATAGTTTGTCAGAAAACAAAATATCTGACAAAACACCAGATGAAAATATGCCCCCAAGTCTATGAGATTGAGGAAAGATACATGTCTACTCAGACGGACAGATGATGTTCATAAGTGGACGAATCAGGCAGTTTATGGAGTTCAAAGAAGGCCCCAAAACGGGATCTAGGACGGAAGATTTAATCGTGAGGGCTTTGTAGACATTCCATACATCAGATCGAGACATGGATGTAAACATCTTCAGAGAAAAGTCTGACGACTTCTTGACTTTACACTAGGCTGTGACTAAACATGGGACCCTTTGTGGGATGAAAGCCTAACAGCGTCAAAACTGACTGATGCGATGTCAATTCGTTTTGGCTTCTCTCTATCGAATACAGGATCATTGTAAACAGGTTTGAAATTAAACACTGTTGTCACGAGAACGACAGATTGATTAATTCTACTTCATCTCCGTATGTTTCTCTTCCTTATTTTCATAAGTGCGCTAAATTGGTAGTCAATGTGTGATCTCATTCTACACATAAAAAGGAAAGAATAACAAAACGACTGTCTGGATAGCTTAGATTTTTGCCAACACAATGCTTGTGTTTTGTTTTCTATTCCCATTATTACGTTTTTGTCTCGTGTATGCGTTCATTAAAGGAATCCAGCCTTTGGTATGAATTCTCTTCTGCAGGAGCCGCGGAATGAAATGTAATATTTTTATTATAACTGCTGGGGTGGGGGCTGATGGCTGACCGACCCACGGGGGGAAAGTCCCTTTTCATGCCCCTCGCAGGGTCAAATGTTCACCATCCCTAGTCATTTATCCCATCAAGTTTCCAGATGATTTTTTTTTTTTTTTTTGCAGAAATGATCATCATCATGTCCTCGGTTAAGTACCAATTCTTAATTTCACTACCTATCCTTTAAGAAAAGTAAATGAAACTCGTTAAATTGCTTAATCTCCACAAAATAAAAAAACAAATGAATAACACTGACGATAAGAATTCTGCCTTTTTGAGTTAGACAAATGCTAGCCGTAATCATCCAAAATATGTCTCCAATTTAAGGATCAAGCGCAAATTGAGTGATCTATTATAGAAGATGGTTTTTTCATTACATAACAATGGTGTATGACCGAACATGGTGCACATAAAATATGCCTTTTTATATACGTATTTGACTATGATTGATTGTACGGTAGATCTGTACGGTAGATTGCAAGGTAGTGTAAAAGGTAACAAATGGCTGTCTCAACCTTTCACGTTTAAAAAAGGCGTGTTTCATGGAGACCCCCTCTCACCTATGATTTTTCTGTTATGTTTCAACCCCCTTATCGAATATCTCGGACAGATGAAGGATAGACTGGGGTATTATCTGAATGGCACCAGAATCATAACAACTCCGTACGCAGACGATTTCAATTTGATCACGAACAACAAAGTACAACATCAAAAAATAATTGACCAATTGCACTCATACACAGCGTCAATGGGACTCAAACTAAAACCTTCCAAATGCTGCAGTCTTTCTATCTGTGGTGGTGTCCCTAAAGAGATTGACTATTCAATCGGCTCTGAACGTATTCGTTCAATCAAAGAAAAGTCTCATAAATTTCTGGGTTCGCATATTTGTTTTAGTGGCAAACCAGCCGAAGTATGCGAGTTCGTTCACAATGAAATAATGGTCAAGATGCAAAGAATTGAAGAAACATGTGTCCGTCCGGAGTTTAAGGTTGCCATCTATTCACGTTACCTGCTAAATTCTATCCGTTTTTTGCTTACAGTTCATACACTGCAAAAGACCCACCTAGATAAACTCGATGTAATGACCGACAAATATCTGAAAAAATGGTTAGGTATTCCCGCTCGTGGTGCTAACATCGCCATTGTTCACTTACCCCATGGTCTCAACATCCCCAGCCTATCTGACATCTACCGCCAGTCTCAATCTCTAGCTTTCACCAGATCGAGAGTCAAAGCTGATAGTGTCGTTAACCAAGCGATTGACTCCGCCATTGAAAGAGAGTCAAATTGGGCACGTAAACAGTCCACTGTTGTGAATTGTAACGTAACTCATGGTAAAGTGGAAAATTTAGTTAATGTGCAGACAAGCTCATGGAACGCAGTAAAGAAAATGGTTAAGCAGGTAATAGAGGAGGATACAGTGAAATACTGGACTGATCGAGTAGCGCCACTCTTAGTGCAAGGGAAATTCACATCATTACTGTTACTGGAAAATGAGAATCTAACATGGAAATCGATCATGTATAACCTCCCCAAAAGAGTTCTCAGTTTCATTACCAATGCCTGTATAGATTTTCTGCCCTCCTACACAAACTTGCACACCTGGGGTAAACGCATCAGTGATAAATGTGTCTTCTGCCCGGGCACCACTGGCACTTTGCATCATATACTTTCAAACTGCCCAGTTTTTCTAGATAGATACGAGTGGCGTCATAACAACCTGCTGAGGTATATGTATAAAACATTTCTTGAAAATCTGTCCAACGGGACGATTTACACTGACTTAGAGGGGCACTCAATCGCCGGGGGCACCATACCTCCCCATATTCTCACTACAAGTTTGCGCCCAGATTTTATCCTTAAGGAACAACAAGATATCACGATTGTTGAACTAACTGTTCCCTTTGAAATGAACCTCAAGGATGCACATCAAAGAAAAGTAGAAAAGTATAATTCAATTGTGCGGGACATCCAGGATAAGGGCTACTCAGTGTCATTCCACGCGATAGAAGTCGGGGCAAGGGGCCTAATAGACCGGGGGAACAAAAGCCGTTTAAAGCGAATTCTGAGAATAACAGGTTCAAAGATTCGTCCAAACGAATTTTTCCAGACACTCTCTAAACTCGCCATACTCTCCTCTTTTTCAATATTTTATGCCAGGAAAGAGAGAGCTTGGGGGGAGGTACGGCACCTAGATCCATGACTTAATAGTTATGCAATATTCACACCCACTATGAAGCCGACGTGGAAGTACAGGAATATGTTTGCCGGTCTGTAAGACACATGTTTGTAATCATGTGTTATGTATGTGATATGATTGTAGAATATTGTTTGACGTATGTTATGATTATTGATATAGATATTTATTGTTTGTATAATATACAGGCGCAGATATTTACGGTTTATATGTGGTATTGGCTGTAGATTCTTTTTTTCCCGGGAGGGGGGGGAGGGGGGAGGAGGAGGGTAGCCGCAGGTATGAGATGGGGATAGCGGGTGAAAGTTTATTCTGGCGCTGCGGCTGGTTTGGATTTCGCATTTTCTTTTTTATGTTTTGTTTTTTTTTTTTGTTGGGAAAGGAAAGGAATTTGAGGTTAAATGATATGTTTGGAAAGTTGAGATGAGATTATTATTGATGCACTGTAATATTATGGGTGAATGGGTAATTGAAAAAAAAAAATGTAGAAATGTTTGTTTATAGTTTTTGGTTTTAAGTTGAACAAGATTTATAGTTGTAAATAAGATAATTATAATATGTGGTAGGGGGTGTGGGGCACAGAGCCAAATAAAGATTAACGTTGGTGAAGATTTGATGAGATGATGATGACAATAAGGTTTATGTAGGTTTTTTTTGTATATATGTATGTGTGTGTATATGTTTGTATATGCATATATATATATAGGCCTATATATGTATTTGTATAATTTATTATATTTTAATGCGGATTATTGTATTAATACTGCGGATGATAACTACATCACTGCTGTTATTGTAACACAGAAATAGTATTTATGTATTGATTGTTTTTATTGATTGAACACCGGTAATATCTGATATTCTATGTGCGATATGAATTGCAATAATGTAAACTCTAATATTGTTGTTTTGTATCCCCATGTACGTGTCTAAACCTGCCATTCGTTTTGAATGAAACGGTGGACCTGGTTCTTTTGTATATTTGTTGATTCTCACACTTACTTGAACTTGAATAAAGTCATGATTAAACAAACTATTAGAGCCCGTGAGCCCTGCTTAAATGTCAACTTTTAGAAACAACAATCCCACTCAGAGCTATAGGGTTGGGGCTGCAAGGGGGAGGGGAGGGGTAACCATTGGCACGCACCCCGACCCCACCCCTCAGGCTACACTTCTCTCGTTCCATGCTCCTTGAGGCTAGTTATTATGGTGTGATCTAGATTTTTCAGCAAGTCTTTGAACATAGGATCGCCGTGCTTTCAAGGCTACAATATTCTATAACAAAGCAATATTTTGAATATAGCTTTGCTTAAGATACAGTCAATACCATCTTATCCGGGGGTTCTTGTGTATATACATTTACATAAACACATATATATAGATAGATATAGATATATATATCGTTGATCCGAGCATTATTTGTGGTGTTATTCCAAAGGTTCGTTATTCCGAAGGTTCGTTAATCCGAAAATGAAATAGGGTCCGTAACGAACCTTCGGAATAACGAGCTTTGTTTCATTTTCGGAGTAAAGAATCTTCGGAACAACGAACCTCATTTCATTTTTCGGATTAATGAGGCACGCATATCAATAAACACCTGGACAGAATCTCAAGGGACGTGGTTTCTTCTTCCTTCCCCATTTCTAGTCTTTCTCTTTGTCTTGGTTTGTTTGTTTTTTTCCTTCTGTCCTTATTTTCTTTTAACACAGGCAGGATAAAATAATGGTCGTGGTTGACATCCCATTACTAGGTGCAAACGGTCCTAAACAAACTTAGGACATATAGCTCTTCAGAAATCATTATCCCATCTTCATTCAATTGGAAATTCTTAATTTCACTGCACACAGATAATAGAAATAGTTAACTTGATCAATCTTGGGCCTGTTTCACAAAAACTTATGATTTATCTTACGCTCGATTTATTGATCGTAACTCAGTGAATCGAGCGTAAGATCAGTACCGATCGCAAGTCTGTGTCATAAAGATACTTACGCTTGATTTAGAACACAAATCTAATGGCAGATCTAGCGTAACTTTTTTGAACAGTGTCAATCGTAAGATCAATCTCACGATCAATCTTTATGAAACGAGCTCCTGCGCAAAATCTGAAGGATATTTCATTTCAATCTGAGATTGAAACATGAACTTTGATCCTCTAAAATGAGGTTCCAAGTTACGAATCAGTCATAGATTTAGAGACTTTTGAAAATTCGGCAAACCAAAACAAACAGTTATGTTATGAACACACACAAAAAAGGCTCAATAAAAGAATTTTTTCCTCTTACTCATGCGTGACACACTATGAATGAATAGTAAAGAAATTACAGTAAACGGCTACAGCACTTCACGACAGGAAAATAATTCTGGGTTTTGATTGGTTCTTCTTCTCCTTCTCCTCCTCCTCCTCCTCCTTTTTCTTCTTCTCCCATTAAAGTGCAAGCTTCATATTTTAAGATAAACGCATTAAAAAGTTTTGTGTGGGTGGGTAGGTTTGTGGCCACTTCACCGGGTCAGCACCCCGCTCTTTGCGATGAATGAATGAGGCGGGATCTTTTATACGAGGAGTTGTGACTCTCTCTCACACACACACACACACACGGGACCTCAATTTTGTGTCCTATAAGGGTGGTTTTGCCTCTTACTAGAGCCGACGGGATGATTACTCCCAACATTGTTCAGTAAGACTCGGGAATCGACCCCGGGTTCATTGGATCAGGAGGCAGACGCGCAGACTACCGACGGTACGTCCTTATTGCAAAACAAACACACAAGTACGACCCAAAGCAACTTAGGCGTGTCGCACTGCGTTGTAGACAATGAGACCCTGATACGCATATTTTCTTCTTATCTTAATCAGGGTTCGATGCACAGTGACGATGTGGAACCTTTTGAAAGCAACAGCGAGCTCGGGGCCAAATCTTAACGGAAGGAAAAATCAGTTTGTGATTACCAAACCATTTTTGTGCTAGGGCAGACAACCATAATACGAGAAATCGAGTCGTTGTGAATCTGCTTTGACACACATAAACCTGACCCTCGACCCAGATTCCGACCACACAAGCCTGATATCATGAAAACTATATGACATCTATTAAGGCACATGTTACAGTCATCATTTAACAACTTTCGGGATATCTAATGTAGTAAAGCTTAAAGGGACTGTACAGTATTGGTTGAGGTGGGGATTCATGTTTTGAACATTCCTAAGTGAGATGATGAAAAGCCTCTTATGAAATATGAAAGAGCATATAATTTTAAGAAGGATTCAACGTTTTGATGAAAATTGGTTTTCAAATGGCTGAGATATCAAAAAAGTGCTAATAATAAAAGGCGACATGCCACAACTTTATTAGGATCTCTTTGTTTCACCTTGTTTTTGGATATCTCAGCCATTTCAAAACCGGTTTTCATCGAATAAACTTTTGATACCCCTTAGAACTGCATGCTCTTTGACATCTCATAGAGTGGTTTCTGAATATCTCGCAAAACGTTAAAAGCTAAATACTCACCTCGACCAGAACTATACACACCCTACATTGCTTATGCTACTTCTTTGTATTACTTAAATACTGTCGTAATGGATGGAAGCTGTTTTTACAATGTTCTTTGTTTGATTTTTTGAAACCTTAAAAAGTCCCTGCCCTTTTTATCAATTTTGACTAAAAAGCTTGATTATTTGATTAATCATAGAAGCCCAAAATGTCGTGGGATGCTAACCATACTTTCTTGGAATGATGAGTCTGTCTCTCCCGTAGACATTGACCACTTAATTCGAGTTCTCTTAGACATTTTATTTTTTCGTATCGTTTTAAACTCCCACCAAAACAAGGCCAGCCAAATCAACGCCAAATAAAACAAAAAAAAAACTTAACTAAACTAAACTAAACTCCATATACACGCAAGTCCGTGCTACGGAAAGTAGACCGGACATTGTAATTCCTTTCTCCTATCTCTTTCTCTCTTTTTCTTTCTCTTCCTGTGATTACTACCACATATACCTCTCTGACTGGCATTAGGCAGATAGATACATAATATGGTGAACTTGCATGAAGCTCTAGGTTGTACTAAAGATAGTTTAGGCAAGGTCAAAATTTGTTTGGACCCCTAAAAACTAAATAACTTTAAGCATTTTTAATAGTTATGTAATATCATATATATAATTTATATATATATATATATAATATACGTATTTTTGATTAATGAATGCGTGTGTTTATGTGTGCATGAGTATGAATATCAAACTTCACCACGAATGTCCTTTTTTTTTTTCCTTTTTGCTGCACATTTCAAAAATAAATGGAGCCACGAAAATACAGTCGGAGTGTTTCAAACTCTCCAAAAAGCATGTGCAATATCATGGGAAAGCACAATTGTTGTTGTTGTTGTTTTTTTTTTTTTTGTGCTTTCTTCCGATGCGAATATAGCTTGACAAAATCACAAAGTGGATTTGAAAATCTAATGAGCCATTATTATGGAAGCATGCAAGAATTGCCTGAAACCCATGTGGGTGATTATCCTTAATCCTACAAATTAACAGCAGTTACACTGTTTACACTCACTCGTGTTAGCTGGGGTGGATTGTCCAGAGCCATGGTGAAAAGCACACAGGGTAAGAGACCCAACGAGTAGTAAACAGTAGTAAATAAATCCCTGTCGATACATGACGCTGTAATGGGTAGTCGCGCGTACCACCACTACCACTACCACTTAGCAGACGCACTTCTTTCCAAATGTGGTTGAAGAAAGCGCGCGATCCCGATATGTACTTTCAGAGATTGACGAGAATACTGACGGACTTCCCGTGGCGCGTGCTGCTCGCTGCGGGCTGCTGGTGAACCCTTTCAAATTGTGCACTGATTCGTGGACCTCGAGCGTGAAGGCCAACAGAGATGGCGCTTTGTTGTAGCCATGTACGAAAGACGGACACCAATCAATGTCCTATTTACGTCACTGTTTTGCAATCGAACGCCAGCGCCAAGGGCGCCGGAAGCGGGGGGGCAGGGGTGGCACTTGCCCCCCCAAACAAAATGTTGGGGGGGGCAAAACGAGTTTTTGCCCCCCCCCCCCCAAAGTGCCCCCTGTAACAAATGATTAATCACTGATTTAAAGACCAAAATGAACAATAAAGGCATATTTCTTGTCTAAATGTTGTAATTTCATAACTAAAAATGCAAAACTTTTCGCCCCTAACGGGGCGAAAATTATAATACACTAACAACATACATTATTGTATCTATACACTAATAGTAACTTATGAGTAAATTTAGTGTATAGATGGTAGCCTCGTGTCCTCGAGTGTGCCCGCTGAAACATACCTTTAGTAAACCTTACATTTTTCATTTTCTTCTTTGCTTTCTAGCAATATAAGAATATTTTTTATTGTTCGAACGATGCGATCATGTTTAAGCTTTTAATGAGTACATTTCATATAAAATGCAAAGTGAAAGTGGCTCGCTCGTTCTGCCCGTACTTATAGTAAAATGAAAAGTCTTCATAAGTTATTATCATAGTCCTTCGCAGTGATTTCTTTTACTGTGTTTAATTCCTCAGAAATTTAATTTGAAATGCCCTTTAAAAGCGACTTTTATACTCTGTTTTTACAAAAGTCCCTACCATGGGAGGGGGTATCCCCCTCCCACACCCTCCCCCGCTCGGTCGCTTGCTCCCTTGACGAGGATCTCACACCATCACATAATATACCCCCGTATGTTAAGATCATAGTCCTTCCAACTGATTTTTTTTCAATATGTTAATTCCCTAGAAATTTGCTTTTAAATGTTCTATAAACGCGACTTTTGTACTCTGTTTTTACAAAAAGTCCCTACCGTGGGAGGGGGTGTCCCCCCTCCCACACCCTCCCCCCTCCCCCCACTCGGTCGCTTCGCTCCCTCGCCGAGGATCTCGCACCATCACATTATTAATGTACTCCCGTATGTTATGATCATAGTCCTTCCAACTGATTTTTTCAATATGTAGTAATTCCCTAGAAATTTGCTTTAAATTCTCTATAAACGCGACTTTTATACTCTGTTTTTACAAAAAGTCCCTACCGTGGGAGGGGGTATCCCCCCTCCCACACCCTCCCCCCGCTCGGTCGCTTCGCTCCCTCACCGAGGATCTCACACCATCACATTATTATGTACTCCCGTATGTAATAATCGTAGCTCTTCGCATTGATTATTTTTCACTATGTTTAATTCTGTAGAAATTTGCTTTTAAATGGTCTATAAACGCGACTTTTGTACCCTGTTTTTACAAAAGCTCCCTACAGGGGGGGGGGTACCCCCCTTTCCACCCCTCCCCCCTCGCTCGCTTCGGCGCCGAGGATCTCACATCGTCACATAAAGTGCCCTCGTTGAGATTTTGCCCCCCCAAAACCAGAAGTGTTCCGGCGCGCTTGGCCAGCGCATAATGTCGTTTGTAACCTTGAGGCACTAGCGTAAAGGATTAAAAACTATACTACATCCTTCTGTTAAATCTTCCTGGTGCTACACAATGCCATGTTTGAAAGTTCTGCAAAGTTAAACGTATCAACAGACCTACAATTTTTGTATATTTATCTTCCTAATGTAGGTCTAATTGTTGTTGCTCAAATGTTTTACAAGCTCGTCTAATAGTAAGTAAGAAATTGTGGAGTAGAATTCAGTACGTACATGTATGATTACGTCCATACACATAAACCAGCAGCAGTGCCATAACAAACAATGTAAAAAGAACCATTACATATCACCATATGCTGTAAAAGTACATGCACGTGGTGTACGCGGGCATTGCTATTTAAACAAATAAATATGTAAACACACACATATGCATATATAAATATATATGTATTGATTTTTTTAAGCACTCATATAAAAGGGATTATAGGGGACAAATAATACAAAATTAACCGGAAAAATATTTTTCAGTCTATGTAAAGTTCATACTGGGGAGGAGGGATGACAGTCAATGACAGTGTTGTTTACATAGCTATAGGACACCGTTGACAGCATGTCATAACATAACACACAAACTTACATAGCACGGTATCCCCAACAAGCAAGACAGAAGAAAATGAATAAAGGTGTTAACCGCAGATTTCCTGAGGCATTTTGAGCCTACAAAATGAATAGGCAGACGACAAGACCTCGCCACAACCAATGTGTGGAGATTTTTCGAAATGTCCTCGATCCCTCTTTTCATTGTATCACTCAAGGTATACTTTTTTTTCCTCTAGCACGCACGGCTTGCAATATCCGCAAATTTAATCCACACAGAACCAAATCCCAAGGTTATGAAAAGTTACACAAAGCCGTTTAATTGAGTTGCATATCAGTTTGCTGGGTGTGGGGTGGGGGGACAAGGGTTATTCTTCGAAAATACAACTATATAAAATAGATTTCGGTTCACAGAGTAAATCTGAGTATTTAAATGCAACTGGACACCTGAACATACATCTTGAAAGTTATTTGAAAAGAGAAAGAGCGAAGGAGAGAGTGGGGGGGGGGGGGTTATAGAAGAATACGGAAGGAAGGACAGATAACCTGAGTGGCCTGCGTAGAAGAGTGTGGAGAGAGAGAGAAGAAAATAGAAATCTTGAGTCTGTACGTCTGCTCTATTCTGTGATTACTGTAGTGTGTCTAATGTATTTATGTATATAAATATATATACCTGAACAGACATATATATATATATATACACGTATATATATATATATATATATATATATATATATATATATATATGAATACATATATATATATATATATATATATATATATATATATATATATATATATATAATACATATATATATATATATATATATATATATATATATATATAAAGAATAAAAAAAAATCTTGACAATAAGTGATTAGTTCAAGTCTTTGTATTCTATTTATTTCTTATTTTATCTATTTATTTTATTAAGTCTTCTTTAAAAGCAGGGTAGTCCCATTCAGTGCCACAAAGGCCTGCTTTCCAAGGGAGCCTGCGGTGATGTACATAACATTACTTGTGCACATAGAACGAACATAGATATGATACAGCTATAGAACAATCAGTTCGTGGGGGGGGGGGTTCGAACAATCAGTTCGTAAGAGCATAAAACACATAAGAAAGAACATAAAACGAGCGGAGAAAAATAGATATCTGAATTAAATTCATAGCTAATGCAAAGGCACAGTATGCCTGGTTGATACCGTTTGCCATTTTTCCTGACTGTGGTAGTCACCTAGGCACAAGTAAAATGGGTCAACATCATCTGCCCGTTTTTCTTGGAGGGGAGGGGGTACGTAGCTGGACCACTTCACAGTGTTAGCACCCTGCTTTTTATACACTATGAATGAAGGAAGTTGGATCATTTTCGCGTATGGGTCGTGCATGAGTAGCTCAAACTCGGGACCTCCATTAAATACCCTATGATCGTGTCCGGGCAATTACCCCCAGAGGGCAATTATCCCCCAGCTAAGTACTGGTTAGTGGTAAGGTTAGAGTAAAGATTAGGGTTAGGGTTAGGTTTAGGGTTAGGAGTTTGGGTTAGGGGTAGGATTAGGTTCAAGATTAGGATTAGGATTACGGCCAGGTGAAGGGTCCGGAGTAATTGCCCAGGGAGTAATTGCCCTAGACTTCCCTATGATATCTGAGAGACAGTACATGTATGTTTTTGCCTTTTCCTAAACGGGACGACATTATTTTATACAATATTTCTCAGCTATATAGACTCAGCAGGAATCGAGCCCGAGTCACTGATTAGGAGCATGGAGACGCGTTACCGACTGAGCCGAATCACTCTCCCCAATAACTGAGATTAAAAACCTTTCAAAAGAGACATTCTTATATGGGGTTTTTTTTTCAAGCTGAAACACTTCAATCACCGTAATTCCATGGAGTTCGTTCACCGCTATTGCTATAGTGAACAGCTAATTGATTGATTGATTGTTGTTGTTGATGATGATGATGTTACATTGTATTAATGTGTATTAGTGTGTGTGCGTCGATGTGTGTTGTGGCATTTGGCCAACAGCTTGAGCGGACCCAAATGTTTTAACTGTTACATTCACCCACCAGCCTTACGAATGCACACATTACACACAAACAACACACACACGCACACACACACACACACACCACATAATCAATGTATGTATCTATATCTATATCTTTATATATATATATATATATATATATATATATATATATATATATATATATATATGTGTGTGTGTGTATATATATATATATATATATATATATATATATAATCCCTAGTTGGCACCTTAGGGAGACATATTGGGGGGAAGTGTCTTCATTAGGGAGACAACTGGTCATTAAGGAGACAATTTTCGTGTCTCCATTGCGTAAATTGCCATTGAACATGTATTTTAAAATTTGCATATAAAACAAATGGAAATGTCTTCCAAATGACCCATCTAGGAGTATATATATATATATATATATATATATATATATGTATATGTATATATGTGTGTGTGTGTGTGTGTGTGAGTGTTTGCGTGTGTGTGCTCGTGTGTGTCTATAAATTGTATATGACTATATATGGGATTATGGGTTTGTCATGTATTTCTATTGTTCTCTCTGTCTGTTTGATTTTTGTTCCGGCCATAAAAAAATAAAGGCAATGCGATGGTATCTATAATTGGCAAGATGAGGTTAGTGCACTCCTCTAATTAGATCTAACACTGTACCCTAACGTTTGTGCCGCCATTTAATCAAGGCAGATGAATGCTGAACAAGGCTTTCTATGAATTCATACGAAAAACAAAATCAAAGCCTGCAGGTTGAAAAGACTCTTGTACATCTGATGGTGTATTTAGATATCATTTTATACTTTGAAGAGGATTTGGTGACATGAGAAAGATACGCACTGTTATCCCAGTCTTCGCCAAATACTTAATTAAGTGATTGAGTGGTCTGTGACTTTTGAACTGGAGAGATTTTGCCCACAAACTGAGCCCCATTTTATAAAAAGTTGGTATGATAGAAACTCTTGCTGGAATGGCAATTTTCATGACAACGACAAGAATCCAGCTTCCTGATTGGCTGTTGCTATGGGGAGTTGCCATTCTAGCAAGAGTTGCCATCCTTACATCTCTTATAAAATGCTGGGACCCAGATCATCCTAGATCAGATTAGCCCTGATCTATAATCAGAGCAGCAATATGTAACTAAACTTTGTGACAATACCCAACTAACAAAATCTAACCAATATATTTGTTCAAATCGCGATATTGAGAGATAATAAGGCACAATGATAGAAGGACTGAAAGACGGACTGACTGAGGGACAGACAACACAAAGAAACAACGCTTCCACCTCACCCCTCCCCTTAAGGTTGAAAGATAAGAAATATTGATTATGATCAGTCTATTGATACGCCCTGTGTGTTTACACTCGGTTATGTGTCGCAAAAGTTGAAACGTACAAAAATTATTGTAAACATCGCTCAATAGACCAGGAGCTACCATGAGAAGAAAGGGGAAAAAAAACCTCGGTAAGCGTATTTGTTTCTTTTTATGATTTTCTGCTTGATATTTTTTTTTCTTTAAGGAGAAATCCTTGCCTCATTTTGAGAGACAGTTACAGAGTAGTGCTCTTTACTTCTAACTGCGCTCAAGGACACGGTATAATACATTGTAATGTGCAAATAAGCATGATAAATGAAGATAAATGAGGTCGAAAAAAAAGACAGTATGACATCTTAAAGTTTATTTAGATTAAAAAGAATATTCGTTTAATGTCAAGCAAATGCGGAACCTTTGACGTTTATAAAGGTCAGAGCACCCTGAATTTCTAGAGTTATACTTTTTTCCGTGACACTGTCGAAATCATTCGAAGACAACTTTGCAAAATAATAATGATGTAAGTATCAGCGCTTCATAATTCTCATATTGGTGATAATGGTTCAAGATATCTGACAATATAAGAACTCTGTGAATTCATTCAAGGTCAAGATAAAAAAAAAAATATGTGCAGGTTTGTATGGAAAGCAACGAAATAGAAATGATGACAACATTACCTCATTTGAAGTCACGTGACCTGGCCTTTCTTGTGAAACCACTGAGTAATAACATGATACGATTTAGAAGTTAACACAGATCATTTTAAAGCCTGTCGAAAACTTATTTGTTCCAAAATTTAGACCTCATTACAGCTCTTACTTAATTCCACTGCTTGTGATCTGACAAATACAAAGTCATTGTCTTTAATATTTTGCTTTGTTTTGTTTTCTTTTGTTTTGTTTTGTAAGTATTGTTGATTTCTTGTATTTTGTTAAAACTGTTGAAGCATCTTGAGTCTGTATAGAAAAAGTGTTGTATAAACATTGATTATTATCATCATTATCATTATTATCATTAGTATTATTATTATTATTATTATTATTATTATTATTATTATTATTATTATTATTATTATTATCATCATTATCATTATTGAAAGAAAACCGCTTCTCCTCACCTCATGAGAATAAAAAACAAAGCGATATGATAACATTCTTCTCCCATCGATTCAACTTCCTAACTCGCTCCTTTATATTGTATCAGGAGATAGAGTAGGAAAAATTAAAAAAAAAAACTTTGTTCCACTAACCGTGAATCTGCTCTTAGATGATACGCATGCAGAATGTGAGCCGTATCACGCCTGCGCAATAAAAGGGAACACACACACACACACACACACACATACACACACACGCACTCTCACTCAGTCACACATACAACCCTACCCATGCACTCACTCACATCATGCAACAGTTGAAAAGGGGCTCCCCGCCAACTTTGCGTGTCATTGGTAACGACCTTGTTGCATGTTCAAAATGCTCGCTAAAACAAGTATTTATATTAAAATCATGAAATCAAGCAAAGAGAGTGATCGTCGAAGGTCTTAATGAATGCCAATGAGTGATCATTCATTCTTTACCTAGATTATTCAAGATGAAGTGTCCTTCATAATAACCATTCAAGTTGACGTGGAAATAATAGAGAGAGTACGTTTTGAAATTAGTACAACATTATACAAATAATGCACTGGTGAAATGGCGTTAGTCATGTTACTCTACATGGCCGGCGGAGCCGTGGGGGACGTGGGGGCTCAGGCCCCCACACTTTTTGTGCACCATACAAAGAAATACCAAGGTGTCATCACTATGGGACCCCACACTTTTTTTTTATCCCGGAAGTACGTAAGCGGCACTCATTGGAAATAGGCCTAGATAATTATATGAGATCTTGAAGTGTGAGCGTTTTTCCACTGAAAACCTGTTTTTTGTTGGTTTTTTTTTTTTTTTTTTTTTTTTTTTGCATGTTAGTTCATGAAACCCGGAAGTGGGCCCCCACGCCGGCCCTGGTCTAGATGCAGGGCACTCGCGGGTATTTTTACAATGGTTTAACATGCGTGAATTCACGAGGCGCACCCGAGTGCATGTTCCGCAAAATTGTGAATACCCGAGAGTAAGCTGCATCTCCACTGACTTTCCGAACTTAAACCTGTGCTTAGTTTGCTTTATAAAAAAGGTTCTATGAACTATCTCTATTTACCTTTATGGGTATATACCAGTCAGCTACATTTTGAAAAAGCTAAGATGTTGGAAGATAGTATTCCAAACGGTGACACGACAATTGCGCCTGCGACAATTGCCCCGGTCTTATTTTCTTCAAGGTCTTAGGGTTAACAAGGGTTATGGTTGTGATAGGGTTTCATGTTAACTTTGATGTGAGGATTAGGATGAGGGTTAGGGTTATGCTTGCGGGTATATAGAATTTATGTTTGGATTAGCGTGCAGATATTTCATGGGAGCAAGTGTCGCAGGAGCAAACGTCATGAAACCATTCCAAACACACCACTGGTACTGAACGCAAACTTGTTTACGGTGAATACTATGTGGACTAAGTAGGTGGTTGTGCGCGAGCTTCTACCTGAGTGATCATTCACTAAACTGTGCAGTCGTGACGTATACTGAGCGTGATTACGGCAAGCCACATCCACGCGCGTATCTCTGAGCGGTCATTAGTACGTGGTCAATGGTAAAAACCTACGCCCTCTGAGCATGTTAGGCAAAATAAGAGACTGGTCCCGTGATTGCTCTCAGCCAATCATTATTTTGATTAAGATCCATTTAACCATTATTTTTTTTTATAACAAAAGATAAGCAAGTCATGCAATAATTGTAAATTGAGGTGTCATGAAATAGTTTTTTCGGCACCACTAAAGATGAGCTGACGATGCCACTACTTTATTAGTCTCCCATTCGTGCTGGCTTGCACATACATCCGTATTTCCTTGAATGTAAAAAAAAAATAAAAAAAAAACAGTATATCTTGTGGATCAAACAATTTCAGGCAAATACTGGTTGAATGGTAAGGTAGTATTCAGGATGACATGTTATGGTTGTCAAAATCATGTGGTTGATAGTAAACACTTTTTACGCATAAACGAGAATAGAGAATTGTGAGTGAAAGATATAACCGGCCGTTCGTTTTATGTGGACAGGTTAACGCTAATGTCAAAAGTATTTTTTTTTTAACTTTATCTCCTTTTTTTGGGGGGGGGGAGAACAATTCGCAATGGAACAGAATTCCCCTTTCTTAATGTCACAATTAATAAAAAGCTGAATTGGAATGAGCACACTCGTCTCATCTACAACAAATTAGACAAAATATTGGAGTTTTTAACACATTGACATTTTTACCAAATTTTTTTTATTACATTGTGCAATACTGTAGTTCTCCCGCATTTGAATTATTGTTCTGTAATGTCGGCTAATTCTTGTATGTGAAATGGAAATAGAGTATTATTGCTTTCTATTATGTTACTTAATATTGCCCATTCCTTTCCAATACTTTACCACTTAACATATCTGTAAGTTATCAAGATGCGCCACATTCCCCTTTCTAAATTAAAAAAAAAAAAGATGAGTACAAATCTGTGTAAATGCCTCCGCATTTCGTGATTATGACACTACAGTATTATGTCATTATACATGGTGCATAATGACACCGCTTCGTCATTATACGCCGTGTATAATGACGCCATTGTGTTATTATACACGTTGGATTACGGTCCCATAGCAGGTAAGGAGGTACACAAGTTTGATCTCAGCGTGGACTAAATGCACCGTGTGAAACGTTGTGTGAAAATAATGAGTTCACATCTGGACAAGACGAAAATGAAAAAAAAAAATTATCTATACACGTAGTGTTACATCTTCGTTACAAGGGATGCCAAGTGTCAAAGGGGACGTACTGGTATGCAAAGAGCTCTCAATGATTCTTTTACATAAATGCCCTCCATATACCAAAGGTAAGAACTGTGTGTGTGCATAGTGTAAATCCTTGTGTTAAGATTGGTCATTTTGTATATGGAAACAGTGTGTTCGCGAACTCTACACCAAAAGACTTTATTTATACATTCCTTGACTAAATTTCTCACAGTGATATACTGGAAATGGTTGTAAAATAAATTTCAAATTACACTTACCTGCATCATAATCGGCATCGCCAGAAATTGAATTGAATTGAATTGAATTGAATTGAATTGAATTGAATTGAATTGAACTGAATTGAATTGAATTGAATTGAATTGAATTGAATTGAATTGAATTGAACTGAATTGAATCGAATTGAATCGAACTGCATTGCATTGAATTGAATTGAGCTGAAATGAATTGAACTGAATTTAATTGAACTGAATCGAATTTATTTCCACATCAGGCATTAAAAAGAAAACACACAGGTCATACAAACTTACATACAAGTGATAGTGGAGGAATCACAATCACAAACATGACAAATGAGGACTCGTAGAATTCAGCCACACACTATATACACGCTGACCCTCAAAAAATGGGACACAAAAACACTGAATATCGAATGTTATATTAAAATCGAAATATTGAACATTGAATGTTGGTTATGATTATTGAAATTTTTAATCATATGCGAAATTCCGAAATCTGAATTCAGAGATGAGATACAAAATGTAACGAAAGCTTCCTCAAGATTAGCAAACAGACACACAGACACATACTCGGACACACAGACGCACACACACACACATACACACACATACATACAAACACAAACAAACACACTCACACAAACACAAACACACACACACACACACACACACAGCCAGTAGCTTGTTACTGCCATAGACCCAGTGCACATAACAATTGTGTGAAAAAATGGATACAAACGGTCATGTCGTTTGACCTTTAACAGAATGAACGAAAATATCACCACCACAATCCCGAAGAAAACAATATTTATTTGTTTTGATGATCCAGCACTGTAAGATTCCTGTCTATGTACATAGCCATCCTCAATATCCAACTAAGATGCTGAAAACGACCGCGAGTTGCAAGGGCTGACCCTTCCCCCCCCCCCCCCAAAGGAAACAACATTTGGGCCCAGATCTGAACGTCACTTTCAATTTCGGAATACGTGCATACTTATACCTTTGGTTTAATTCAATAACCTAGGAATCCATCATACACGACTGCGTCTATTCTGCAATTGCACCAAACTCTCCTATATGTCTATTAGTTTAGGTATGCCCTGACCGACCTCTACAAAGTTTTTTAGATGCCACTTTTACTACGCCTTGGAAATGGAGTCCACGAAATATGAACATAACGTCTGAAAACTATTGAGACGTGACCATGGCTGTATACTAATGAAGAATAAATACTTGTGAAATGTTACTCCTGTGTAATAACGCTTATTACTTGTTAAGGGTGCTGTGGTTTTGTTATTTCTGGGGCCAGTAAGGGTGGACATGTAAATATAGACTCATTTAAGTGGATGTTACTGATTTGATTTTAAACGAAATACATTCAAAATGAACTACAGCGAATGTTTTAACCCGGTCTGTTAAAACTACCTTGTGGTATGGAGAAATGAAAATGCATACGACATAATAAGAACACCGAAACTGGACAGCAGAAGGTGTTCTTCGTGCAATTTGTACAAGAGTTTGTTCAGGTTTGGCAGAGTAAAAGATGTCTTAACGATATTCCACTTGTATAGAATGTATAACCCGTGTCGACAGGTTACGAATCAAGTCTATATCTTCAATCAAGTCGTAAAGAATATGAATAGGCCTGTGCTCATATCAGACGATAAATCGGCGTTCGTTGCCCAAGCGTGTCTGGAATGACCCGCCCACAGTATAATGCGCGCACAGGACATTCACTATTGACGAATCGGATATTAATACGCCTGGAGTACATTATTCTTGTGTTGGCAAAAAGACCCTGCAACGTAACAGACAAACAAATTAAAAACAAAATGATACAAGGACACAGAGGCTGCCCCGGTAATATATAAATTATAGGACGAGAATTGGTTTTATGCTTTAGGTGAATTGAGGCAACCCACCGAACGTTGTCCTTAGGTAAATTGATGGAAATCAAAGCTGTGTCCACCTGTTTTCTGGACACTCAGCGGTCATTCCAATCAAGTACGTTGCACGCATCAAAGGATTAATATGATAGTCTATGGCGTGAGGCTACTTGGACATCGCCAAAGGTCAAGAACGACCTTCTACACGAATTCGACTCTGCTGATGTTAATGGGTGGGTAAAATTCACGCCAGGCTGAAAATTTGCTGCATAGCCTTAGGGGCAGAGACGCATCAAGCCCCCCCCCCCCCCCTTCATCGTCATCTACTGTACATGCACGGAGATATAACAGACGAACAAGAATTCCACATAGTAGAGCAGATAAGCCGAAAAATTGTGCAAAATTTGACTAAAGCATGAAACGTTCACCGGTGTCAGTGCATACTATAAGATTCATTTTAAGATCTGGAGGTAAGTCTGAATTGACCTCTGATGACCTCCAGAGGTCAATGACCTCAAAATTTCAGAAAATTGATATTTTGCGTCATTGATTAATGCTAAACATATGGTAATGATCTACTAAAAACTCATTTTTGCTACAGTGGAATAGCCTCAATGTTCCACAGAGCCCTTGCAGGTTTTTACCTTTGACCTCTGATGACCTCCACTGACTTCAAAATATCAGAATATTGATATTTTACGTCATTGGTAAAACACGGCAATGATGTACTAAAAACTAATTTTTGTTACAGTGGAATAGCCTCAATGTTCCACAGAGCCTTGACAGGTTTCTACCTTTGACCTCTGATGAACTCAAGAGGTCAACGACGTCAAAATATCAGAATATTGATATTTGGTGCAATTGGTTGATGATAAACATGATAAACGATGTCCTAAAAAATCATTTGTGCTACAACTGAATCGTTTTCCTGTCCTCAGATCAAAGGAAAAATATTTACATGTGTCTGCCTTTGACCTCTGAGGACTGTGACAGGTCAATGACCGCAAAATATCAGAATGTGTTGATATTTGATGTATATTCAATGGTTAACTGTATAACTGGTGTACAATCATGCATTATGCTATTAGCATTTATGCTACAATAAAAGTGTCTTCTCATTCCACAGAATTTCGTCATTACCCTGTGTATATCCAACTTTGACCTCTCAGGACAATGTGAGGTCACTGATCTTTTAGAATATCAGAATTTGTGTAGGATTACATAATTACATTGATGTTTGGCTTCATTGGTTTAATCATACATGTTTAATCATGTACAACTCACACCTTGACGTTATAATCAAAGTATATTACTATGCATATTCCACAGAGCATCGGTTCATAGTAACAGGTCTCACGAATATGAGCGGTCAATTACTTCAGAAATGAAGCTTACGCGTCTTCAGTGATGGCAATGACCTCAAATATAATATTTATGTTTGGGTTAGTTATGCAGACTAGCTAGCATGAAATCATGTGCAACATAATCCAATTTGCACTGGACAAAGTTTGTACTCTTAAATATGGAAGGTTGGGAGAGGAGTACCATGTTTTAGGTTGATGCCTAGGAATAGTTTGTGAACAGACATATGGCAAAGTCCCTTGAACTGGATGAAAGGGTGAAGGGTGCTAACCAGAAAACAACAGGCCTACTGTACGTCGTCGGGTGTACGTCACAAGTCAAACAACCCAAGAGTCGTACAGCCCATGAGTTACACAGCCCACGAGTCGTACATCCCGTGACCTAAACACTACGTGAACAAGGTCCATGAGCTCGACATCAAAGATAGGCCCACAAGCTGTGCGGTCCGCGAGCTCAACACTAGGCAAATATGGTCATGACCGCGAGCTCAACACTAGGCAAATATGGTCATATACAATCTCGACACTCGAGGAAAACAAGGCCCACGAGGTTAATTTACTGTATTAAGTGTAGGTCTCGTGGATCTTTTCCCCCCATGTGTCGGACTCTTATGGGCCTGGTTTGCCTATAGTGTCAAGCTCATGGGCAATGTTACCTAGTTTCGAGCAGGTGGGCCTGTGTTGGCCAGTGTCAAGCTCGTGGGCCGTATGATTCCGATGAATGACTCTTAGTCCTGGAGCATACGGCGACGTCATGGGCCATCTGAAAAACGACGTAGTGTGAGGCCTAACATGCATTTAACATGAAGCAATCCAGTGTCTTGCAACTTGCTATTGCCATCCCAGATCTACCTAGGGAAAAGAGAAACATTCGTGGACAAACCGTTGAGAAAGCAAGATTTTGCAAAATATTTTGGAGTCTACACCCATAGGAAGCTCAACTGCACGGAATCACATCGGCTATACATGGCCGGCGGAACCGGGGGGGGGGGGGGAACTCGGCCAGGGGGTTCGCCCCCCCCCCCCCCAATTTTTTTGCACCATACAAATGAATACATATGGTGTCACCACTTTGCCCCCCCCCCTTTTTTTTTACCCCGAGGCCTTTTTTTTTCTTTTTTTTGTTTGTTTGTTAGCTCATGAAACCCGGAAGTGCCCCCCCCCCCCTTTTGAAAACGTTCCGCCGGCGGTGCTATATACTTCAACCATGGACCCTAACCTGTGGTAAGGTCCATGCTTCAACCACAGACTCTCTCCAGACGACGAACGTCAGATCATAAAGTTCGGGTGCTTTGATACTCCACCCTGCTCAGAACCGTCCTGGAATATGGATGCATCATCTGGGATCCCTTCACCCAGGTAAACATCATGAAGATTTGAATGATTCAGAGAAGATGTGCACTCTTCATCTGCAATGACCATCACATACAAACAAGCAGTGTTACAGCCACACTTAAAAAAGAACTACAACGGCAATCCCTGCAAGAAAGTAGAGCACAGGCAAATTCAGGGATGCTGCAAGAACACAATTGATGATAATAGCGATAGGGCAAATGAAAAGCAAAATGACTAATGCTGCTTTGTTTAAGTCCAGCCATAATTCGGGGTGCCAGCACTCAATAGCCCCTGGTACAACCAGGCTGGGCTTTATTATATATCGCTCGCCAGACAAATGCACCAACAGATTTCATTTAAAGGAAACCAAAACCCAAAGAGCAATGTGGATTGAGTGAAAACAGCAACACATCCGTGAAAGTTTGAGGAAAATCGGACAATCGATGCAAAAGTTATGAATTTTTAAAGTTTTGGTGTTGGAACCGCTGGATGCATGAGGAGACTACTAGAGGTTATGACGTATGTGGACAACAATATAAAGAAAATATAAAGAAAATTCCACAAAAATTTACTTTTCTAGCATAACGAAAGAGCACTTGACTAACCGCTTTCAGAAAGCAGGGGTAATAATTTCTACCCTAAGCATATGTCAGTATCAAGTTGATGGAATGTGTAATTTTCATGAAAAATTAATTTTTGTGGAATTCCCTTTATGTTTTCTTTATATTTTTCAGTGTAGCCTGAAATTGGTCTAGATCTAGCATACCCTCGATCTCTTTCAAGACAGCTGGGCAGCATCTACATCTTCAGTGAAGCACGCGATGGAGCTTACATTGCAGGGATCGGCACATAGATCTCCACGACTAAACTAGATAGACATCCTGAGGTCAGACCAGCGTTCTTATAGGTACACAGCCACTTTATGCGATCATCAGAGTCTTCCAATGGCAATATGTAAACAGTTTAGGTGAAGACAAGCTTGTCGCTATGATGGGTGCATTGCACATAGAGTACAGGATGCACGAGATGATAAGAAAGCTTCATTGTGACTCGCGGGGTGGGCTATTACAATCCTTTCTCAGGCAGAGGTTCTGAATTATCGGGTCGTGCTGGGTCTGCACACTGTGAGCTGAACACCATATCAAGTATACGCGGTATGCCCAACTGTAGGACCTGTATGTCCTACAGTGTTAGCTCTACAGGCAAATATACGCGGGGCCATACCACGAGACCGACACCCATGAGTCATACAGCCCACGAGTTCGACATTGAAAAAAGGTCCACGAGTCATACAGCTCATGAGTTCGACACTGTATAGGTAAAAACAGCCCACGAGTTCGACATTACAACACGGGGTCGGTCTTGTGGGCTTTGTTTGCTTAGTGTCGAACTCATCATGGGCTGTATGACTCGTGGACTGTATGATTCGTGGGTATCGGTCTCGTGACGTGCACCCAAATATGTACTCCCCAGCCATGTCCAAACACCTCAGAATGTTAATGGACCCCGAATGTCGTCATGAATGACGTATTACGGCATACCCAATATGTACCGCCTTAAAAGACGTTATACCTGTAAAACATACCCTTATGGCGTCACCAGGGTATATTGTACCAAGTACAATAGTATACCCTTAATGGTATTTTGAATAACTATTTCTTACACTAGTTGTAAAATATCAACAAAATAATACTGTTCTGATTTACAATAAGGAATTCACTTAAATAACTAAAGTCAGATTTAATTGTATATAGTAGTGATCTCTATATATTGTACTGCCGAATTTACCTCCCTCAATTTTGAAAATCTATAACAAACTACATAAATTGAAAACACATAAATTCAATGAAATAAAAATTCTACATCCAATTAATTTCAAACTTTATTCAATCCCAATATACTGCAAGAGATTGAAAATTTATATGAAGGTAATTTTTAGCATTTCCCACATTTTGCACTGCATGACACTGCTTTGTGTGTAATGATTTGGGAAAAATACATGGAAAATCGAAATACATGTTTATGTATTTTACATGGAATCAGTTCCCGTCTTTACATTATATTGACATGTTTAACATACTTTAACTCACAAAGATGCCTCCTGAAATGTTTTGAAAAACTTCTGGTTGATTTCACATGAGCGGATGATTAGCAGTAGTCTTTTTGATATCATCTCGTGTGAAACAAAGCATTGTTTCTCTTCAAAAGATAGCGTGCCAATTAATCTGCACTTACGGTTGGTGCTCTGTACAAGACATTCCAACCCACCTCCACCTCGTCCGTAGGCGTTGTGTTGTAGAGCGGGATCTTAACATCTCTCATGAAGCGAGACTTCTCTTTTCTTTTCTTTTCTTTTCTTTTCTTTTCTTTTTTGTTTTCTTTCTTTTCTTTTCTTTTCCTTTTCTTTTCTTTCTTTTCTTTTCTTTTCTTTTTTTTCTTTTCTTTCTTTTCTTTTCCCTATCACTAACAAATAAGTTTAGCAGGAAACATAGAAGCATTCACACATACTCTTTCTTCCCCGGGGACATGGTGACGTGCACTTCACAATTCCATGTTTAATTTTCCTAAAGAGTACACCTAAACAGGGGCGGCGGAATTTGTGTGTGTGTGTGTGTGTGTGTGTGTGTGTGTGTGTGTGTGTGTGTGTGTGGTGTGTGTGTGTGTGTGTGCTGTGTTTCTAAGCGTGGGGGGGGGGGGAGGGCTCCTGGGCCGTGGTTTGGGATAGGGTCAATGGTCTATTTTTTCAATTATGTTTTTTCCCTTTTCCGGTTCCCCCATCCCCCCTCCAGCCCCTCTCCACTTCTGCGGCCCTGAAATGCTTGGACTACGGTTTGCATGAATAAATGTTTATTGCAAAATTAGCTTAGTCATCGCTGCATCAATCTTGCAATGTTGTTGTTTACTATTTTCCCTCTCCATCACGAGTAAATATGGAATGTGTTGAACAAAGTTGGTGTGATGTCGGAAAATGTGAGACTGTATATTGCAGGTGGCCTTTAATTTGTTTTTCACATTTTATTGACATGTTTAACATACTGTAACTCACCGAGATGCCTCTTGAAATGTTTTGAAAACTTCTGCTTGACTTCACATGAGCGGATGATTAGCAGTAGTCTTTTTGATATCATCTCATGTGAAACAAATCATTGTTTCTCTTCAAAAGATAGCGTGCCAATTAATCTGCACTTACGGTTGGTGCTCTGTAGACATTCCAACCCACCTCCACCTTGAGACATCCGTAGGCGTTGTGTTGTAGAGCGGGATCTTAACATCTCTCATGAAGCGAGACTTCTCTTTTCTTTTCTTTTGTTTTTTCTTTTCTTTTCTTTTCTTTTCTTTTCTTCTCCTTTTTTTTCTCTTTTCTTTCTTTTCTTTTCCCATCACTAACAAATAAGTTTAGCAGGAAACATAGAAGCATTCGCACATACTGTTTCTTCCCCGGGGACATGGTGATGTGCACTTCACAATTCCATGTTTAATTTTCCTAAAGAGTACACCTAAACAGGGGCGGCGGAATTTGTGTGTGTGTGTGTGTGTGTGTGTGTGTGTGTGTGTGTGTGTGTGTGTGTGTGTTTCTAAGCGTGGGGTTGGGGAGGGCTCCGTGGCCATGGTTTGGGCAAGGGTAAATGGTCGATATTTTAAATATGATTTTTCCCTTTTCCGGTTGCCCCATCCCCCCCCCCCCTCCCCAATTCTCCGGCCCTGAAATGCTTGGACTACGGTTTGCATGAATTGTTTATTGCAAAATCAGTTTAGTCATCGGTGCATCAATCTTGCAATGTTGTTGTGTACTATTTTCCATCTCTATCACGAGTAAATAGGGAATGTGTTGATCCTTTAAAGTTGGTGTGATGTCGGAAAATGTGAGGCTGTATTGCAGTTGGCCTTCAATTTGTTTTTCACATTATATTGACATGTTTAACATACTGTAACTCACCAAGATCAATGAAGATGCCTCTTGAAATGTTTGGAAAAACTTCTGCTTGATTTCACATGAGTGAATGATTAGCAGTAGTATTTTTGATATCATCTCGTGTGAAACAAAGCATTGTTTCTCTTCAAAAGATAGCGTGCTAATTAATCTATACACTTACTATTGATCTACACTTACGGTTGGTGCTCTGTACAAGACATTCCAACCCACCTCCACCTCGTCCGTAGGCGTTGTGGTGTAGAGCGGGATCTTAACATCTCTCATGAAGCGAGACTTCTCTTTTCTTTTCTTTTTCTTTTCTTTTCTTTTCTTTCTCTTTTCTTTTCTTTTCCTTTCTTTTCTTTTTTTTTAGTTTTCTTTTCTTTTCTTTTCTTTTCTTTTTTTTTCTTTTCTTTTCTTTTCTTTTCTTTTCTTTTCTTTTCTTTTCTTTTCTTTTCTTTTCCCCATCACTACCAAATAAGTTTAGCGGGAAACATAGAAGCATTCGCACATATTACTGTGTCTTCCCCGGGGACATGGTGATGTGCACTTCACAATTCCATGTTTAATTTTCCTAAAGAGTACACCTAAACAGGGGCGGCGGAATTTGTGTCTGTGCGTGTGTGTGTGTGTGCGTGTGTTTTCTAAGCGTGGGGGGGGGGGGGGGTGGGGAGGGTTCCGGGGCCGTGGTTTGGGCAAGGGTCAATGGTCGATTTTTTAATGATGTTTTTTCCCTTTTCCGGTTCCCCCATCCCCCCCCCCCCGCCCCTCCCCACTTCTGCGTCCCTGAAATGCTTGGACTACGGTTTGCATGCATTGGTTATTGCAAAAGCAGCTTAGTCATCTGGCAGGTTTTCGCAATGTCAGGAACCTTGTCTAACTGGTATTTTCATGCATTATGTTAGATGTGTTGGTAAACTACCTTATTTCGTACTTAATTTCGTACAGCCTGTTATCGGAAGCCCGTCTCTTTGCCTACTTATTTCATAAGCTAGTTGGGACACAATTTTTTTTTCCCGAGACCAAAGCCAAATAAATAGTTATATTACAATAGTTGTGCTACAATACAGAAATTAGTCGTAGGCCTGCAGGTTTTTTTTTTCTTTTATATGAATATTTGTTTCGATCAGTTCTTAATCATTTCCGATCTACATATTGATGATAAGAAATTACATTTCCTTGGAAACCTTCAATTCCTATTTCGTATAGCTTCCCTTCATGTTCATCTCTTTGTTCTTTTACAGGAGTAATGTCAGTAAAGAGTGACCCCCCCCCCCCCGACAGCTCAAGCTAGAACGTAATAGGTAGCAATATATTTTTATCTCTAATATAATCATTTTGTTATCGCAGTCTGAATTACTACAGTGAAATCCCGTTATAACGAGTTCGGTTATAACGAGGAACCGCTTATAACAAGGTCATCGCGTCCGTCCCGTTTTCCTTTGCGTGTAAACCTATGGCAGAACGAATCGGTTATAACGAGATTTCAGTTATAACGAGGACATTTTCGGTGTATTACGATAAAGAAAAACATAAGCAATTTGATCGGATATAACGAGGTTCCATTTCTTGACCTGCCGCTTTCAATCACGCCACGAACGAAACATTGAAAAGCGATTTCACGCTATCCCCGTTTTATTATGTATGTGTGAATGCAGTAACGCACTGCACAAGTGCCCGTCCCGTCTCGATCTCTACATGTACTATCTGAAGCGGGAAGACTCGTAAACAAACATGTTTCAGTCCTGCCGTTATCCTTCTTTACCGCCCATTATCAGTGACGAATAACCGAGTACCGTTCCTTCCATGTTAAACCACGTAACATAATCATAATCATTCCATTTTCTTTTTCGCGAGGTTCCATTTCCGCGACAAACGGAACATTGAAAACCAAATTTACGCTATCCATGTCTCTTTCCCGTTTTGCAGAGTAGTTCATGTTTTCTTCTAAACCACGCAATAAGACACAGAAATACTTTCCGATGTTCCTACTAAGTTATAGAATAAAATCATTCGATTTTGTTTTTCGCGAGATATACGCGTGCGTGATATTAGGTCAGACCACAGCGCAACGAGAGAAAAAAAAAAATACAACGCATTCAAAAACTCTTCATGTAGCGACACTCGTGGCCAAAATGGACAATAATATCAACATGCTTGTGTAATTCATCATTATATCCTTTCCATTTTTAGTTCCGACTTCCAATTGTTTTGCTGGCTAGTAACTATATATGAGTGTATAATATGATTAAAGCCGAAATAATTAATGAAATCATAGCGATCCCGCCGGGCGACAGTAGCGTAAGAATAGTTGAATAACGCATGCCAATCTACTTGAGTCGGTGTTTAGATAAAGAAACAAACACATTTAACAGTTTGAATAGATCTGGGATTGTTCATTATCATGTAACAAATGATTATATAAATATGAGTGTGTATGATTAAAACCGAAATAATTAATGAAATCATCGCGATCTCGCCAAGTGACAGTATAGCGTAAAAATAGTTGAATAGCGCATGTTAATCTACTTAATTGAGTTGGTGTTCAGAAAAAGAAACAAACGCATTTAACAGTTTGAATAGATCTGCGTTTGTTCATTATCATTTAACACTGCATTTCACAATGAAGAATTTCTTTCTTTCAGAATGGTCTATGAGCTACAGATTTGCGTAAAAGGATCACAACATTCCAAATTCAACCTTGTAGCTTATTTTTCAAGAACGGGTGTACAAAACGCAAAAAGATTTTTGGAAGAAAATAAAGAACACATTTTTAAATCCCTTCGGACGCAACGATCATACATTGTACATGATTACAGCGGAAATGATTCATGAAATCATCGCATTCCCGCTATGGGCACCAACAGCGTAACATACCTCGCAAGTTACGATAAACAACGCATGTATGTTACTCAATTTGCGCCGGTGTTTAGAAAAACTTATCAAACGTATTCTATACAATCTGATTTTGTTCATTGTCATTTTACGGTGCTCACTGTATTTCTCAAACGATCCGAAAAAAAAAAAAACATTCTTTCAGAATGGTTCGATACAAGAGGAAGAGATAGGTGAAAAAAGAATCACGAATATATGATCTTGCCGAGCAGGCCTGAGCTACTTCTCAGGAACATATTAATGTGAACTATTATGCGAAGAGATTTTTGGAAGAAAAGTAAAGAATTAACGCATTTCAACCCTTGCTTTTCCGTCTTTTTTATGTATCAATTCACAATGTTCCCTTTATTGTCTCAGTAATAACGATCCATAATTGTGTAATAACAACGCAAAGTATGTTCTTATAAGTTTGATTGACGGGTATGATTTCGTGCTTATGTTTTTCTTTGTTTTTGATGCGTACGGTTATAATGAGGTACCGGTTATAACAAGGTAATATCGCCGATCCCACGGACCTCGTTATAACGGGGTTTCACTGTATATACTCTTATAGAAAGGTGTTGGTAATACTGACTGTATGCCTTTGTTGCCTTTAACATGAAAAACAGACATATGTAAGTCCTGGAACAGCTGTAGCTCCTATTACCCGCCCTTTCCAGAAGCCAGCCCCTTAAAGAGAAGAGGGAGGGGAGCCTACATCCTTTCAAAGTCATGAAGCTCTTGTATAAAAAGTAATGCTTTCAGAAGAATCTGAACTAAACACTTCTGATAACACCTATAACAGAGATGCCAACTGTTACTGCAGGTTTAATGGAAAATATTGTTTTTCCCAAATTATATTACTACGCATCTCTACTGCGCAGAAAGGTAAAGATACTGTTCTTCACCAGAAAAACGCCCTTTTCAGCCCTCAGCAACTGCAATGCTATTTCCAAGGTTGCCTTCCCTGCTACAGTCGCTGTAGGCAAGCCATTTTTTTTAATTACCCCCTACGAACATAATGGGTTAACCCCCAAGTGACATTTAGGGTGACTTTATGAGACAAAGTTGATCTCAGATCACATGTAGTTTTAAGAAGGATTCAAGGTTTATTTGATGAAAATTGGTCTTGAAATGGCTGAGCTTTCAAAAACAGCAATCCTAATAAAATTGACAGGCCACGACTCTGACCACGATTTCTTTGTTTTACCTTGTTTTTTGATATCTCAGTCATTTCAAAAACGATTTTCATCAAATAAACTTTTGATTCCCCTTAGAATTGTGTGTGGTTTCTGAATATCTAGCAAAATGTTACAAGCTGAATCCTCACCTCAACCAGTACTGTACAGTCCCTTTGAACTGATTTTTTTTTAAACTGCTATTTAGCTTTAAACCAATATGGTGGCCATATTGGATTTTGCCAATATGGCCGCCTCAGAGGGTGCCCTTCTTGGCGCCCATCAAAAATCGAAATACTATGGTCTTGGCTACATGTGTGCCAAATTTGGTGCTTTTGGAAGAATTTGAGCCAAAAAGTCCCTTGTGCCCTCCACTATGTACAATATTGTTTCTTACAATTCTCTGTTCTTTTCCACTAGTGGAATAAAACACACCCATGCACATGCGGGGCGTCGATTTGGAGGAGAAGTGGGGTGCTGGTGGCAGGCGGCGGGGGCAGTTGATCCCCACCCCAATTATTCCTGAGATGTGGATAATTTTTTTTTTTTTTTGCCTTTGCTTTTTTTTTTTGAGAGAGAGAGAGAGAGAGAGAGAGAAAATTGCCCAAATTTTACACTCTGAAGTGTGCATCAGATTGCTGAAATTCAATTCTGAAAATGCAAAATCCCCCTTTTGTGAGAGGGGATATCTCCTTCCTATAGACTTCCTTCCATAGATGTAGCACGCTTTGGGGATTGATAATTTCCCTAACTCTATGAAAAGTGTGTTTACGAGATATTTTAATTTGAATTCTAAAGATGAAAAAGCTCTCCCGTATGCACGGGTGTCCATTTTGGAAGGCAAGAGGCAGTTGCCCCGCATCCCGAGAAAATAATTAATGGGGGGGGGGAGTGGTGTTGACATAAAATTTTGCCCCCAAGTATTTGCTGAGATGCGGATTTTATTTTATTTTTTTTTTTTTATAGAAAATTGTCCGAATATTTCACCTATACAGTAGTGTGCACCAGATCTTTGAATTTCAATTCTTAAAATGCAAAATTTCCTATGCATACTCCCTCCCCCACACCCTCTCCCGTTAGGTCCCCTTCCATACACTTAGTTCTTTTGAGATTAACCTTTTTTTTTTTCTTTTTTTTTTTTTTTACTATATCATAAAAAAGTATGCACCAGATGTGTCATTTCAGTTCCAACAAATTCAAAACTTCCCTCTTGTTTGAGGAAGGTATCCTCTTCCAATTGAGGGTCATCCCACGAGACCGACACCCACGAGTCGTACGGTCCACGAGACCGACATCAAAAATAGGTTCATGAGTCATACAGCCCATGAGTTCGACACTACGCACAAAAGGCTCACGAGACCGACACTAAGAAAAGAAGGTCCACTAGACCGACACTACGCAATAAAGACTCGCGAGATCGACAGCACGCAAACGAGGCTCTCGAGACCGACACTAGGCAAAGAAAGCCCACGAGACCGACACTAGGCAAAGAAGGCTCACGAGACCGACACAGTGCTGTCATACGACACTGGACGGACAGGATGAACAGCGCCATCTACATGTCAATTACAAATATGTACCTGTACAGGGTGTTCCATGAAGGGGAAAATTACATACTGGCAGGTGCAATTTCCTCACGCTATCGAGCGGGAGATTGTAACTAATTGAACAACACCATCTACTTATTATCAACGACATCAAGAATGTATCTCTACACGTGTGGCTTGTAGGGGGCAGTTCTGTCACGCTACGGGGAGCGATATTGTTACCATTTTTTTTAAATTAAATTGTCTTCTTCATGGGACCCCTCCCCCCCCCCCCCAACAAACAAAAAAAAAAACTATGAAAAAAATAAAAGAGGACAAGAACGATGTATATTTTAGATGCCATCGTGCTATTTTTAATAGGCTTTCCTATAGCTAGACGGTGGACATGATGTAAGTTTTTTTTTTTTCGCCCTTTTCTTTCTTGCTTCACTAGTTAAGCAGGCCTTATTGGATATCCTATCCGCCTGCTTATACCCGCCTGCTTAGAGTTCAATTTGTAGTTTTCTCTGTACTAACTATAATGTAAGACATTCAAAGGATGAAAACGTTGTATATATCGCATCGATTCGCCTCGATTTGTGGCTTGTGTTTGTAAGATTATTCTCCTCAAAACAGTACATTCTTCATGAAATAGAATAGCAGTTTAATTCATGGATGCATCTTCTTTCTCCGAATCCTTACCTTGATATTATAGACGATTACGTTATTTTCTGTGAATTTATACTAAATCAACACCTTTGCAGATGACCACTCCCCCTCCTATCATGTAAAGCAGGTGTGCACTGCAACATTCACCATTTTGTGAAATATTTTCTTGTAAACTTCATTTCACAGCTGGGTATTTTTCTAGTTGGTAGATCTGAATGTCCACATCATTTTATTTTTTCTTCTTAGTAGGTGTGTACCGTTATGTGTTTCGCGGACAGGAAAACGAGGGTGTTTTGGCATTTTCGAAATTAATGTGGAAAGATCTCATGCACACTTTTACTGAATGTTGTTTATTCTTTCACAAACACTCACACACACAAACACAATTAAAGATATTGAACAGTTCAGGGGTTGAGGGAGGGCAACTGAAGGGGTAATACCTTCGCAACTCTTCTTCTCCATCTCATATCTTCCTTATGCCATTATCAGGGCCCCATTTCATAAAGGTTGTTAGGATGGCAACTCTTGCTGGAATGGCAACTTCCCATAGCAACAGCTAATCAGGAGGCTAGATTCTTGTCGTTGTCATGACAATTTCCATTCCAGCAAGAGTTGCTTTCATATCAACTTTTTATGAAACGGGGCCCTGGACACCCTATCATACAACTAATTGGTCTATAGGTGGCGCTGTTCATCCTGTCGGTTTCGTGGGCCTTCTTTGCCTAGCGTCGGTCTCGTGAGCCTCTTTTGCGTAGTGTCGATCTCGTGAGCTTTGTTTGCGTGGTGTCGGTCTCTGAGCCTTTAAAGCGTAGTGTTGGTCTCGTGGGCTTTGTTTACGTATAGTGTCGGTCTCGTGAGCCTTTTGTGCGTAGTGTCGAACTCATGGGCTGTATAACTCGTGGGCTTGTTTTACTTGATGTCGAACTCGTGGGCTTTATTTACTTAGTGTCGAACTCGTGGGCTGTATAACCAGTGGGCTGTATGACATGTGAGCTGTATGACTTGTGGGCTGTATAACTCGTGGGTGTCGGTCTCGTGACGTGCACCCTTTCAATTTACAATTTACCCTTCCCCCTCGGTTTCTACCCATAGATTCAGTACGCTCCTTTTATTGATAATTTCCCATCTATATTCCGTTATAAATGTGTGTACAAGATTTTTATTTCCATAGCCCCCTCGCATGGGAGGAGTTGGGGGACAGCCCCTTTCATACCCTCCTCTCGCTATATCAGCATCCCCTCCATGCATCAATATAAGCATTATGGCTACACTTTTGGGGTGGACAATTTTTTCCCGAAATATTCCACCAAGAGTGGCACGAGATCATTGAATTGCAAACATTATTAACTATCGCAATATCAATATTATTCTCATATTTGACCTTGTGTGTTTTTCATAGGTCGAAGGTAATAGCTTGTTAATAAATAGGGCCTACCAATGCTCTCTAGAACATCATCATGTTTACCACTAATCAATGATGCCAAGCATCAATATTCTGATACTTGAGGTTATTGATCTCTCAAGGTCATCAGAGGTCAAAGATAGAAACCTGTCTGTGCTCTTTGGAATATATGAAGACAATTTAGTTATTAAAAAGAGATATGGTTGTTTTGTATACATCTTAACCAAGTTTATCATTAAATAATGACATCACATATCAATGTAATTATGATATTTTGAGGTCATTGACCTCTAAAGGTCACCAGACGTCAAAGGTAGAAACCTGCACTCCTAGAAAGAAAAGGGTAAATCAACATTGAGAGGCGAGGAGTGACAGCGTTTTTAAAATGTTGTAAACACCCTTTTATCCAGCTGAATCCAACAGTTAGATGTGCTAGATACAGCAAAAAAAGGAGTGAATACAGCATTTTTAAAACGCTGTCACTCTTCGCCCATTTTAAAACGCTGATTTATCCGTTTCTTTTTAAGAGTGTCTCTGCTCTTTGGAATGTGAAGACAATATTCATTGTAAAACAGATATGCTTGTTTTGTACATCTTAACCATCACTAATTACATTACAGATCAATATTTTTGAGGTCATTGACCTCTAAAGGTCATCAGAGAGCAAAGGTAGAAACCTGACAATGCTCTGTGGAACCGGAAGATAGTTTCTTTGTAGTACAAAATAATGCATATTTAGTGCATTGTAACCATATCTATCATTCACAAATGCCTCCAAACATCAATATTCTGATATTTAAAGTCCATTGGCCTCTGGAGGACTTCAGAGGTCAAATCAGACTTACCTTCCGATCTTAAAATGAATCTTATGGTATGTACTAACACTGGTGAAAGTTTCATGCTTTAGTCAAAATTTGCACAATTCTCATGATCTTGAGGGATTAACCGCTCTACTAACACGTCTTATGGCGCGTTTACACCGAGCACGGTACGGGGTGACGGGCCTGGTTTCTGCTATGTGATGGTGCGCCATAAGAAACCATGTCTGGTTCTGTTCAAAAGAATCAGTAATCCGGTACAAAATCACCCAAAATGTTATTCTTATGTCAAAATCAAGAGCAACAAAATCAACCCTAGAAGATTAATTTTGCAACAATAGTGATATTGTAACAGAACCAGACATTGTTCCTTCTGGCGCACCATAGCAAAAAAACAAAACAAACAAACAAACAAAAAAAAAAGGACCGTTGCCGTTACCGCGTTCGGTGTGAACGGGCCTTTGTTGTTATGAAGCACATTATATTCGCTCGAGGTATATTGTTTCTCAATCCCAGAGACTATAAAATGATATTCATTAAGCCCAACAATGTACTTATGTGTTGTCATACTCCAAGAACAATCACTTAAGTATGAGATTCAAGAGTTATTCAAAAGAGAATTGAAGCCACCTGCCCCAACTCCCCCCGACCTTTCTTCATAACCTAGTTTGATTCGAACTCATTTATATATATATATATATATATATATATATATATATATATATATATATATATATACGCAGTTTCTCCGGGTATAACAACGAATAAAACACAAGCCAGACATAATAAAACATAATACAAGCATCGTTAAAATCATGAGGGGATATAAAAGTCAATTTCAAGACACATGACTGTGTGCTATAGTTACTTTTACACAAGCAATAGACGAATGATGATGAAATTTAAAAGACTATAAAGATTTTTAAAAACGTGTGCACTATATCATGTGTAAATGAGATGAGCAGAATACAGGATACAGCAGTTAAAAGAAAGCTAAAGACAGAGGGGTCGTCCAGCAAAGTTACAGCCGGCGTCGTACAACCTGGCTATGCATGTTGTGATCAGAGAGCATAAATTATAATGGCAGGAGGAAAGCCTAAATTAATGGTAATCTACCTTTATAAATGGGAGCTGTCATGATATGACATATTTTGTATTTGTCACGTAATAATTTGTCTCCATGTAGCTCATGTAAGAAGTTGATGTTATCGCAATTAATGGTTACAAAAGAAGTGCAACTTTAAAGACAAAAGCGTGCATAGGATGACCAAATAAGGAGATTTTGCGATGCACAAGGAAAGTAAAAGACAGTGTTTTGGAATTAAATGTTTTTAGGATGAGTAGACCCTATGTGACGTCAAGATACGAGAAAAGGGTATCCCTGATAGTATGCCTCATATCTGGAATGTGGATGTCATTCACGACGTCAAACACAAGTTTCTAGCTGGGTCAAAACAGGACCATTTCGTTCAAAGAAATCCTGGTTTCCGTGGACAGGAAGTGATGACGTCAAGCGGAGGCTTGACCAATGCAAAATGAGATACTCAGGAAAGTTTTTACAGGCAGAAAACTCAGCCAATAAGAAAAGGGGGCAGGAGTTCTGTAAAAACTTTCCAGGAAGTCACTTCATTTAACTTATTTTACATGGAGACCTATGGTCCAACAAATGTATAAATATGCAATGTTTAGCGCAAAATTCAGATGCCATACTTTGCGTAACACTCAGGAGCAGGCTACGTTACTTCGAGATTGCGAAGTTAGAGAGTAGCAGAATGTTAATTGGAATCAGTGTGATTCAGGGATTGTTGCATTTCGGCTTGGACGGCCTGACCGTCCAGAAGAGAATCTAGGAGGATTCGAGTTTAAACACCAACAACTGTTGTAAGTACACAACCATTTAATTGAAAGTTGTTTGTAATTCTTAATTCCCGATATGGCACTGTATGTGTGAAGTTTGTATGTCAAACCGAATTTTAATTGCACTGTGGAAGAAATAGAACCCAGAACAAAGCTTAGATTTTAATGGGCTGATTTATCATCCCTTACTCAACGTTGAAAGATAATGATACATTGTAAAACATTATAGTGGAAATTATGTGTGGTCAATGAGAGGGAATCATAAATGTGTTTTGTGAAAGCCTTATGACTAGAATCAAGAATAACAAAGGACCACAAATTATAAGGGAGGTATTATGTTATCAAATTAACAGGGTGTTTAGGGTTCCAGAGAGGACCAAGTTTAGGGTTCCAGAGAGTACCAAAGTTTGGGGTTCCGACAAGGATCGAAGTTGGGAAGCGAACGATCAGAAAGGGGAGACGACCCGCTACTTCAGGCAGGGCATCGTCGACAGCCTAGAGCAACCAAGCACGGAGCTTCTAGAATTAACAACCGAGCAGAATAACCAAGCTCAAGATCAAGTCAAATTGGATATCTGTATTCAAATTTGTACTGTTATCATTAAGCTTGTAAACCATCACAACTTTGAGACCAGTATGATAAATATCATTGATTGTTACATTGTAAGAAAACTGTGTGATTGGCTACTTATTTCGAGGCACATGAGTTGCGCAAGTCGGAAGAGTTGATTGAATGAATGGTCTGCTGACAATCTGCTGCATTTGGAGAAAGTCAACCTTTGACTATATAGAAAAGATGCCAGTCGCAGGGAGGAAAGTCCCCCAGTGACAAGAGCATTCTTCCCCCATCCATTGTATCTCCCTCTTCTTTCCCCCTCCAACAAAGGGCAAAAACAAAAGCAAGAACACGACACAAGAATCGACATCCACATTATCGCTATCATAATGGGACAAAGCAAAGACAACAACATTAAGTTGTTATCATCATGACTCTTTTCTTCCTGAGATGAATAATGAAACACGTGTTTTAATCTTCCCCGCTCAGCGCAAAAAGCATCTAGAGATTTTGGATGTGAACTGTTTTGTGGAAACTACTGCTCGTCTTCATACTGTCTACCTTGACTTGAGTGACTCTATAGGTCCCCTTTTTAGATTTGATAGTTGATTTGTTTTTCTTGTAACTGGCAGAATTAATGGGTGATCCTCCTTCAAGAGATTGCTTGAAGTCTGCTCTGGTTCACAAAACTGGCAGGGCAGAAAAAATATTCATACACTATCAAGCGTTACGCCTGTTTATAAAGAGAGCTGCCTGAGCATAAACTGTGATATACGGTTACCATTTGACGGTGAGCCTAAAAGGTTTCACGAAGAAATGGGCAACCTGCCTTAATGAAGTGAATGGTGTTTAAATAATCAGATGCAATCATTATTTCAATAGCAGATGTGCTGTCCCCAAGGTGACGAGATATAGTCATGTGAGTCTTCCTATCCAATCAGATTCTTGCACTTTTCTTTTGCACGACTTGTCAAGGCGACGCTTGTTGTGGGCAATTGAGGGCGTTCTACGATATTATATATTAGTGCAGTACATAAACGCTATAGTCTCTTAATGTTAAAGGGACTGTACAGTACTGCTTGAGGTGGGGATTCGTGTTTTGAACATTCCTAAGTGAGATAATGAGAAACCTCTTATGAAATATGAAAGAGAATGTAATTTTAAGAAGGATTCAACGTTTATTTGATGAAAATTGGTTTTAAAATGGCCGAGATATCCAAAAAAAAAACACACACACACACACACACACACACACACACAGACACACACAAAAAAAACACACGATAATAATGAAAGGCGATAGGCCACGCCTTTTATTAGGATCTCTTTGTTTCACCTTGTTTTTGGATATCTCGGCCATTTCAAAACCGATTTTCATCAAATAAACCTTTGATACCCAAGTAGAATTGCATGCTCTTTGACATCTCATAGAGTTGTTTCTGAATATCTCGCAAAAAACGTTAAAAGCTAAATCCTCACCTCAACCAGAAGTGTAGACATCCTTTGATATAAAAGTGCCAGAGTCATTCATGCACGGAGTATGACCAACCCGGTTTCAATGGGGTACAACATGATATCTTTTCAATGCTTGCCTAACAAAGCATCATGCCGTCATATTGGGACCCACTGGAGCAGAGATGGCCATAGAAGCTTTGCGTGAAGGTCGCATGCGTGAAGGTCGCACTGGTGGATGCATACATAGGGCGGTGACACACTTGCTCCTGCGACAATATTGCTCCCGTCTTATTTTCTCCAGGGACTTAAGGTTAAGATTAGGGTTGTGATAGGATTTTAGGTTTAGTTTGATGTGAGGAATGGTATTAGGGTTAGGGTTTTGTATGTGGGTAGAATTTATGTTTGGCTTAGCGTGAAGATATTTGAAGAGCTTGCTTCCAATAGGCGCTAAATCCATCATCTACCAATAGATTTAGCGCCTTTTGGTTGAAAGCTCTTAATTTCATGGTAGCAATAGTCGCATGTGCAAAGGTCATTTAACCATGCTGGCCAGCTACATCTGTAATCTAATATATTTCCAATAATTAGAATCCAGTTAAAATTCAATCATTATAGATTTATAGATTTCTGTTATGTGGGGCAAGCTTCGAGCAAACTTTTTGGCTGTCAGGATCAACCCATCAATTTTATTTTATCTCATGTGTATTTTTCATCCGACGTCCAAACCCACATCTGATTCATTTGATGCTAATCGAATGTACGAGGTAACCTTCAATTTAATTTTGGTTTGATTTGATTTATTCATTCACAATTCAGATACAGCTATTGTATCACTTACAATAATATGATCATTAGCAGCAGCTTCAGCTTCATTCATGGGAAAGGAAAGAAGGAAATGTGCAGTGGACAGAAATTATCACGATCTCGATGTTTTAAGAGACCCAGGGCATACCAGGCAAACGAGTTTTTCTTCTTATTTGTAAAAAAAAAATAAACAATCTTCAACATTTCATAACTTCCTAATCTTTGATCCGATTTTGATGAAAATATCATTTGTTGTGCCTGCACCCTGTTTTTCTTCTTGCAAATTAGTTATTTTTCATTTCTTACGTTTTATTTGTCCCTGAAGTAGCGGTATAAAGAACAACTAATGGAGTCTTAACCTTACTTATTACTAATGCGCAGAAAGATAATCTATCCCATTTCAGAGGGCGCTATAGATGGTGCACGACAAGTGGGTGAAATGCATTATTTAAGATTAGGTAAAGTCAAAGACTGAAAGCAGAAGTAAAGTCATGGAATGATGTGGTTGTTTGTTTGTTAGTGTGTTCGTTTTCATGTTGTTCGGAACCTAATTCATGGATGTCTTTTTTTTTTCCTTTTTCTTTTTGAATAGCACGAAATACCTGATTATGTTGATAGAGCTTTTTATCAGGCGGAGCTGATAACGTATAAGTGACCAATGCATTTGCCATGGGCCCACTATTAACTGCATAATAATCAAATGTCTAATAACTTCTCAAATTTGAATTGATGTACAATGAACAATGTTGTGAGAAGAAATTTCCGGACCGGTCTTTGCATGCCAAATTTTGTAGCTTCCGGGCATCCAAGAGCCATTTAACCATATACGCACCTTTTGATTCCCGGAAAAGCACAACGTGCGCTCCTTTCACATCTAATGATGCCGGCCATCAAAGTAATTACATTTGAATTTGTCTTTGCAGGGTGAGAAGGCCTTTCTATTGTCTAACAAACTAACGTGATTGATGATACAACCTCGCCATTTTGACAGACGAACCGCTGCTTGTACGATTGAGCTTGATGTTAAAGGACAAGTTCACCGTCATAGACCTGTGGATTGAGTGAATGCAGCAATAGAAGACATCAGTGAAAGTTTGAGGAAAATTGGACATTTGTTCCAAAGTTATGAATTTTTGAAGTTTCTACTCAGTCACTGCTGGATGAGGAGACTACTACAGCTTGTGATATCCCATTTTTGAGATTCTGAGGCTGCCATCACTATACATCAAGCATGTGCTTAAAGACGGCAGGCTCCTGCATGTTTTTTCTTCCTCTTTATTCTGAAAAAGTGTATCCTCGATTCCTTTGATCTCATTGTTATGTTTGTACCTTAAAGATTGTGATTATGATACTATGGATGTAATATTGTTTGTTTGTTTTTTTCTATTCTGTTGCCAGATACACGTGTTGTCATTTTTTTCAATATGTGATTTCCTTGAAAAAAAATGCAGAAATAAAATCGAACTGAACTGAACTGAACATGACTGTGTAGAACGATATAAAGAAAATATAAAGAAAATTCAAGATATTTCCACTTTTCTCGCATAATAGAGAAGACTTAACTTGACTCTTTCAAAAGGTATGAGGGGATAATATCACCCTTACATGCGTCATTGACAGTTCAAAGAAATTAGCACCTTTTTCCAAGAAAAAAAAAAAATGTGAAATTCTCTATGTATTTTCTCTATATCGTTCTACGCATTTGACATCATACACTGTACTATAGTCTTCTCATCCAGCAGTGACTGCCCAGATACTTTAAAAATTCATAACTAATTTGAACGGTTTCTGCGATTTTCCCCCAAGCTTTCACTGTCTGGTGTGTGCTACTAGTATTAATGCATTCACCCATACAATCCACATGTATAAGACGGTGGACTTGTCCTTTAATATGCAGATAAACATCATCGGGGCACAACGCACACATCACTTAATCGCACGCCCTCTCTCTGCACTGCTGTTTACTATGACTCAGTGGGTGGCAAAACTTATAACCGGAGGGCCAAACCCCAAAAAGTCGCTTACTTAACGAGTGAGTTGCACTCTCTCTACAAACTAAGTAGACCATGCTTATTTTCAAGTTTTTATTGTAACAAACAACATTCCACTGGTCTACCTCAAAAAAATTGTTGCGAAAGCCTCCAAATCCAAGATGGCGTCCATGATGGCCGCCATATTTACTGAATTTGTTATTTGCAAGATAGAATTTGATTGAAACATCAGACTTCAACAAATTTGATGTCATATAAAAGAAAAGAAAATTATCTACAAGTTGATACCATTTTTGTGGGTTATTGTGATCACTGGATTGAGATTTTAAGGAAAAAACACTCATTTTTTGATATTTTTCTGAAAAAAGGAAAATCGTTAAAATGCTTGATTCAGCATAAATCAAAGAAAGACCGAAGGATTATCTTGAAACGTTTCAAGAATTTTGTTTGACATATAATTAATATTTGGAGAAAATTAGGGGACAGTACCATTTTCGGTTTAGGAGTTATAATGTCTCAAACTTGAAAACTCACTACGTAAAAATGGCCACTTTAGTTGTGACAAGATCTTGTTGGTTGTGAAAAAAGCCTGCGCGCGCCAAGACTACTACACGCACCTCTGGCAGTGCCAGTGGTGCGTGTAGTAGTCTTGGCAAACGCAGACTTTTTCTTTGACAAACAAGGGTTTGTACCTGCAAACTAACTTTTCATACCAAGTGGTAGCTCAGGTGACGCTGATTGCTATCATTTCAAAGTAGATTGTTCTGAAGCAGATGAAATGAAGCAAAAAATATCTTTCAAATAGAGGTAGAAGCTTGAAACACTAACATTGCTATAGAAAGTTTAAAACAAAATTTGAATCAATCACTCAAAAAATTCAAGATTGCAGGCCATCAGAGCTGACATAGTGTATTGCGCCAAAGTAAATGTATCATTTTGATTTTGATACAATTTTGTCTGTTTTGCTGTCTATTTATATGGTTTTTATATATTCTGAACATTTTAATGGTATTTCAAACCATCTTAGGCATTTATGGAGACATTTTTCAGAATGCACCATGAATATTTCTCTAAAAAGTAAAAAAACAAATAAAATTAAAAATGTTTATGAAAACCATGCAGAAATTAACATCTTTCCCATGATATAATCAATATTTGGAGAAAATTAGGGGTCAGTATTGTATTTGGTTCAGGAGGTATAGTGTCTCAAACTTGAAATCCAATTTTACATATTATTTGCACGCATCTATTCCCAAAGACGTCACAGAGGGTCAAATCCAAGATCGTGCTTACTTTTCGAGTTCCACTCTCTCTATAAACAAGACCATACATAATATTAAGTATACTAAGCAATGTTCCGTAAGTACACCTCAGTAGATTTGTTGCAAAAACCTCCAAAGTACAGATGCGGTCCAATAGGGAAGCCATTTTTATTGAATTTAACATTTCAAACATAAAATTTGATAGAGACATTGGATTGCAACAAATTTGATGTCATATGAAGGAGAGCAAAACTTCATAAAAGTTGATACCACTTTAGCTGTGTATTGTGATAAATTGGGGGGGGGGTGTTTGCTTCTCTTTTTTGGGGGGGGGGAGGGAATACATATTTCATATTGTTTTGAAAAAAGGAAGAAATGTAAAAATGCATGATTTAATATTTATCAAAGAAGAACTGAAGAATTGTTTTGAAACCTGCGATTGAGATTGAGATTTACTGAGATTGAGACATAATTCATATTTCTGGAATTATAGGTAATATCATAGACTGTTGACAAGTTAACATCTAAAACTTGAAAAAATATATTTATGCATTATAAATTTTGCATACAATGTGTTTACATGGTCACATGCAATATTGTTATGATTTAGTGACTTGCAAGTACCTGCAAACTAACTTTTCATGCCAAGTGGTGTATAGGTGTCGCTATACTGTAGCATTTCATCATAGTAGATTGTTCTGAGGCAGATAAGATTGAACAGAAAGTATTTTCCAAAAAGAGATAGGAGCTTGGATTTGGCACAAATTTTGCCATTGTGTAATATTTAGCGATAAAAATAGCATCCACACAAAATTCAAGATGGCGGTAATTAATCAAGGTTGTCGTTCAAGGCATTATTTACCATTAGTGCACGTAAAACAAAAACCCAGCTTTACTTATAATGCCTCAAACTAGTTCTAAACTGTGACTTAGGGATAGAACAACTAATGCACAAACTTAAATCAGTAAAATTAATGCTAAATATTGTTAGATATACTAAATAGATCTGATAGGAATGTTTTTTTTTTTTTATATATACTAAGTTGTTAACAGTTATCATGGTTATGGTTTCTTGGAAAGAAATGGTGATATCTCCGTATGGTTTAGGCTTTATTATATTTTTTTTTTTACATGGTAGAATGTTTTGTGATACAACTAACCTGCACATATAAATCGAATGTGATATTTATCCCAATGGTAAACAATACCTTTAGTGTGTTTCGTGAAAGTTAAATCTCAACTTATATACTGTAACTTATAATTTGATATATTTTTTAAATCTTCTTATATTGCTGTCTATTACATGTTTCTATACATCCGAACGATATTGTACTAGTGTAAACCATATTGAGGGTCTTTTTTTTTGGGGGGGGGGGTGGAGCTCATTCCAGTGTTTGGGTAAGGCCCAATCTTTGATAAAAAAGAAATGTTTCTGTATCAAAGATATGCTTTTTTACATGTATGTTACTCTGCTGTTGTAGAAACGTGAATGATGATGGTATAATATGTGTAATAATGTCTGATCCGCAGATGTCCTTGAAAGCCCTTCTGATCCGAACCCCCCCCCCCCCCCAAAAAAAAAAAAAAAAAAAAATCCGACATGGCGGCAATTTCTCAACTTTGCTCTTAAATGTGTTGTGCGAAATTACTTTTCAGTATATTGTTTGAATAAAATTGTCCAAATTTATTATTCGTGCTGTATATTCACATTTACAAATAAACATGCTGAAACTGTATTTACTGTTATCAGATTTTCTTACATTGTTTTTAGGCTGATTTCATGTGGGTTATAGTGTCACAATTGATCTGAACTTATGCCATTGGTATGTCTAGATGCTTTCCCATATTAGATATAAGGATCTCTCGAGAGTGAAAATGTTCATTTTCATTCATTTTAGAGTGACCTCGTGGATCATTCGAAGAGTGACGAGTGATCCCTAAGGCAGTGCTCGAAACTAACGGTGGTTCGGTGGCCCAGGGCCACCAAAAACGCAAGTCGGGCCAACAAAATGTCAGAAATGAAGAATTTGGTGACTTGATCGGGCCAACGAAAAAGGTCGGATATTTGCCTTTGGGCCACCAAAAATAAAAGTTAGTGTGGGACCCTGCCTAAGGTCACTCTAAAATGAGTGAAAATGAACATTTTCACTCAAAAGTCACTCCAATTTCACTCTAAATTCACCGTTTTCTGTTATTCACTCCTCACATCAAAAGTAAAAACTTCCACTCGATTTGTTTTTTCTTTTTCGGAGAGTAGAATATCACTGGTTTTAAAAATATGTCCATAAAAACCTAAGACGGTTTAAGATAGCGCAACAGACAAAATTGTATCAAAATCGAAATAATACGTTTAATTTGGCGCAATACACTATGTCAACTTTGATGGCTGTCATCTTGATTTTTTTTTTTTTTTTTTTTTAGCGGTTGATCTAAATTCTGTCTACAACAAGATTGATGCCAAGTTTCAAGCTATTACCTCTATTTGATTTTTTTTTTTTTTTGGCTTCATCTCATCTGCTTCAGAACAATCTACTTTGAAATAATAGCGATCAGTATCACCTGAGCTACCACTTGGTATGAAAAGTTAGTTTGCAGGCACAAACCCTTGTTTGTCAAAGAAAAAGTCTGCATTTACCAAGACTACTATACGCACCATTGGCACTGCTACAAGTGCCAGTGCCAGTGGTGCGTGTAGTAGTCTTAGCGCGCGCAGACTTTTTTTATGACCAACAAGGTCTTGGTCACATCTAAAGTGGCCATTTTTACGTAGTGAGTTTTCAAGTTTGAGACATTATAACTCCTGAACCGAAAATGGTATTGTCCCTTAATTTTCTACAAATATTAATTATATGTCAAACAAAATTCTTGAAACGTTTCAAGATAATCCTTCAGTCTTTCTTTGATTTATGCTGAATCAAGCATTTTCATGATTTTCCTTTTTTCAGAAAAATATAAAAAAATAAGTGTTTTTTCCTTAAAATCTCAATCCAATGATCACAATAACCCACAAAAATGGTATCAACTTGTAGATAATTGTATTCTCTTTCATATGACATCAAATTTGTTGAAGTCTGATGTTTCAATCAAATTCTATCTTGCAAATAGCAAATTCAGTAAATATGGCGGCCATCTTGGACGCCATCTTGGATTTGGAGGCTTTCGCAACAAATTTTTTGAGGTAGACCAGTGGAATGTTGTTTGTTACAATAAAAACTTGAAAATAAGCATGGTCTACTTAGTTTGTAGAGAGAGTGCAACTCGACCTCTGTTTTTAGCTTTTGGCCCCCCGGTTATTATAGTTTATCTAATTTGTGCAGAAATACCTGGGCACAGTCACACTCATATAATTATATGCTTGTGACGAATGTCCGTTGCATTTCAAATCATTTTCTTAAAAACTGTATTAAAAGTATCTATTCTGATGGTGTACCTTCAATCTGACATTGCTTTATAAATTATCTTTACTTCGTGTACTTTTCATAGTTTTATTTTCTATGGACTGTAATAATATTGTACTGCACACACTGTATACGCATTATGTACATTGATGCATATAATCCATAAAATTATGTCGACGATTTAAAATGTTTGTTTATTTATTTATGTATTCTTTTATAAGTAGGGTAGTTCCATTCAGAGCCACAAAGGCGTACTCTTGCAAGGGAGCTCCAAGATTCAAGAGTCAAGATTCAAGATTCAAGATTCAGGTTCCGTGTCAATATAATAGTTATCTTACAAAGTGTGGACAATCAGAAACAAAAGCAAGACGAACATATTATTATTTAATATGATACAGTGTACTAAAAGTTGTGATTTTTTTTATACTGTATCGACAGTGGAATGAAAAAGAAAAACTGAAATGAACTGAGCTGAAGGTTAAACTTGATAGCATGTATCTACAGCCTTTATCGATCTCATTATTATATGACGCTGGTTTACCATCAGAAAAAAAAAAGAAACAAAACGAGATGTACTTTACACCCTCTATTCTACAGCCTAAATCATAGAGCTACAAGATCTCCTATGTAGCTCCATGACTAAATGGAAACACTGCTAGATTGCTTTGAGAAGAGAGCATGGACAGTTTGTTTTTGAGTATAATTATATGCGGATTAGCTCCGTGTTTGGGTTCTTCTTGTTGTTGCTGCTGCTGCTTCTGCTGCTGTAATGCTCCTGCTGTTGTTTCTGCTTCCATCAATTCATTTAGCGAAGTGATCGATAGGAACAGAGAAGAGAAAAGAGCCCAACAATTTGTGGTAATATTTTGTTAATAATATAGTAGAATGGTTTTAAAGGACATCCTCGCCCGAACAGCCCCAAAAGTAATTTCCGGACTTCGCGCTCTGTGCATGCAGTGCGTTTAAATTCTGTAATCATGACGGTCGTGTAACATCGCTGGCAGCCAAACTGCTCCTTTATTTAAGGTGTTTACGATCAAATCCATCATCAAACATTGCTGCTGTCTGGTTCCGTAAGTTTCTCTCAACAGAGAACGAATGTCAGTCTATTATCAATTTTAATGGCCAGATAGCCTAGTTGAGGCAAAGTTTGTCCAAAGGCGGCATTACTCTAGTAGGCCCTACCAGTCACTATGGCAATAAACACTCTTTGAGGTAATAATCTACACTGAGTAAAACGGTTAGAGTTAATGGTTAAACGCACACAGCTTTGAATACTAGTAGACCATTGTGATCCCTTAATTTCTTTTATATCTTAAACTCATATACTTTTTAATTCAATAGGAATCTATATTCGTGGCTCCTTGTGAATGCTCAATGCAAGTATCACAGTATTGTGGGAGGAGATGTGGGTTACACGCCCCGTCCAACAATGAGAGCATGTGATTAGCAGGTAGTGATATACCACCTGGCAATTCTCTCTGTGTTTCATCAATTGAGTGTTGTCATGGAAACGGTCGTTCTGATGACCAAACGCTCTGCTCTTTTCAGTGATGAAGTGAAACAAGAGTCATTAATAAGTAAAAAATTGATTTCGAAAATGTGTCCAGCACAAGTAGGGATAACGATCAGGGATACCAACCCTGTTGAAAGGGGTTTGTTAATGGATCAAAAACTTACAATATTAACGTCCAATAAAATGAATGGCTGGCAAGGCAAGTGACCAAAATCAATTAATGAAAACGAACAAAGAAAAAAAAGAATGAATATATATTTCCACCAACAATACACCTGCTCTAGAACACCAAGAGTTAATAAAAAGTTTACAAAGAGATGTTTCCGCTTTTCTTCTAAAACAAAAGAAATAATAATATGCAAAAATTGATTGATTACTGTGAACCTAGTTTAAAGGACATGGATGCAATAGAGAAGGGAACGGAATAGTAAGAAAGAAAAGATTGAGAATTTACAATAGCGCGCATCGTTCACATGTTCTTCGTTGACCGGGATTCGTTGAAAACACAATATCCCTCCCTGCGAACACCTCTCTTTCTATCACTAATCATAGGAGACATCTTTGAAATATTCTAATGTATTCAAGTGTCAGACACGCTTCCTGCGAAAAGGTTCTTCCTGCGAAAAGGTTATCCTTAAACTGTAAGGTTTGCCTAAAGTCGAGTCAGAGGGTTTGACCGGTTGAACAGCAACGCAACTGATGCAGAATAGCGTAAAAACATTTAAAAAAAAAAAACAACGTGGACGCTTCGTCTTTGTGATTACTAAAACAGAATGTCGCTATAAAAGAACGGCGACGTTATACTTCCGAAGGCAAACTATCTAGGCTACTCGTGTCATTGTCATGATTGTCTCATTACAGCATACGCCATTGCTAATGATGACACTGAGTTTAAAATGCAACTGGCGTAAATTCAATGGATCTTCATAGAGAAAAACACATGCGACGCTATTATGTGGGAACCATTAGCCCTTTTGTGTGGTGCCGCCCAAATTGTAGCTGAGAGCCCTTTTTAATAGAGAGCTATACTGTGACGAAAGAGAAAAACAGAAAGAGAGAGAAAAAATATGTAGGGGGCAGAGAGAAATAGACTGATAAAGAAATAGGAGAGGGAGAGAAAACAAAAGATAGATTGAAAAAGAGGATTAGGGAAAGACGAAGGGAACTTATGTGTAGTTCTGGGTTTTTGTTCTTTTTTACATAATTATGTTTCTTCTTGAGGGAGAGGGTGCATGTGGGTACAGAGTGTGTATAATTATGTTGCTGATGGCAAAATAATTGAGATTCAATGTGATATATACATATACATATATATGTTATTTATATATATATATATAATATAAAATCATTATGTACATGTATAATATGTAATATATACATTATATGAATATTATATAGATACATATGTGATATATACATTATATAAATATTATATGTATATATATATATATATATATATATATATGTATAATATTTCTTTGTCATTTCATCTGTCTGCGTTATGTGTATATTGAGAGCTTTAACGCAAAAATAAATAAATGCCGTTTTATTATTTAAAGTTAGGTCATCATCAAATATAATCAGATCGTTGTGGGGTAAAGGCCTGGGGCAGATAAATTAAGAAGGGAACGAGTCACTAAAAATGAACGTATTAGGCCTATGTCAACCGACTATTCCCCTGATCTCTTATCTTGTCTGCGACACGCCCTCTAGGGGGCGCTAATGTAGATTACTTTCGGCAACACGTTTACACTTTTACACCTTCGACAGTGTTCCTCCAAGGAGGTACTAGGCGAGCTCGCCTAGTACCTCCTTGGTTCCTCTGGTCTCATGTGGAGTTAGAGTAAGTTGTTTTGTTTTGTTTTTTGTGTGTGTGTTTTTTTTTTTGGGGGGGGGTTAGGTCTAGATATGAGAAATACCATTTTTTTTTTCTGCAACATAAGCAACATATTTGGCATTCTAGTAGTAGGCCCTAAATGTAAACCAACATAGGCTGAACTTTGTGTTTTGAAATTTTCCAAATGTCCCAACAGAATTACGTCCACCAGAAGTCGTTGAATTTCAAGACACTTTAGTTTGGATATGTAAAAGCTCTTCCCCCCCCCCCCCCATCCGCTCGGTAGAAAAATCTACCTATATTTCCAATCTTGAATACCCCTCCCCCCCCCCCTTAAGAAAAAAAATCCTGGATCATATAACTGTTACCTAATCAATTTGATACCAACTAGGGTGTTAGTTAAATTGATAAAGCCGATTTTTAATGGGTTAAAGGTATAATTTACCATTTGCAGATGAAACAAAAAAAAACAACAACAATTACAATGGAGGATGTTTTGTCATACAACTGACCTATCCACACATATGTATCCCAAGCAGGGGTGTATCCAGGATTTTTTTTTTTTTTTCTGGGGGGTCGTAATCACAATTTTTGGACCTTTACCTGTGCGAGGGAGTGGAGCGACCGAGCGGGGGGAGGGTTTGGGAGCCTGGGGGTGTCCCACGGTAGGGAGTTTTTGAATTTTATATCTTAAAATGGGGCCATTTGGTGCATACAAAAGTGACTTTTTCAGCATACTTAAAAAAAAAAAAACATTTATGTTAAAATTGGTGATAAAACCTGTGTTGGTCACTTACAAGTTCGTCAATCGGTAAGTTTAAAACTGCATAAGTGCATTTAGAAAAAGTTGCTGACTAGATAACCTTACACTTTCCTAAAGTACATAGACCCCCGGGTAAAAAGCCCTCGAAAAACAAAAATTGTCTTTTACAAAAAGTGGACCTTTTGAAAATTTGCATACACCCATGAAAAGTGACATCGTGAACATTGTTTATTTTACATCACTGCTCCCAAAGGTAAATAGGACCTTTAATCAGAGCCAAGAACCCCATTCAATAAGTCGTCGTTGATATTTGAAAAAAAAAAATGAAAAAAAAAAATCATCTGTGCCTATTTCGAGCATCAAATAGGCACAAAAGATATATTTTTTTTTTTTTTTTTTTTTTTGAATGTCAAAAATCGGTTTTATCAATGTACTTCTAGTAACTGACCCCCTTGGTATCAAATCGATTGTAGCGCCCTCTGTTATGAATTTGCCTCCACCTGACCGCCATGTGTGTGCCACTGATCTGATCAGTGGTGTGTGCGCCACAGAAAATCTGTGGTGTGCGCTATGTGTACACAGACATTCTCTCGCCAAGAAGTAGCCGTGCTCCATCGCGTGCCACCACGCACTCGCGCCGCGGCGCTCCCGTGCCAGCCGCCCAGTAACTCGTTGTCTGCTGCTTAGCTGATGTAGACACTATTCAATTAATGTCGTTTGCTTCAAGATGTTCCTATTTGCTGTGAGACAAATGTAGATAATCCTATCAAAGCGAAAGTGAGTATTCGTGAATAGATTGACATTTTCGAGCTCTGCTGGGCTGGAACCATTACAGTTAATAATCCACGGCACAATAATGTGGACATGTTGCCTAAAACCTAAATCAAGTCCTTCACGGTGCTGTGCCTGTGGCGAGCCGCACCGCCGAACACGAGCTGACGAGCGGCTGGCTGGGTCTGGCGTGTGCTCGCAGCGGAGGTAGCGGGTCAAGCTCTTCTTCTTCCAGTCTGGTACAGTCTGCCTCTAGCGCATTACTAGTATCGTACCTTACCTTGTGCTTGTCAAGTGCTGGGTGTACAGTATGCAGGTAAAAATCCTCTACAATTTTCGATGTGCAGCTAAAAACAAGACGAAAGCTCATCCATCGGAGCTTTACAAGTTGCACCTCCTTCTTGAAGATCTCCAGAGGTGCAGCTAATGGTGGAAGGAGGTGGTAGCTAAGGGAGTTCCACAGCCGAATAGCATCTGGGTAGAACATGGACTGAAATAGTGAGTTCTGGCAAATGGAACCTGAGCTGAAGCTTTTGTGGGTTTCCATTGGTTGACGGTCCTGCAACTGGTATGAAGTAGGTGACTGGAATGGAAGATCTACCAGATCATGAAGAATGCTGTACATCACGTATTTCATGTTGTTTTGAACGTTAACTCCCAAGTACTTTGCAGTTTCTGTGACTTGTAGATGCTCTCCATGAATGAAGTATGGAAAGGAGGTTCTGGATGATGCTCTTTTATTGGAGATATGCATGACCTGGCACTTTCATGGGTGAAGTTGCATTAGCCAGTGTGCCTCCCATTCTTGAAGTGCGTCTAATCCTTTTGCAAGCGCAGTCCACGTCCTCCTTACTTGCCACCTTCCTGTACAACAAGATGCAGTCATCAACAAATAACCTTACCGTTTACTCAGATGATACGCGATCAGGCATATGTTTTGTCAGAAAACCGTTGTTATCTTTCATCTGATTTCAACATCAGTGATCAATATTTTCTATAAACTCTTCCGGCAATCCTGGGTTTCAGGGGGCTAAATTATTTTAGGCTTCTAGGGTAGCCAACTCTTCGCAACTTAGCCGCTGCCTAACTGAGGAGTGTTATGTTGAGTTGTTCATGACTGCCACTCATTCAGGCTGTTGTTTACCTGGTAATAGACAAGCAAATTGAGTTATCTTCACAAGTTCTCGGCATTATCGTGAAATAGTCCACCGCTCCATTCACCACCATTCATTACGTCATAGCCGGTGACTGCTTTCAACCTCCATAGACTTTGCACATAGTAAAGATGGACTCGCAGAACAAGAGGGGACAGATATCACGATTTGGCCCTATCTACACATTTTGAATGGGTTGACAAGTGCGCAGCCAAATTCAAGAATCCACAATTATGTTTTTGAGCCGCTCAGCATGAAGAATTAATCCCACGAAAATACCAACATTTAAAGTATCTAATGGATAATTCCATATAAAAAAAAAACAACTGCAGTGAGTACAGAAGATTTACCTACATTACAGTGAGGGCTAGGTCAGGGCACATTAAAATCCCTCCTTTGATTTTTCTTTGCTTTCTCAGATTGTTACATCTGGTGCTATCCGCCCGAGGTGATGCTATGATGTTTGCCCCTAGGGCAAGGTGCAGAGGGAGAGGTCTGCTCCAACTGGCGTGGGTCGGTCTGCGATGGCGCTCCACTGTGCGAGTGAGGTTCGCTCCCAGTCCCACAGGGTTCCTCCATCTTGGAGGTCTCCGGACAGCACTCTACAACTTCATCTACGCCAAGTCCCACAGCGGGAAGTTCGTATTGAGAATTGAGGACACTGATCAGGTATTAAAATCTTGCATTCAAGTATCTTGCAAAATATTCTAGAAGAGAATATGATTGTCATCATATTTTGATATGTTGCCCTGATGCATGACAACAATTGAATTTGTACAAAATCTAAGAACTACTCTACAAAGTTTTACAAGATAGAGACTCAGCACCTATTGTAGTAAGTGGAGTTAACCCAGTTCAAATTTCCCGAGTGACCTTCCCTTTGTCCCAGTTTGTTAGAGAACCATTTTTAGGCACTTCTCTTATTTTCAAAATGACATAGTCCATAAACTTGCGCAATGAAACAATTTGGTAAATGGACTTCATGTTCAAACAAGGAATGAACTATGAATGCGTAGTCAAGGTGAACAGATTAGCCCATCATTTTAGCACTGGGAAAAGTATCCATGTCATTGCTTTGCTTTAATGCATGAACTAACCTTTTCTTTTATCATTGTCAAATACTGAGCTTTAATGAATACTTCGTTGATGTCGGGTAGATGTGTTAAACATATGTCACCCTGCATCACAAAACCATATAACTCAATTCAAATGGACTCTCCTAACCTACCTAAACACTGGAAAGAAAGGACACACTCTGGAAAGTGTAAACTTTAACATAATGTAGAAGAAGACTTTTTCAGAAAATATGAAAAACTCAATATTGGGTAGGTTAACCCATTTCACTTATTTTTAGTCCTCACACACAATCACTGCTTGCGACTTTTTGTTCGTTTTGTGATGCACGGTCACATATATATGTTGCACACATAAGTTACTCGTATACATAATATGCAAACATGATTCCGTTCTGATTGACAGACAAGACTGGTACCTGGTGCTCTTGATAACCTACATGCCATGCTGGACTGGACTGGCCTACATCCTGATGAAGGTGAGAATATTTCTAATCAACATGAGTTTTTGCTTTTAGTTATTTTATTTTTGTACTCTTAATTGGTTCCTTGGGATGTGATGACAATAATGAGAATTGACTTGTTTGTAATAATATGCAATGTTGCATATTCATATTTGAAGACATTTATGCAATGTATTTGACCTAAACTACTCTTTTGACGTGCATGTTCTAAATTGGTTTCAATCAAAGTAGACAGATAAAAACCTTGATAGGATATGCGAAGTGGATCTATCATATAGCTTTCTCTGACTGTTGTGGTGATCAGCTGCATCATCAAAAAATCTGTTCCACACAAAGATGGTAACATGTGGAACTTTGTATCTATCATTGAACGTGTGTCTACTGAACATTGAAAGTTTGCGGTGATGCAAGGTGACATGTGGTGATGCGGCTAACACCTTGAATTTTTCCTCATTAGACACACATCAGGTATTGGTGAAGTGATGCAGGGTAGTCTGCCATCCACCTCTGTATGTGGTCGATATAAAGCATTGATGCAAGGGAGGGTTTTCAGTAGATACAGAATGGGTAACAAAACTTGTGATGTACTGACAGTCTCAAATTCTTATTAGAAGATTCTTTGTATTATTCAGTTGATCATTAGGCTGTGCATGGTCTTATATTTCATGCAGCAATGGCATATGTATATTCAAAGCCAACCCTATGTACAATTTGTTGTACCAAATGGCCCTTCAATTAACAGGGCCTGCTGGAGACTTTTTCACTGCCAAAATTATTCATCGTCATCATTGATTTGTTTGTAATTTAGCCTTTGTATAAAGTTCAATTAGCCAATTCCTGTCTTAATTTCTGGCTCTAGGCCCAATAATCTTGTGTTTCAGTGTACTGACTGTTGACACGTCAAAACAATTATGTGCTCATATTTGGAACAACTTCAATGCACAGTGCAATTATGAAAGTTTCCTAAGGATAGATAGTCAAGTTTTGCTCTTTTTAAATGCTGTATAAAGTTAGTTCTCTTGTCCTTCTTTTAACTCAAAAGGACCCGCGGCAGGAGGCGACTATGGACCATACATACAGTCAGAACGACTTGAGATATACAAGCACCACATCCAGACCCTGCTAGATGTAAGTGTCTCTTCTGTTCTTCAATAAATCTGCCTGTTTGGAAAAAGGGCTAAGAGCCGTTAGCCCATTCCATACTGAATTCTGAAATCCCCATAGACTTAATACACAGACCACCAGGTTAACTGAAAATGCTAAAAATCGAAGTTTTCACAAGGGTTATTGGGTTACCAGGATTTTTTAGTCAAAATCTTAGCGTCATACCTTTGGCAGGCCCGTAGCCAGGATTTTTCAAGGGGGGGTGCGGTCACTAAAAAAACGGACCTTCGCCAATACCAATGATGACACACACACACACACACACACACACAATTGTATATATATATATATATATATATTCTTCGGACGACCGAACTACAAAAGTTGTATAAGAATTTGCGCGCAAAGCGCGCCGCAAATTGTGAATTTTGACTGTTTTAATGACGTTTTAAAGTCTCGAGGAAATTTGTATTTTTGTCTGTTGCATGCAATCGCGTTACGGTATTTTATCTAGGAAATAGTAAAAACTCATTTTGCCAGGAAGTTGGTTGCAAAGTTTAATTGTGTTCGAGACTCTGCGCGCATAGCGCGCCGCAAAATTGAGAATAGTGATTTTCCTGGTGTTGTTTTAACTTTTATTTTATCTATTGTATACCCGCGTTAGCAGGCCTGAAGCCTGGTATGCGAGTTTGTCAAAAACGAAAATAAATAAGAAAATTTTTAAAACAAAATGAATTGTAAATGTGAACCGTTTATATTTTGCCTCCTTGTGGTAGGGTATTTCCAGCATTTCCGAACTTTCAAATAATCATTTCAGATTTAATAATATCAAAGGTAGTAGATCCGATTCGCAAACATCTCCAATATCAGTCAAATGTCATATTAACCATCATGCTAAGAAGGTTTTCTTTGTGAAATTTGGAGGTCAGTGAAATTCAAAAATTAAACATCCGTTAGCCATTGGAAGAAGTTGAGTGCAAATTCAGACCTCAGGCTTAGTGCTCAGATGTTTTCCTATTTGATTTGATCTGTCTTACTGTGCACACTAAGATACATACTGGAATGGTTATTTCCTATTTATTAAATTATAGTAGCATATTTGGTTACTAGCTGTCTCTAGGCATTTTCGAATTTGGGCTGCAAAGAGATCCACTACCCTTAATTTAGAAGAGAGATAAGTAAATAATGATAAAATAAACAAACAAAAAAGAATGAGTTTCTTTTGTAATACTATCTGACAAACTTTTTACTTTACCATTTTACTTCATAGCTCAGCACTTTCCATTCTCTCTCATACCCTCTTACCCATTACATTTAAATGAAATACAACTAAAATGAGTTTGCGTGCCTGCATAATACTCTTTGGAAATTATAAGTGAGAATGTTCTTAGGTTTTGGCTCACTTTAAAATGAGAACCAATAGAACTGTCACAACATGAGAAAATGTATAAGTAATAATCAACAGTACATTTCCGAATTTGGCCTGCAAAGAAATCCGCTACCTGTAAGTTAGAAAAGAGATTAGTAAATGATGATGAAATAAACAACAAAAAAGAATGAGTTTCTACCGCCGTATCCAGAACAGAGCCTGAAACGGTGCAGGCTCAAGAAATCGTTTTTACTAATACGTCTTGAAGTACTGTGTGATACTGTTGACTCAGACTTCTACAAAGCTGTAAGTGAGAATTTTAACCCAATCCGGCTCATTACCTGTGTTTTTTATGAAAAATATGAATAAAGAATGTAAATTAAATAACGACGCGTCACAATGCAGTCTAACGCTCTCACAATGTTATCATACATAGGGTTTTTCCCTGACTGTTTTTACTCCGGAGCTCTTGCAATATTCAGGCTTTTGTAATACTATCTGACAAACTTTTTACTTTACCATTTTACTTCATAGCTCAGCATTCTCTCTCATACCCTCTTACCCATTACATTTAAATGAAATACAACGAAATTGAGTTTGCGTGCCTGCATAATACTCTTTGGAAATTATAAGTGAGAATGATAGGTTTTGGCTCACTTCAAAATGAGAACCAATCGAACTGTCACAACATGAGAAAATGTATAACTAATAATTTGTTGGAACCGTAAGCAAATGCCAGCTGAAGGCGAGTAGGCAAGTGTGTTTAAAAGCATTAGATTATGCACGGAGATCGTACAGTTACTTGATAGATGATCTTTTCTCGAATGTTGGTACTAGCAAAAGAGCTAGAAAAAGCAGCTACAAGGGTTGTATTATAATTCGTTAGGCATGCATAATGGCCCAATGAGTGTTACAAGAGAACTGGAGTAAGACAGGTCTTTCATTTTGTTTTGTCTCTCCTAATCGTTCGTAAGAAATGCTAATTCATGACCACCTTTTCACAATTTGATTGGAGCATGCATTCATAATGGAAAATAGTTGACATAATAATCTATCCCCAGGCATTATCATGCCAACATGTACTTATATATACATGTACTATATCTTTGTGAGACGTAGATATAAAATGTCTCAGGTTTTCGATTATAGTAATTTCGAGGAAATTTCTTTAATCTTTATCATATATGTAAACTTGAGGCTATTAGATTTTCATCCACTTACCTCTGTTCCTGTGAAAAAATGCAAGTGTCAACCTCAATGTCATCCACGAATCGCACGTACTCGGGCGGCCAGTGGAAAAAAAAAAAACACTGGTCACACGCGCCAAGGGCCATGGCATGCAGTGCCAATATAATAATAGCTCGCACAAATTGATACATAACATTTGTGTTTGTGTGCATGGGGACGATCCGATGGTTCATACAACAAAAGGGTTTCGTACAATTATTTCTAACATTGTTAAACGTACTCTTCCACATTTACGTAGTATACAATGTGTCTTTATATTTATTTGGATTGTTATCTTGAGAATTGCTAAAAACCGTTATTATGAAAAAGTGGACCTTTCAGAATTTGGGGGGGTGCGTACGCACCCGACGCACCCCCCCTGGCTACGGGCCTGTTTGGTATGGATGAAACTCCAGCAAGATTTTTGTAAAATTCAGCCTGATTATCATCAATTCAGAATGCAGGTGTAAGTTTCTTTAATTTGTCTCCCTCTGCAAATGAAATTTTAGATTGCTAATTTACAGATCAGCAGTTGTGATTTTATAACAAATTTCAGTTGTAGAGGGAGACAAATTGAAGAAACTTAACCCTGAACCTTTACCCCTCTGAACAATTTCTTGCTTTCATTTAAATTCAGCATTATTATTAATTTTCAATATTTTCCACAGTTAGCTTGCCTTTCAAAATCTAGTAGGTATCAGTATGTATTTGTTGGTGTGTGTGTGTGTGTGTGTGTGTATGTACTCTAAACTAGCAGGAATCCGATTTTGACTTTTCTCTCAAAATGAGATCTTACATTCAGTGAAATACTGCTGGGGCCATTAAAAAAAAAAAAATGTTGAATTAATCATTGTGTATTTCTTGCTGTCAAATTGAAGATTGCATATTTGCAATGTTGCAGTTTATACTGGATTCAAAGTCATATAAATATTTGAATTTTTAGAACTGAGTTGAATGTGTGTTTTACTTTCTATAGACCTGCAAGGGCCCTATAGTGCCTTTGTGACATGACTGATCTTCAGATCAAGGTGAATTTTCATATGTGCACATTAGATCATTCATAAACTGGAAAAGAGTTTTGATCACCTGTCCAGTGAGAGCTGGAAGCCTATACCTGTGTGCATGCATTGATTGAAGCACTTCATGACTCGGATATTTACCTTTTCAACTTCAGAATGGCTCCGCCTACAGGTGTTTCTGTTCCTCCCAACGTCTGGATCTCCTGCGCAAGGCGGCGATACGGAACGGTGAGACACCCCGGTATGACAACAAGTGCCGTCAGGTGTCACCGGATGAGGCGGACAAGCTCTCCAGGGAGGGGAAGAGCCACGTCATAAGATTGAAGGTATTCCATTATATACAGCACCCACGAAAGATGTTTACTATCTGATTGGTCAACTGCTTGTCATTCGACATTCACTGAAAAGTACTATTGCATGCTGTTGAGCCCCAATTTTAGTCAAATTAGATAGTTTTGGATATTACACTTTGAAATCATCCCTCTACATATTATACATATGGGGGTGGTGGTAGGCCTAATATCCTCTTGTGTCCATTATATTGGCCCCTCTGAGTTTTCACAGTGCACCTACGTTGGAGAGGGATGTTAGATAGAGTTGCTTAATTTCATTGTATCGGCACAAGTTCAGAAAGAAATGTGAAAAATGTCCATTTCAGAAACCAATAGGAGCTGTAATCTTAACACTTCTTTCCAATTCAATAATTAGTAATAGATTGTGTGATTAGAAGCTTTTGAAAATTTTACAACCAAACAAACAAATGCAATATGAATACCAAATGACTCGAATAAGATATAATTTTTATCCAGCCTTATGAAACAGAAACAGTCAGTGACTTGTGAAACTTTTAATGAAAAGACATGATACGAAACCAAATATTTGTTCCTAGGACGTGCGGGTTAAGTTACCCTTCTTTCTCCCTGGCGGCCGTCATGATTGCACAAAAGATGGCTCTTGCAGTGATATGATTTGAGAATGTTTTGTTGGTACATGTTTTCTTATTTCTCTATGTAAACATATCTGAATAGATAGATAATGGCTGTGATATACTGTGGTTAACAAGCATCGATTTACTCAGTAAAAGTGGAAATTTTCGCAGTGTTCAAATTTGCATTTTGTGCAACAAGAAACTAGCCTGAAAATAAAAGCACACAAATATTTTTGCTTGCCATATGTTCCAGCAGTTGATGTCTTGATTCTGCAGAATTAAAAACATGCAAAACTCTTCTTACCCGGCCAAGCGCGAAAACTCAGTCGCGCAAAACATATCCACTCTTACAGTACGAGATGCATGACATTTGTCACAATTAAACTATTTTCAATATGAACTTCGTAAATTCCACACTACATCTATTCCATATCTCAGAGGGAAGGGGATCATTAGTGTGGTGTGGAATATTTGGCAGAAAAGTTGATTGTATTTGGCCCTGAAACAAAATCATCTCGAGAATTTTAAGAATTTCGTTTCCTCTAATTTTCACTTGTTTTTTTTTTTTTTTTTTTTTTTTTACTCTTTCCATGATATCTGTGTAGCTGAATCCTGGAGTTGAGCCTAATGAGGACCTGGTCTATGGCAGAACACTCTACGATGCAGGTCATGTTGAGGGTGATCCAGTAAGTTTCACCTTTGACCTCTCACAAATGCCAAACATATAAGGTATTAAACATTATCGGTGTTTTCTACAACATCCCGACGCGCATAAAATGAAATTCTATTAGTAGATGTTAATCTGTATTGGAATAGCAAGTGACAAACGTAGCTCAAACAATCTTGAGGTGTTGCTACATGAATAAAAACACTTGGTGAACGTCCTGTTTATTTTTTTTCCCAATAATGCTTTTGTAGATGCTGAATTTGCGGTAAAAGTGCTGCAGCTAAACAAATATGTAGGATATTGTTACAACATTGTAGTTTAGCAGTCCAAATTAGGGGAAAGTTGGAGTGTTGTTTGTTGTTTGTTTTTTGTTTATCCATGTTCAAGTTCTAAAACTTGTCAATTTCTTCTGTCACTTCTGCCATTTCTCTGTTGATTTTTCTCTTTCTTTTTTTTTTTCAAAGTGATAGGCTTTTTAAAAAGATCCAATGTTCAGTGAACTATGCTGTTGGCTCTGTATTGTCATGTCCCTGACTGGTGAAAGTAGGAATTTCTCTTCAAATGTGGAGGTGTTCCTTCTACATGCTCATTTTATTTCTGATGTTCTGTTCATTCTGCCACATGTCCTCAGGTTCTTATTAAAAGTGATGGCTATCCCACCTACCATTTTGCCAATGTGGTTGATGACCATCTCATGGAAATCACTCATGTCTTGAGAGGCCAGGTGAGATTGGAAGAGAAAGCCGCTATCATTTGGCTTTATAATGGTCATGAAATGGTTCCTAACAGACATTTCAATTATACATAAAAGCTGAAGAAGACTTTGGGTAGTATCGTGCAATAAATTGTGTAATATTAAAAGCTCTGATTTTTTGAATAAGAATTTTACCTCACTACGCTAGCTGTCTTGCTCACAATTTTCTCTGACTTCTGTGTAAAGGTAATGCTTGTTGAAAATAATGACGGCAACAAAAAGAAATAAATCTTACTGTGTTATTTGATACGGTTTCAGTGATTGAATGGCCTCATTTTGAGATTCATAGTTGGTTTCTAAACCAGCAAAGATCACATGTCTTCAAACATAGCAGTTCCATGAAGGTATATATGTGTGTATCAAGGGATTGACTCATTTTGCTTGGCATGTGGACAAGCCAGCAGAGTAATGCAGATCAGATTCACATCTTATGGAGTTATTCCCCGCCTGCTTTAGTGGGAAAGATTGACATTGCTCAACTTTGATGTAACTATCCTATAAACACCATGCTGTGGTTGCAAGGTGATTGTCATGTGAGCTTGATAATCAGCACCACTTTGTTACCGTCATCAAACAAAAATCCATGTCACTGTAGCACAGACTGGCTTATGTTGCAAACAATAATGCTCCAACATTTAAGTTTAAAATGTTTATGGTTTTTTTCTGTAAGTATTTTTTGTTTTGTTTGCATTCATTCTTCATCTTTATTTATATCTAGGAGTGGCTTGCTTCAGTCTCCAAGCACCTCTCCCTCTACCAAGCATTTGGATGGCGCCCTCCACAGTTCGCTCATCTCCCGCTGCTCATGAACAAGTGAGGAACAGTGTAATCACTTAATCAGCATTTGTATTCAAATTGGCAACAGAAACGATACTGTCATTTATAAAGTAAGATAAAAGTAGCATTCTGTAAAGTTTCAATTATCCACCCTTTGATGTATTCCATGGAGACATAAAGCATTAGAAGCCTATGCAGTGATACTGTTGTTAACCCTTTGAGGAGGGACTGATTTTGGTATAACACACATTTCCCTTAAACACCTGCCCAAGTATACTCGGGCTCATATTTAATGGGTTAATCATTTTGCACATTTTATTGTTGATACCTTTCAGAGTTATCTATAAACAGGTAGTTTTACACACACACATTACCACGTTAATTAAACAGGACTCAGTTCAACATTGCGGTGGCTCAGTTTGTAAATTTTGCTGACTGAGCGTTACGATCATGTTCAAAAGGATGACAAAATAATTTAGCATGCAAAATGTTTGAGCAATTTGATGTCACTATCAGGAAATTTATGAAGAAGATCATCACACTGTAATATGTGCTCTGGAATGAACCATTTGCTGAATGGTTTATTCTATCAAACACTGCTTGTCTGTAGCACATATCAAGTATTGTAAATCCTAATACAAATATTTGCCCTTTTGAACATCTGTGTTTATTTTCAAAAATTATTGATTAATACACTGTACTTCATTTCTACACAAGATCAGAGACTGAGGAACATACAGCTCAGATTTTCCAAACTTTTAACATTTTTGAAAAGTGCCTTTAAGAAGGACTAGCTAATAGAATGGATTTACTGCACGTATTATTTCAAAATGTATATGTGTCATGTGTTGATTTGTGTAGGAAATCATTTTATACATCTAGTATCTATTTTCTGGGAAGCTGGCAGATTTGTTTAAGAAAAATAGTGAATTTTTAGTATGTGAAAAACAGTAACAAATTTTGTGGCGATTTTTTCTTTCATATTTGCATTCCTGCAGGGATGGCAGTAAATTGTCCAAGCGACAAGGTGACATATTTGTGGAGAGTTTCAAGGTATGTGCAATGTCTTAGAATTGTTATTGTACGATTTATATTGTACCTTAGAGGTTTTGCCTACAATGGAAGTTACTCTGCTTCTCTCAAGTTCTTTCAGCTGTCATTAAAAGAATATTTCAGTAACCAACATTTTGATAGTGGTTCAGTGCATTGATCTCTGTGCAAAAAAATAAATAAATAAATAAATAAATAGATGAATAAATAAATGAAAATAATATATACATATATGTATATATATATATAGATAGATAGATAGATAAATAAATAAATAGATGAATAGATAAATGAAAAATGAGAAAATGCACCTAGAAAATGACACAGGGTGAGTGGTGATGTTATTGTTAATTTATTCTCCAGGCCAGTCAAAAGAGAAGATAGAATATAACTTATAAAATGTTTGTGTTATTTAGAATAACTCATGCCATATTTGACTTTTAAGTCCTATTCTTCAATATGCATTTATTGTGAAGAATACTTATGATTATGTCGACTTCCTATTCTTCATGTTCATTTCATCTCATATTTGTCATTATCCACAGACGCAGGGGTATTTACCAGAATCTGTGCTGAACTTCATCACTTTCTGCGGATCAGGTTTCGAAGACAACCGGAGGATACGGAACTTGGAAGAATTAATCCAGGAGGTATTATATGAAAAGCAGTTACATAATGCTAAACATTAGATTAATAGAAAGATCGATCATGCGTTGCTCAGGAAGCATGAAATAAACAAAGGAAAAGAGTCAAGTCGTAAGGGTGGAAATTTTGTTAAATTCAACATAGAATAAGAAAGTTGTGGAAGTGGTGGAGTGTCTCATGTCTTCATGAAACAGTGAAGTTTGTCATGGTCATAAATATCAGATTTTATTAGGAATCAAGATTAGCATATAATGATGTTATCATCTCTCTGGCCCGAATTCAGGCAGGTGGTTTAACTGTAGACCATGGTTTAAGATCCAAACCATGGTTTAACATAAGTGTGAAATAGGCATACCTTTGACTTGCATGTATCAAAGTGCATTTGTTACTGGACTTCTGTTGGTGTATGCAATTTATTTATTTATTTTATTTCGCTTTATTTATACTGGGGGCTCAATCAGTACTTGAGTACTGTTTTCCAGAGGGCCCTGTAAACAAATACATGCAAGATAACACTCATAATAAATACACAATCAGTCAATCGTAGATTTACGCAGAAGAAATTTGCATCAACCATGGTCTGAATTCAAACCACCTTCGTGAATTCGGGTCATTAGGTCTGTTGCAGTAGTGTCTGCGTATAGGTTTGTACATTATCAAAATCCAATATATGATCATGACAAATAACCAAGAATGCTTGAACTATGAATTGGTTAAACTCCATTGTTTAATTCAACATTGAATGTGCTATTCATGATTATTGACACAAGGTGGATACCTTGGCATTTATGTGCCTTCCCAGTGTACACACAGACAGCATGTGGGCCTATTGATCTTAATGAATGGTATCTAATGCTTCGCTGAGTCTGAATCCATTGTGTACGTCACCTCCCAACGTTCCATATTTTTAATTGTTCATTATTTGGCTTTGAGCTAACTCCTGCTGTTCTTCTTGAATGAATCCCACTGAAATCAGGTATTCAAGAATGAGATCCTTGTCACTGACTGAAACTCTGAGACTGCAGGAGAGATTAAAGGGATACATTAGATAATTACATTCTTTTTTTCTGTGCAGGTTGAAAAGTGTGTCTGCATGTCCCTTTCCCCCTTTTCAATTTGCTAGTTTTTATGCCTCCGCCACGAAGTGGTGCCGGAGGCATTATGTTTTCGGGTTGTCCGTCCGTCCGTCCGTCCGTCTGTACGTACGTCTGTCCGCTTTCGTTTACACGATAACTTGAGTAATATTTACTGGAATTTTACCAAACTTGGTCCAAGTATGAAGTATGATGGGGCAATTATTTGATTAGATTTTGGGTGAAATTGGCTGGAGGTCAAAGGTCATGGTCAAATCATGAAATTGTATCCGTTTACGCGATAACTCAAGACTGGATGGAGCAAATTTCACCAAACTTTGTTGGAGAATGATGTATGATGGGACAATTACTTGATTAGTTTTTCAGTGAAATCGGACAGAGGTCAAAGGTCAAAGATCAAGGTCAAATCCTAAAATTTATCTGTTTACGTGATAACTCAAAACTGGATGAAGCAGCTTTCACCAAACTTGGTCCAAGGATGATGTAGGATGGGACAATTAGTTGAGTAGATTTTAGTGACATTGGCAAGAGGTCAAAGGTCAAAAGGTCAAGGTCAAATGCTACAAATGTTGCAATTTCCCCCATATCTATGCAATGCCCAAAGGTATTTTCTTGAAACTTGGTGTGGACATGTACTACTGCGTAAAGATTCTCCAGAGAGAGTTTCATGTCATAAGGTCAAAGGTCAAAAGGTCAAAAGTGAGGTGAAAATGTTGCAATATTACTTTTCTCTCAAATGCTTCAATGTATCTTCGTGGAACTTGGTACATATGCATGTACTGTCTGGCAGGGATTATCTAGGGAATTTAGGGGTCATGGGTCAATAGTCAGGGGTCAAAGGTCAAGGTCAACTCCTCAAAATTTTACTATTTCCCTCATATACTAGTATATGCAATGCTTGCATTATTAGTTTCAAAACTTAATACATGCATTACCTAATGGAGATTCTCCAGGAAATTTCCAGCCAGAAGGTCAAAGGTCAAAGGTTAAGGGTCAAAGGCCAAGTTTCAATGCCCCCCCCCCCCAAAAAAAAAAAAAAAAAAAAAAAAAAATCTATTTTGTACCGTCATCACACTCTTTCTTCGTACCTTGGAAATTACTCAATGCATAAACTTCCCCAAAATTCCCCAAATATGTGTACCTGCACTCTTAGAAAATTATAGCAAACCCAGTTCAAGACATTTCTGACAAACATGTCATTTCAATATTTTGCCAGTTATGTGAAACTGTCATGGATCACACATTGTGAAGACATTGTACTATACGCCTATTGGGAGAATCATGCATTATGGCGGAGGCATCAGTCGCCATAGCGACATTTCTAGTTCTGCTATGCTGCAGCCCTTCTAAACTGATCCTATAGCCTCTTGTTGCATTCATATACATTTTTAAGAACAAAGTTAAGTGCATTGTATTATTTGTGTGTTTGTGTGTGTGTGTGTGTGTTGTATATGTATATGTACACAACAAATAAGATAGGGTAAAATTTAACATGTATGCAAGTATTATACATACAATATATTTTATCATTTCATAAGCTACTGTTCATTCGTGGTACTGAAATCATGCTGAATTAGGGAAAGACCAAATGACTGATTGAATGGTTTTGTCTTTTGATTTCTTCAGTTTTCGCTAGACAGAGTGACCACCCACTCAGCCGTGCTGGACATGGAACTGCTTGACCAGGTCAATCAAGGTCACGTCAAGAGGCTGATGGGGTCGCATGAAGGTCAACAGCGGCTCTTTGCAGAGCTGCGCCAGATCGTCGTCAAAACCTTTAGCGGACGGTGAGGATCCCGAAAGAAGAATTTGTGGCACCAAGGTGTCCATACTGAAGAGATTGTATTTTCCCAAAGCATGCGACACTGAAAGAAAATATTGTCTCGATGAGAAATATATCCCAGGGGATTATAAATGTGAAAATTTCAATTTTAGACAAAGCAATATTTGTGACATTTCATGGTCTAAATAAATGCAAATCATGTGGTTCTTTCCCGTCTGGCAGCCACTCAAATTCTGGAAATATATTACCTGACTTGATGCAATGCTCATGGTCTAACAATTTCAGTCTTCGGTACATTAGTCGCATGATTGCATTGAGACCAATCACTGAGCAGTGTTTGTATAGACCATTTAATAAAAAGTAATAAATGATGTACTGCTAGTTTAATACCCACAGAAATCTGCCCAATAAAAGTGAATTGAAATCTTTAAAGAGCTCACAATAGAGACCTTCCTTCTTCAAAGAGACGAGAGAAAATGGCTGTAGAATGCTTGTGTGTTCGTTTGTACTGGTTCTGCCAAAAACCTGATGCCTTTTATACCAAATGCCATCTCTAGATTAGAAATTTGCTGAAATATTTGGACGGAAGAAAATGGTTGTGAATTGCTTGTGTATTCACTTCTACAGCTTGAGCAGAAATTTGACATCTGGTAACACCAAAATGCCATCTCTAGATTAGAAATTGCTGTATTGGGAATGTGTGTAGAAGAGGATTACTGCATGAGATAAAGAGTATAAATGTTTCTTGCCGACAGAGATGACGGAGTACTCCTTGACATGGATGACATCTACCTGAAGAGAATTCTACTCGCTAGAATGGTAAGAAGTTCATCCCGGTCTGTTATATTCCATTTCTCTTTTTAGCTCACATGAATTGAAGGCTTAAGTGAGCTATTTGCGATCAGTCATTGTCCGGCATGCATCATCACTCATCTGTCCATCATCCATTATGTAAACTTTTACGTAGAAATATTCCAAAATATTGTTTTTTTCTAGAACCAGAAGTGATAGAGCTAAGTTAATACTTTGCATGAGTACATTGATGACTGTAGTTTCAAGTTTTTTCATGCAGATCCAGGAGTGCCATCAATACTTCCAGTGTACAATTTGGGGTAATATTTCACAGTTTCATCATTTCGCGATGGACTTGTGTTATCACAGCGTTATTTCACACATTTCTTGTGCATATGTCTCCATTTTAGAGCAAAAATCAACTGTTTCTACAGTCATATTGAAACTATGCTTAACGAGTAAGAGATGGTGTTTGAAATATAACAATAATTTCATCTTCATCCCTGATAGGATCACATCAGCCAGCTGAGGGATCTGGCTGGACCTGACTATACTTTCCTATGGCTGACCCCTGACCTTTCCCCTAAGCAGTTCACCTCCATCACAGAACATGCAGGTAGGCCTCCATGGCTGAGAAAAATAATGTATCTTTCCTGGTGATGTCAGGCTGACATCTGCTCACAAATCCTGTGCGGTGGAAACTCATAATAAAGAGATTGGATATTGGATTGGAGATTGGATATATATTCCAACTCTTTATATTTCCTTGTCTTTGAGCCCTGCTATAATGAAGAATCTCTTTTGATATAACAAGATAATTGTCATGGTTTCCAGGTCCTCGTTATAACAAGACTCCCCTGTCAGTGTTTTGATGATCTCTTTCAAATTAAATCTTGATGATTATCATCACTGAAATAAGAACCTAATATTCATCTTTTTAGTCACTAAACCTCTCTCCTGACCAGATTGTTCACACACATAAACATGATTGTATGGGACTATGTATAAAATTTACATCACTCTTCCTAGCTTTCACAGGAGTTTTGAATTCAATAGTTTGCTTTTGTATGTCCCATCTTGATAAAAGCCATCATGATGATATTATTCTAGCTATGAAAGTCAAATTGAACACAGTGTGGAATTGCGCGTTAAATGTCACTGACACTGACGACATATGGTTCCAAGTGGTTTGAAAGGTGTGTATTTCTTGTTATTTTTGTGGGATAAGGGCAGTGGTGTTTTGAGGCTCTATATGTGACTCAAATGACCTCACCGATGTGGTAATTTCATCCATTTCTTTCTGCTTGGAAACCGCAGACCGTGTTCTGTCGTCTGCGTCGGACTGCCTCGCGTTCCTGGATGCCCAAGACTTCCAGAAGGCGACCCTGGCTCCGGAGCTCAAGACTTGTTGCTCCCGCCACCCAGAGGTCAAGTACGCCCACTGCATGAAGCTGCTCCGACTGGCCATGAGTGGCAGAATGGTAAGAAACCCAGTCCTCATCCTTTTAAAGGGGATGGCTAGTAACTGATCTGTGGGAATCAGTGGGAATGCTGGGGAATGATTGTTCCAATCCTTGTACCTTATATATCTATTGTTGTGTGAAAATTATTTGCGTCAGAATGGTCTCATATTCAAGGAATGTGCAGTTCAATGTTTCCAGGTAAGCATGCCTGTACAGTGACGGGGCGATCGTTAATGGCCTGGTGATGATCGCCCTGACACTGTACAGGCACGCTAACCTGGAAACATCGAATTGCACATTACTTGAATATGAGACCATTCTGAAAAAATAATTTTCACACAATAATAGATCTATAATGTACTCTTAAATGAATCCCACAAGGATTGGAACAATCATTCCCCAGCATTCCCACTGATCAGTAACTAGCCATCCCCTTTAAAGATGTTTAAGTACTAGTATAGCTACAGTGCCGACATCATTTAAGAGAATACAATTGAGGCACACTTCATGCCAGTTCTGTCATTCCATGCATAGAGAAGAAGATTGATTTCAAGTAATAAATGCTTTGAATTTTTTTTCTTTGCTTAAATGTGCAGCAGCTTTAGAAATGTGTTTAGAAGGTGTCAGATTCCATATTTCTTGAGCTTATGAATGTACTGGAATTGAAGGGCATATTGTTGAGATAGTGTTCAATGTTAAAGCACATATTGGCATAAACATACCTCAGGGTGAATCAAAGCATAACACAACACATAGCATATTACATAACATTGTTGATGATGGTCTCCTCCAATTGTACCTCAAAATATGTCAATGTTTACTCCTTTCATGTACCTGTGTGTCTATTAAGTTTAGTTATCACTCTTTTTGTCTTATTTTAGTCAAATTATCGTTGATCTACTGCATTTTTTTTTTTTTGTAGAAGTGGACAAATAATCAGTTGAACTGAACTGAAAACTGAAATTAAGTCTCCTGTTCATATGAAAGTACTTTGGGTATGTTTGCAGTCCATGTAATTTTTTCAAATACAGAGAACATTAGTAGTTTTATTTTAATCACTACATATATCTTTTTGCTATTCTGTTTCTCTCTCCATGCAGCGAGGTCCAGCAGTTGCCGAGATGATTGAAATTCTTGGGAAAGAGGAGACGCTGAGGAGGATACAGCTGGCCCTTGATTTGGTCCACAGGTGACAGTTGCCATGCCAACCAGATGATGCCTTTCTAACTGTTGGTATTTCCCACCTAGAGACTTTGCCTCGTGCAGATTGTGCTGTAAAGAAAGCAGCAAACACACCATCAGCGAATTTGTGTCGTGGTGACTAAGAGCCAATGAAGCGAAAAACCACTTTGCATACAGTTTTTCCAGGAACTACACGTTTACCCCTTTTCCTGCAAGATTCCAAAAATCCCACAGACTCTATGCATGGCACCCCTGAGGCTGGAGTTTGTGATGAGTTAATCACTGACAAGTTAAAGACTACCAGTGGAAAAACATTTAAAGGACAAGTTCACCCAAATATATGTGTGGATTGAGTGAATGCAGCAGTATCAGTTGAACAAATCAGTGAAAAATTGAGGGAAATCGGACAATCCATTCAAAAGTTATGACCTTTTAAAGTTTCATTGCCACCATCGCTGGATGAGAAGACTACAACATTTAATGACATCACTGCAGGACAAGGATATTTCATTTTTTTACGAAATATTCTCATTCCCTCAATTTGTAACTGACACATGTCAAGGGTGATTTTGTTCTCTCTGCTTTCTGAAAGAGGTAGGTAAGTCAAGTGCTCTTTCATTATGAAATGCTATAAATATGAAAATATATTGAATATATATATATATATATATATATATGTGTGTATGTATACATGCATGTAATATATTTTGGTGAACTTGTCCTTTAAATTATGTTTAATCCTTCCGATTAATCTTCACTATATTCACCGTACAATTAATTTCATTTCAACAGAAATGGATGCATATGTCCCTTTAATGTAGTCTTTTTTTTTTCATGGAGCACCATGTGTTTGCATTTCATTTTAGAATAAAATAACTCAATTAACAAGAATGCATATATCCTCTCATATTTAAAATTAAAAAATTTAAAACTCTATCTTGCCATTTCTGTTGTGTCAGCATTTGTTGAATTTAGTGGGGAAAAAAAATGTTACATGGTACCATCTATGAGTCTAGACAATGCAATAGGAAATTGGCATGCAAGAAGTGATTGGACTGACTCACGCACAGCGTCCACCAACCTATGACCAAGTCTACATTCAATGTCCGATTTCAGATGTCATTAATCAGTTGATTTTTTTGTGTCGGACCAAATGTGTCCACTCAATAGTTTACCAGCATAACACCAAACTGACACAAAATTTGCCTCACGCCTGGTTCAAACACTTGAAGAGAAGATGTATAAAAGGAAGACACAAAGCAATAACTTTCATTTCCATTTACAAGGAAAAAGGGTGGACTTGTTTATTCAATGTTCACAATGATTCCACAAACCAATTAACATATGACAGAGAAAACCAACACAGCACCATTGCGCGCACGTCACTGTGCATACCTGTAGATGTCCTTCTGTGGATACGTCAAGACAGGCAGTATCCATGTGACTTGAAGTTTATTTATATTACAATATAATATGAATTCTCTAGTAGAAAGCTGCATGTCTCCCACTACTACTACTAATTCGAGGGCATGTATTAGTTTCAGCCTATGCCACCTCGGGTTCCATAAACGAAGTTGCACCTCCAAGCCTGCCTATCCAACATGGCTGTCCTCGGTTCATTAATACTATCAAGGTCTGTGTCCTTCAGTACACTGATGAAAGTGGCCCTACTTCTTGTTTTTGCAATTCCCTGTTTGGGCTCCCAGAATTGACAGATACGTAGCTCAGGGTGTTGTGCACAGTGTCCCACTAATCTCATCCTTCGCTCGCGCACTTTGTCAGACACTTTTGGTAATGTACCATACAAGTCATTTTAAACGTAGTCACTCCAGGACACATTGAGAGCTATCCTGAGCATGCGTGTGTAAACTCCATCCAATGCTTTCTCTTGTTGGGATGTCTCCCACAGTCGAGGCAAGTGGAGGGTTTTAGGAGAGCCTGCTGCTCCTAGTGAGTGTGTAGCGTGGAATGACTGCTCAGATGAGGGGGCACGCTAGTCTTTATTTCACTTAGGACCACATACAGGTCAATGACAACTTTTAGATGAAGGGGACCAGTTTGTCTTTGTTTCATCCATGAGGGTACAGGACTAATGCCATAAATTCACAAGTCAATCCTGTGTGTGATGAAGGATTTATTGTCCCCCCTTCCTGCCTTGACTCTTTTATTGCTTCCTGCCTGTACCCCAGTATATTACAGTGTAGATAAATGTGCTTTTAGTGTAAGGTACAGTATACAACTCTGCAGAAGACATAACTATGTAGAATGGGCAATGTGTGAATTCAACATAGAGAATGTGCATGCTTATTTGATATTCAAGATTATCCAGTAAAACAAAATGACTGGATGAGGGAATGAGAAGTTGTTAACAATATAGTCCTCTCATATTCACCACTGGCTGCGCACTTGCCGTCCGTGGCAGTATAGGAATACAGTAAACCTCGCATGAGTCGAAGCTCTCGGGACTGACAAAAATGCGTCGACTTAAGTGAAATTCGACTCTCGCGAAAGTCGATTTTTTTTCGACTCACAGTTATGTACATGTATTGTAGTACATTTGCATGCATGTGTGTGTGTGTGTGTGTGCGTGCGTGTGTGTGTTTGCATTCAAATTTGTCTGTTCTTGAAGATAATGTTCTTATTTTGTTCTAAATTGAATATGAAATTTGTATCAATACTAGTAGTTAAACGTAGTTCCGAGAATGTCTGCGCTAATGTGGCAATGTGCATGTGCTATGTCTATGGTGCAACATAGGTAGCCATCTCTGTCAACCTACCCTGAGACAAACACTCTCCCAGGCCCATCCCACCTCCATTGAACAAAACTACTAGTATACAGCCAGCCGGGCACGCACGAACAAGCTCCGCCCACTTGGCCTGTCACTAAAATATTAAAGCAGCGATTGGTTGACCAAGGAGTTCTGGCTTGACATGGATAAAGTATGGATGTGCTGTGTGTATGGATAAAGTATGTGGATCGATGTGCTGTGTGTATACATATATACATGTGTATGTATTCGACATGCGTGCAGAGCGGTACGGTGAGTGTGCATGCTTACCTGCAGCAGGCCAGGGACGGGGTTCTGCGACATGCCGATTTTTTTTGTTCTCCTCTAAATGTAATGAGAATGCCAGACAAATCTTCTTCGGCTCAAGTGATGTAAACTACGTGTATTTTGTACAAAAGGCACTGAATGCTTTACTTCGACACAGCCGAAATTCGACTCTCGTACTTCGGCTTATCCAAATATTTCTTAGAGAAAATACATAGGGAAAAATCGGGACTTTTTATTTTGCTTCGAGTTAAGTGATTTTCAACTCACTCGACGTTGATTTATCCGAGGTTTACTGTATATTGAATGTACAAGAGGACCACAGACCTTCAGTAAAGCAATGTGTAAATGAAAGGGGCAGGGTTATTAGGATTGGGAAACATTATCATCGTCGGAAGAGGTAAAGCTTGTTTCATCATCAGCATCACTGTCTCTTCTCTAGTCATCATAATTGTCTTCATCACTGAGATAGAATGTGCAGTGGAAAGTGCACTCCTTGTCTGTTTTATGTTGCCTGACAACAAAGATTGGTGAATCAGCAATCTTGCTGACCACAACATAAGGGGTCTCCTCCCACCTGTCACTTATCTTGTGACGCCCCCGTTGGCCTTTCCTTACCACAAGGACAAAGACCTCCGCAGAGAATGAAGTGGGCCTTGTTCTTCTGTCATGATTCACCTTTTGTTTTGCTCTTGCCTCCTGCAAGCTGGCCTCTGCGAGATGGTAAGCCTCTTCAAGGGATCTCTGCAGGCGTGCCACATACCCTGCTTCATCTACATGTTGGTCCCCTTCCTACTCGGTCAGTAAGAGGTCTAGGGGTTTCCTTTATTCCCTGCCAAATAGCAGATGAGATGGGGAGAAACCTGTTGAAACATGTTTTGTGCAGTTGTATGCATGAGTGAATGTCTCTGCATGCTCCTTCCAGTTGGACTTCAGAGATGGCTGCAGTGTTCCCAGCATGTTGACGAATGTGCTGTTAAACCCCTCAGTCATGATATTCCCCTGTAGATGGTGAGGTGTTGTCCTGCTCTTGGTCATCCCCAGCAAACCGCATAGCTCATGGATGAAACAGCCTCAAAGCACTTTCCCTGATCAGAATGGATCCTCTCTGGAATGTCCCATGTCATAATGGGTGATGTATTTCCTCCAGAGGGTTTGAGCAACTGTCAAGGCAGTTTGATCCTATGTCGGGAAGGCTTTTGCATGGTGGGTAAAGTGGTCGGTGAGGACAAGTATGTTTTCATTACCTCTTCTGGATGTTTCTAGGCTCGAGAAGTCTAGACAGACCAGCTCCTTAGGTCGAGAGATTCAAATGTTGGTGAGGGGAGTCTTTCCTTGCGGTTCGATGATCTTCCTCAGGATGCATCTCTTGTATCGATATAGGTGCCTCTTTACATCTGAAGCCATACCAACCCAGTAGCAGCGACTTCTTACAAGGTCTAGCGAACGCTCATAACCCAGGTGCGGCATCTGGTCATGTGCATTCCAAAGAACCTTATTCCTCAAGCATCCTGGGATTACAGGAATGGAGGCAGCCTTGTCATTTCCCAAGCTTGTAGTGCAGTACCCCCTGGATCATCATGACCAGCTGGTTCCACCTTCCCAGAACGTGGTTGGCTTCATTACTAGCTTGATGTCTGGTTGGTTTGTAGCCTTTGTCCAGCCACTCCTTGGCTCTTGCAATTGTCTTGTCCATAGTTTTAGCCTCCCTCAGTTCATCAGGAGAACATTTAGAGAACCTCCTGTCTCTTGGGCTACTTTGCTTGTCTTGATCATGGGTTTCGCTGTTTACCTGTGCTGAATTCAGCTGAACTGCATGGTGCTCCCTTGATACCTGATCCAGCATCAGCATGACCTCCTGGCTCGGGATTTTTGACTAGCTGTCTGCATTGTCATTTGCCTTCCTCGGGCGATAGATGATTTCCAAGTTACATTGAGCCAAATCGTTCACCCAGCGCTGTCCATGTACATCAAGTTTTGCTGACTTCAAGATGTATGTAAGCGGGTTGTTGTCACTTATGGCAACTACCCGCTGTCCATATACATAGTCCCAAAACTTCACCATCGTGGCCCAATGTAGTGCCTTGAACTCTAGCTTATGTGCTAGATAATGGCAATCACCTTGTTGAAGGCTCCTGCTTGTGGAGGCGATCACCCTTTCCTTACATTCCTGTTCCTGAGAACAGTGCCAAAACCATCTATAGGACATCTACAGGACTTGGTGAAATCTGGGTAGGTCAAATTTGGAGCAAATGTGAGTCGAAGCTTCAGCTCCTTGAAGGCACTCTGGTAATCTAATGTCCAGTCAAAGGGCTTGGGTTTTGCCTTCTTAGAGCCCAGCTTCCCTCCCAGCATTCAAACAATGGTTTGGCTACAGCTGCATTCTTCTCAATGAAGCACTGATAATACCCTGTGAATCCCGGGAAGCTGCGCACATGCTTTGTTGTTTTGAGCACAGGCCAAGTCTTCACCAACTCGATCTTCTCTGGGTCAGTCTTGATGCTAGCCTTTGAGACAACATGACCAAGATACTTAACTTCTTCAGCCAGCGAATGACACTTGCTGGGCTTCAACTTAAGACCATGCTCACTAAGTCGTGAGAAGACACGATGAAGTCTGGCAATGTGTTCTTCAATTGCCTTGCTGAAGACTATTATGTTGTTGTTGTAGATCTAGATGATAACCTCTGACAAATTCAAACCACCTAGGACAATGTTCACGAGGGTTTGGAAGGTTGCCGGCACGTGCATGAGACCAAAGGGCATCCACGTGTATTCAAAGAATTCCAAGAGGTGTTGTGAAGGCAGTTTTAGCTTGATCTGCCTCTTTCATTTCTACTTGATGGAAGCCTGACATAAGGTCTAGACTAGAGAAGAACTTTGCTTTTCCTAGTGCATTGAGTGACTCTTCGATTCTTGGGATAGGGTATGCGTCACGTATCGTGCACGAGTTCAGTTTCCTATAGTCAATGCATATCCTGATTTGTCCATCTTCTTGCGGTCAATGACAATTGGTGCAAATGGACTCTTTCTAGGCCGAAGCACACCACCTTCCTGTAGCTCTTGCAAATGATCTTTCACTTCCTCATACTCCTTGGGGAGAGTCCTTTGATACGCCATACGGAATGGGGTCGTGTCAATGAGTGGTATCTCATGGGCGATTGTGTGTGTGTGACCAAAGTCATGCAGTCTTGTAGAGAAGACATCTTTCTTTTTCAGGAGTAACTTCTCCAAGATCTCCCTCCCTTTTTTGGAAATCCCTGTGTTTGGCAGCTGTAGTCCTGGGATTGTTATGGCTTCACAAGTCTTGGTAGCACCACCATTCTCTTTAGCTGCCATATTGCTCTGTTTGTAGCAATCCAATATTGCTCCATCAACCAAGTTGGCAACTCCAAGCTTTGCAATTGGGGCATTTCTTGGCAAGATGACTGTCTCTTCATTTTGATTCACTACAGCAACAATGATCTTCTGAATCTGCACCATGCACAAACTGGTCTCCACTGTAAGATTGTGGTGTGGGGCATACTCTTCAACAATCCCAACCAAGGTCTGGTCTCCAACAATTTTTGGGGCTTTTGTTGAAATCAAGCACTGATGTCCAGGGGGTATCATCATTGATCTGCTCCCTCTGAAGCTTTTCTCTAGACATGCATAGAATATTAGTTCCTAGTAAGCAGGGCATTTTGTCTTCACAAATTCCACTTGGAACCACCAATGCAGGGATGGCCTCAAGCTCTTTACCATGCTCCAGTACAGTTATATAAATGTTCACAATATCCTGATAAGGAGTGGCTTGTCCTCCGGCTCCTTCGACTGTGACACTGGGGTGGTAGATTTTCCATTTCCTTTAAACTGGGTCGGCCTGGACAAAATCTGAAGATATTGTCGTGACCTGAGATCCTGTTTCAAGAAGTGTGGGACAAACCTCAAAACAAATGGATACCATAGTGCTGTTTTCTGGGTCAATCAGTTCCTTGGTCGATCCTGGTCCAATGATCAATTCTCTGTCTTCTGATGGGCTAACATGTTCCATTACACCCACAGAGTGTCCTACCTCTGTGGATCTTACATGTTTGAACCCTTATTCTGCTGTTGGCTTGGACGAACTTGACATCTTCTTCCTATGTATCCAGGCTGGCCACACTTGTATCATGTTGGAGGTTATGTATGAGGAGCTGTCATGTGGTTTTCCATGCTCCCAACTTGGTTGGCGAGATGGCCATGTCCTTCAACCAGATTGCTAACGTAGCTCTTTGAATGACATAGTCGCATTGGCGCCAGCCTACTCTTAACTGTCTGGTCTCATAGACTGCGCATGAATTGCATGGTCAGCATCTGGTCCCTTGAACTCACCTCTGCCCTTGCTCCACAGTACACTGCTTTCCTTAAAAGTGTTTCGAGGGCAATGGCGTACTCAATGGGAGACTCGTTATGGAATCTGTATTCAAGCATAAAATGCTGCCATGGGAGAGATTGTCAAGGACGACTCACCATACTACAGACCAGATCCCTCGTCCTGCCACTGGTATGTCTGACGATGTTACTGAAGGAGATGCAAGCATAGTAGAACCTTTCAACTGAAGGAGATGTCTCATGTCCCTCAACCAATCCTCAATCCTGGGGCCCTGCTTATTGTTACTGGGATGACTGCTCAGATGACAAACAAGCTACAAATGTAGTCTAAGTTTCACTTAGGATCACATACAGGTCAATGAACACTTCTAGATGAAGGGGACAAGCTTTTCTTTGTTTCATCGTTGAGGGTCCAGGTATAATGCCATAGATGCACAAGTCAATCCTGTGTGATGATTTATTGCCCCCTCCCCTTCCTGCCTTGGCTATTTTATTGCTTCCTGTCTGTGCCCAAGTAGGTGATTTCAAGTTCGGTGCTAGTGCTAGTGCTAGTGCTATCTCAGCACTAGCACTGGCGATAAAACCGAACTTGAAATCACATCGGTGTTGTGAGTTGACCTCAAAATTATGATGTATTTCTGGTAGTTGGTGCTGGGCTCGGTGTTGAATGTCGTCTGCTGAACCGAGCCCAGCCGTTTGCGTGAGCGATTTACGTGCTTTTTCCCCATTGACTAACACTAGCCCCTAGGGATTATCATTTTCTTCATTTCAAGTTCGGTGCTGGTGTTATGTATCCATTCAAAAGTCTCTGAATCACTTAATTTATACTTTATCCTTAAATTGGCGACACCTTTTTGAAGATTGAAAATAACATTTCTCTTTCAATCGAGCATATGGTTATATTTTTCTCTGACTTTGTGCAAATTTTTATGGATTTGAATAGTTCCATCCAGTGTTTTCTTTCTCTTGTGAAAATATGCATTAAAAATTGAGACACCCAATTCCAAGGATATAATTTCTGGAGCAAAATTACCTCTTGACTTTGTGTTAAAAAGATATTATTATAGTTGTTGTTGAGATGAGGATTCAGATTTCTAACTTTTTGTGAGGTAATTAAAAACCTCATATGAAATATTAAAGAGCATACAATTTCAACAGGAATTCAAATTTTATTTGATGAAAATCGGGTTTGAAATGGCTGAGATATAAAAAAAACACAAAAAAACAAAGCAAATAAAGTGGTCCTAATAAAAGGTGAATTCCACCTTCTATTAAGATATCTGTGCTTTTGGATATCTCAGCCATTTCAAAACCAATTTTCATCTAATACACTTTGAATTCCCCTTAGAATTGTATGCTCTTTAATATTTCATACGATGTTTCTAATCATCTTACAAAAATGTTGGAAACCTAAAGCCTTATCTCAACGAAAATTATATCATCCCTTAAGTGCTGATGAGGAGTCTGTGATTGTGTGCAGAAACATGTTGTACTGTGGTACACCATTATCTAAAATGTCATTGCAATATCGAGTGAATTAAATCGAAAACAGTGAAAACGTGTCATTTGAATGAATGTCATGTACATGTTCACTGGATTCTGACAGTTGCTGTCATGCAATATCTGCAATAACAACATTCAGCTTACATTTCTTTTTGTCCGAGTTCTTTTGCATTTTGTGATGGTGCTCTATGGTTCAAGTTTGTCTTTTCAGTCACATGTGCTGTGTATCACCATCAAACCATCATAGAATTTGGTTACATGTCTATGAGAGACATTGTGCTGAGGATAATGATGGTGATGATGGTGATGTGATGATGGTGATGTGATGATGATGGTGGTAATAATGGTGCTGGTGAGGATGATGGTGATATTGTGATGATGATGGTGATGTTGGTGATGATGATGGTGGTGATGATAATGATGATTATGATGATGGTGGTGTTGGTGGTGATAATGATGATGATAATAATGGTGATGATGATGATGGTGATAATGTCGCAGGTGGTGTTGGTGACAATGATGGTGATATGGTGATGACAATGATGGTGATAGTGGTGGTGATGATGATGGTGATGGTGATGACGATGATGGTTGTGATGACAATGATGGTGATGATAATGATGACTTGGAGTAACAGCACCAGCATCATCAGCGTATGAAAGAGATGCTGGAAGTATTCATACAAGATTTATCAGCCGATGATGGCTGTGATATTTTCTTACTTGTGCAGTCTTAACTATTTTAGTTGAGAGCAAGGGAATTTTCATTTTTATTTATTTATTGTCTTCTTTATAAAAGCAGGGTAGTCCCATTCAAGCCGCAAGGCCTGCTTTCCAAGGGAGCCCTGCTGTAACAAATCACATTTATGATACAATAAAATATATACATAACAATCGTATACAAACATACAAAATAATACATTTCATAAAAGTGGAGAGCCTCTGTAGATAGATAAAGCGAGAGAGAAAGAGAGGGGGAGAGAGAAATGTGACAGGAAGAATACTTGTGTACAACTTTCAAAGAAACGAGAAATTAACTACTGCTGGTAGTTAAATGACTGGCTGTTTCCTATTTCAGTCATTGTAATAAGTTACCAAGATAAAACGAATAAAAGAAATGAAACACTGAATTTGGCAGGTATGAACCATAAACGATGATAAAGCAAAAAATCTGACAAAGTCATTATGACACCAATTTAACCAAAATGCCTGAATGCAGTAAAGAGGGATAATGTGTTACACTGTTAAATGTTTTCAGTGGCGACGGTAGGGCGACGATGGGCCGCGAAACGCGGTGGGGGTGGGGGAGGAAGGCAGCCCTCCCCCCCCCCCCCCCACACACACACACACAACACACATTTCTGCGCACCTTAAAAACAGGAATCATGATCTTCGGTGGCCCCCGATACGAGATGCCAGTGAATATAATACTTCATCAAGTTCCGCTTTGACACGCATCAAATCACAGAAGTTTTCATACCTGTACGTGGAAACACAGGAAAAGAGACGGTAGTCTAATACTACATTCGACAGTTGTTAAATGACGGGGCCATTTTGACACTTGATCGTAAAGGGATGGTACAGTAGGCCTATTGGTGGAGATGAGAATTGGGCTTGTAACATTTTGCGAGATACCAAGAAAACACTTATGAAATAGTACATAGCATACCATGTAATTCCATGAGGAATTCAACGTTTATTTGATGAAAATCGGGTTTGGAAGGACTGAAACGTCCAAAAACAAAGTAAATCAAAGCAATCGTAATAAAGTGTGGGTCCCACGCTTACTAGAATCGCTCTGTTTTTGATATCTCGGCCATTTCAAAACCAATTTTCATCAAATAAACGTTGAATTCCTCATGGAATTACATGCTTTTATATATTTCATAGGAGGTTTCTCATTATCTCACAAAAAAAAAAAAAATGTTATAAACCTGACGTTAGGTCATGACCACAACTATACAATCCCTTTAATGTCAGAGACATACTGATACAATATAGCGATCGTATCCTTAGGGTTTCTCTGTGCTAGCGTTCAGATTATATGTCACGTGATTACCATTGTCGATTTAGTTTTGCATACTAGTACTTATGTTGATGACGTCACAATGCCTGCAAGAATCAAGTATATAGAGCTTAAACCTTCGAACTCTAAATCTTCGAACGCGCTAGACCTATAAGCAGTCAATAATAAAATGAAACCTGAGTATTCATTCATATGTAGTCTGTTCAATGAGTTTCAAAACTGTGCAGGAATGTCTCATTGTCAGACTGTCGTGAGTAATGTATACCAAATGAAACTAGACAGGATGAATGCGCTTATTTCAGACACTATATATATATATATATATATATATATATATATATATATATATATATATATATATATATATATATATATATATTTCCCCATCATTTCCGCCCATGTTCTTTTCCAAGGAGGCGAAACTCGAGGATTGTTGGTTTGGAAAGAAAACATATGGCAGAGATATATCAAATGTAGAAAAAAACAAAAACTCGCGGCAATATTATATATTAGTATATATTGCCACGAGTTTTTTTTTTTTTTTTTTTTTCACATTTGATATATCTCTGCCATATTTTTTCTTTCCAAACCAACAATCCTCGAGTTTCGCCTCCTTGGAAAAGAACATGGGCGGAAATGATAGGGAAATTCACCGAAAGCGACCCGACAATAAAGCCAGATTCGACGTGAATTGCGGAGTCAACTTGTGTGCTCTTTTTTTTTTCTTCTTCTTCTTCTTCTTTTTTTTTTTTTTTCCATTTGCGGTCACTGGCGTGTGTGCAGCGTGAATGGTTAGCAATGCCGCTTTTGAGTTCGCTCACAGACGTACCGTGCTTTTCGCAATGACCCTGTTTGTTTTTCGCACCCAAGCAGTTGACGGAATTCCCACGGAATTTCATAGCAACCCAAACATTAACTTTATTGAGCCTGTGCCTAGTAATGCATCATCTACAGCCGGTAGAACATTTTACGCGGAAGTCAGTACACGAGTACTTTAGTACTTTAACCTGTATGACCCACCCCATATTAGATTATAATCCTAGTAGCAAAGGATTCGATTGTGAGAGCAAAAACTCCACCCAACATTACAGCTTGGATAGTACAAACATTCTGGTGGGTTATTCATGTAATAATCATGCAATAACTGCTGCAGACGTATTTATCCAGTCATAGAAAATATGGCAATGTGTATTTCAATGGAATGGTATTTAGATCACAGGAAGATATATAGGGTGTTTTTTTTTCTGAATCTTTTACCATGTCGTTCGTTTTGTCCTCGAATGTGTAATTTGTTTTTTCTCTCGTTCGAGTATGCCTGTATCATATGAATCGAAGTCAATTTGACTTATTGACTATATTTTACAGTCACATTGCACGGATCATTAGCTCCCGGGAGCATCACCGGTACATGTTCCCAGGAGAATAATGTTTTATTCGCCAGGAATGATAATTGTCTCATGATTAACTGTCTGGCAGTATTGATCAACTCCGTATATTTCGCGATGAATTGAATAGAGTGCTGGGTCTTATTCCCCGTCATGGTTGGAATGCTTTTATGTCCCGAAATAGATGATAATATACATGATCATGAGTTCATTTGACAGTGAATAACAAATATATTTCTTTATTAATATACCACGCGAACCTTGACATAATAATGAGGAATGGGAGGGAATGATCGTAAAAGACATGTGATGAATGGCAAAATTGACAGTAATTTTGTTCCAGCGATGAAACATTCACTGTGTTATGTACAGTCGTGAGCCAGGGGCTGGCCAACACGTGAACATGATAACATACTTCCCCCAGTGTTCCGATGACATTGATTTAGGGGATTATCTATCATTCAACGGTGATAATTTATTGGTCATGCCATAATTATTCGATAACCCGCAGAGATTGCGTATATTATTATAAGCCTATCCGGACGGAGCGGTGCCATGTACATTTTGCACGAGACCTTTTCACAGCAAAAGTTGAGCAAAGCGATACACATACACTGCGTGAGAGCCTCGCATTTTGACGACTGTCTGTTCTTTGCCGATCTTCTGTTATTCCTACAATGCCTCCGTCTCACTCTCCATGTCTCACAAGAGATACGTGTAGACTCATTCGTGTTCGTCTGAGAAGCTTCAATTGTGATTCCAATTACTGTAAAACATATTTTTTTGTATATACGCGGGATGCAATTTTTTGCGAATCGGAGTCGATGGCTTCTTTTCGCGGCATGAAATTTTCGCAATTTGCCAATGGCATTCAATGCATATTGTAGCATAGACAAGAACTTTCGCTCGTGTGTTTTGATTTCGCGAAGCCTGGCTCTCGCAAAATTCGCGAAATTAAAATGCACGCGAACACTTCTTCGTTTTGCAGTATAGAGTGGCAATGTTACGCAACAACCACCACGCCTGCAATTAATGACATACGTGTTTGCAGTCATCCACACAATATACACTCCAATAGGTTGTGATCGAGGCTCACACACGTCGCCATGGCAACATATGTGAGCCTCACAGACTTCTTATTTGTCTCCAAAGTATAATTCTGCTCATTAGTACACTCGTGACGAACGTGTACAACCTCCCAAGGTTGTGTACACATATTCCATGGGGTAAACAAAATGAAAAGGACAGTCAACGGAAAGGTTAAGGTGTACCTTGCACAGACTTAAGTCTGCTCAAGATTTCGCGAAGAAAAAGTGACTGTTTTAATTGTGATTTAAACTCGTCGCCTCAAGCTGTTAATTAAGTGTTAATCCTCTCCGCTCGAATATGGCTGTGTTTACCTGAACCCATCAAAATGAGCTCAGCAAATAGAGGTTCAAGTAATAACAGCCTCAGTAAATGTGGTTATTCTTGTGTGCGTGTTCTGCATGTGTGCTAGAGGTGGTATAAAAAGAACACACACGACTTGCTCATTGCAATTATTCATTCTTTTTGCAGTTCCTTAAGACGCGTTTTATTCAAATCGATGTTGGACCTCAAATCTAACGCGAACATTATTCTAGTCACAACATGAATTCAAATGGAATATTTTGTAAACATCGATCTATACGTAGTAAGTGAACGAAAATATTAAATAAACTCACACTATGTCTGAATTATAAGCTAACAAATTCAGCGCTACAGGCTGCCAACGCTTGCTATCATTTTTTTTTTTTTTTTTTTTTGGTCGCTCTATATAAACATACGCACGTTGAGGTCGTCTAACACTTTAATGACGGGGTGTTGTGCATTTCCATTCCACACCTGATAGGTCCCTGGATGAATTAAAGAGATTCATCAAACATGTAGGCATGGATGAACAGAAATGCAGCACGTGCGTTCCCGCCACTCCTACGCGCTCGTACGACAGCCATGCAATCACGATTTGTGTCGGTGAGGGAGTGTTATTTCTTTTCTTTTTTTTCCTGCGATCTTCACAATAGTGTCGCGCGGTTTACATAGCTGATGTGTTACCTGTGTCTGTAACTATTGTGCGAGATTGTCTCATTTCGCTGATAAATGCGGAAATAGACTGCACAGCACGGACGTATAATGCAATTTGTCTCCTATGACTGTGGGTAGAGGAAACGGGAAAGAAGTAATGGTAATTGATTTGTCGAAGACGGAGTGTTTATTGCTAGCTAACTGACCGTGTTAGAGTTAGATTATAAACTTCGCATTCTCTTATTAGTTTCACTTTCGCATCGGGTGAGCGTATTTCTTTTCATTATTATCTGCGTCTGTCTGCTCGATGTTTTTAACCTAACTGGCTCGCGGTGGTTACTAGCTTGTCAAGCCAGCATGGCAGGCACGGCTGAGGACATCGTGCGTTTCATGGCCAGCAGACGACACCCGCCTCAGCGCCAGCTTTCACAGGTGTCCAAAGTCGGCAGTGGCAGTCCAACCCCAGACTCCGTGGCGAAGAAATTCACAAAATACCTCTCCGAGAGCTCTCTTCTATCCACTCTGGCCACTCAGACAGGTCTAGGTCTGCCATGGGAGGCGCGGGAAGAAGATGTGAAGGAACAGTCATCTGCTATCTGCAAGGAGTTCATCCATTCCAAGTTAAAGCGATTAGGGTTTTTGGGCGGGAGCGCCAAGAGTGGACTGCGAGCGTCGATGTCGATACGCGGTCAGAAGGCTTCGCCCGTCTGCCGAGAGCTGCAGGTGATCGGGTCGGAGCTCGAGCGCCTCTACCCCAATCTCTTCCGGGACATCACCAAGCAGCTCAACGTCACGATTTCCTCGGAGGCCACCGTTGAGCAAGTCGTGTTCGACATCGGGAACGCCATCTTTAAGTCGGGTATTACGTGGGCGAAGATTGTGGCCTTCTTCGTGGTGTCTTCGGCACTGTCCGTTGAGTGCCTTCAGCAAGGAAACGGAATCTTCATTCACAGCGTCACTGTGTGGCTCACCCGCTATGTACAGACCAAGCTAGTCAAGTGGATCGCCCAGCAAGGAGGATGGGTAAGGACATTAACAGGATGACATTATGTTGGTTTAGATGGGGCTTCAGGTTTCCAACTTTTTCTATGAGATAATGAGAAACCTCTTATGAAATGTGAAAACGCTCTAACTTCATAGAGGAATTCCAAGTTTATTTGATGAAAATTGGTTTTGATATTGGATGACATATCCAAAAACAATTAAAGAGGTCCGAATACCAGGGCCACTTACTTTGTTTGTTTTTAATATCTTAGTCATTTCAAAACCGATTTTCATCAAATAAACGTTGAATTCCTCGTAAAATTGTATGTATATTTCACAAGCGGTTTGTAATTATCTCGCAAACAATTTAAATCTGATTTCCCCATCTCAACCAAAACTATGCCCTCCCTTTAATTAATCTAAAACACAGGACATAATGCACCCATAAATTGATTGCCCCTTTATATATATTATTGTTGTTATAACAATAATGACAACAACAATGATAGTAGTGATCATGTTAATGCTAATGATAATAATAATAGAAAAGATGATAATGTTACAATGAAAGTAAAAATATTCACTTTTATTATCATTGTTATTTAAATATTTTGTTACTCCTATCACAAAATCGATTTTCATCAAACAGACTACTTATATAGAATGAAAGAGCGTACGATTCAAAAAGGAATTCAAAGTTTATTTGATGAAAATCGGTTTTGAAATGGGTGAGATATCCAACAACAAAGTGGTTTTGATAAAAGGCGGGACCCAACTTTTATTAGAACAACTTCGTTTTTGGATATCTCCGCCATTCTAAAACCGATTTTCATCAAAATGATAAACTTTGAATTTCTCTAAAGAGTTTTATGCTCTGTCATATTTTCATAAGCAGTTTTTCATTATCTTACAAAAACATAAAGACCTGAAGTCCCTTCTCAGCCAAGATATTACCATCCCTTTAAGTCCCTTAGCTTTGCCAATGCTTGTTTTCCTGATCAATGTAGTGAAGGTAGGCCGTGGATATGATAACCTTGGTGCTCAAGAGGTTTTCGTAAGCATCCTTTTGTCATTATTATGAAGATGACGATGCTTGTTATTTATGTTATGCCATTAAAGTCTACCCGTTATCACCATTAAATCATTTTTATTTCCTGTTACTCCTTCACAACATACATTAGGCGTTATCCGTAGCATCTACAATTACATCAGTCGACACTGATATGATTGTAACTAAATTGAATTGATGAACTTGCGCCTTGTTATGAGGACTGCGGTACGAATTAATATTGTAATCTTTCTCTGTGAGGGAAATGTTTAATCATAATATACGATGATGGAAAAGCGTATGATAGCAGTCGCTTTCCATCTCCCTGTCTTTACTTCCTTTTCTTCTATCTTCCCTTTCTCTCTCTAATCTTTATATCTTCTCTTTCTCTCCTGTATCTTTCCCTCTCTCATTTTCTCTCCTTTCTTTCTGTCTTCTTTCTATCCTATTATTTTCTCTTTCTCTCATATCTTTTCCTATATCTCTTTTTTCTCTCAAATCTTTTCCTATATCTCTTTTTCCTCTCATGTCTTTCTATTCTCTTTCTTTGCTATCTCTTTCTTCATCTGTGCTATCTTTCCCTCTCTTTATACAGATATATCTTTCTCTTCTTCTATCTTTCTCTCTCCCTCTTCTCTCCCTATCTTTCCATATCTCTCTCTCCCTCTCTATCTGTCTTCTCTCTTTATCTCCTTCTATCTTTCCCTCTCTCTCTCTCTCTCTCTCTTCTCATCACGCCCCTTTCTCCATGCCCTCCCCTCCGATGTTTACCACCACCTGTAAAATACGAACTCTACTGGTATATCGTACAGAATTACTGACCTCTGTCAGTGTTGTCGCACGTAAGTGGCAAAACCTGTAGATAAGAGGCACTTATCCTTTCGCGATCTCATGGGGAAAATGTATTACTCTGTCTTTGCGCTTGATGTGCAGAATGACAATAATGTTAAAAAAAAGAAAGCAACAAACAAACTCCTTCAGATCAATGCAAAACACGAAATGCAGGCGAGGGATTTTTGTGTGGTAGGCGTATTATGTACTTATGCTGTCAGTGCAGTTTTCAAATGGTTACAGCCATTTTCAGGCGCTTTTGCAGTGTAATGTCTGCGTTGTAAGTGCAAATGTGATACATATTATGTTTATATATTCATATATCTATATAGTTATTATCTATATAGTTCAAACACGGCTGTTTCTGATTTGCAGTGCGTAATTATAGGGAATGAATCATAATTATGTCATATTATATATGCTAGTATGGACCAATGTGGTGTATAATGAACCAACACGATTGAAGACAAAGAGTTTGGCGCTGTTTGATGATGCTGCGATTTACACGCCTCGTCAAATTTGTGAGAAGACGCCAGAGTCACCAGCCGGAAACTAATCAAGTTTATTTCAGTTTCTCAAAATATCAAACATAATATGTATATATGTTATATATATATATATATATATATATATATATATATATATATATATATATATATATATATATATATATATATATAGTGTGATAATACTTCCTGAAAGATTATGTTCAAATGATGCTTGCATACGCTTTTGTATGTATTGTATGTAGATACATCATATAACATATTGCTGCAATTATCGCAAACACAATGTATGTAGTTGTCAACCTTCCCCCTTACTTTGTTTCACATGGTTCTTATAAATCCCCCCTCCCCATCTCATTGAGAGAATGTTTCTGGACCTTGTTAAACATAAATACATCATTTAATTCAGATTTACACCCAGATGACTCACATTATCATATCACTCTTGAAACATCTAATGATTTTGTCATGATCATAAAGAGCCTGTCACAGTTTTATAGTGAAATAATCTAAAACAATGTTTAAAATGATATACAGTGTTTTTGGCAATGACCCCTATGAATTTTTCGGTTTTTAATTTGAGCGTTGTTGGCACGACGGATATAACTATAACATTAATTGGGCTCCCCAGATTTAAAATTTCATCGAACGATGAAAAGTATGGATGGATGATGATGTAGTGGGTGTGTGTTTGTGTGGGGGGGGGGGAGGGGGAGGAGAAGAGAGGAGGGGTGGGAAAGGACATCTGTAGAGCCTGCCATATAACGAGAGAGGATTTCGTCTCCCCTCGATAAAATTTCATTCATTTTGGTTACGCTCTTGCAGAATGTATCACAAGAGATTTGCTGTGCCATGCCTCGATACTCCTGTTTACCCAAACGCAAACTTGTCTTCAATTTGATCTGTTCGGAATTTCTCCACAGTTCGTGAACCTGTTCTCACCGTTTAACCTCTGCTGTCACGGTTAGTGACACGTAAAAGGGCTGGGGTAGAACTACATTGTTGAACAGGTTCCCAAGAGAATAATGTCATATTAATTCATCGCATTGTTCAGACCATTATACCCCCAGCATATAGAGATGCAAATGAGATTTCACGCTTTGACTTTGTTCACTGCGCCAGCAAACTGTGCTCTCTTCACATACGAAGATGACCCAGAAAAACTGGTGGCCTTATTACAGCTACATAACGGTAGAAGAGATAAGATCGTTGCATTTGTATTGCAGTGTTATATTTGTCTGTCATTGTCCTGCGCTTTATGAAGGGTCGGCCAGAAAGGTGAACGGGAGGTAACATCGCTCAGTTGGCATGTCTGCCTTATAATACAGTAACCATCGAGAGGTTCCGAGTTCAACGCCAGAGTGAGAGGGGGAAACCCACAAACATTCTGTCCAGTGTATATACATTATGACAGTCAAAGTTCAATTTTCATGTGGGAAAGAGTCAAAATCCATGCATGCACTTGAAAGATCCCTTCTTCACTTTTCGCAAAGACACAATGCGATCTCATTTCGTACTCTCATGGATGGATAAAGTATTATTAATCTACTGCCTCTACCGAAAGCAGCCTACCCCGAGAGATAGTGGTCTCTTTAATGATGCCGGTGGGGAGCTGCATTGCATGGCACTTTTTTCACATGCTTTGAAGAGAGGAAGAAGTCACTAGGGTTAGGGAATTTGCCTTTTTGACGGGTTTCGTACTTCGATGAGAACTTATTGCAATCATGTAGTGTTTCGGACTTGCATTGAAACAATTTAAACTCATCTCCCTTGCCAGCCGCTTGCCATCTCCCTTGCCAGCCGCAGCCAAAGACGTTTAGTATTCAAAAGCTGTGTCATGAATTCCACTCAACTCTCGATATAATATATACGCTTTTAAGCAAGAATCAATATTACATTCATATAATGCACTTATCCTGATGGCATGGATGAATACAAGATCACAATATACGTGCGCTCAGATAAGAGCAAACCTTGACTGGGTAACACCTCCGGAAACACGACTCCTGCCCAATGGTGATGAATCTGCTTTTAGACTTTGAACGTGAGAAGAAATTTGATCATCAGGAACAAAGGCTTATTATCACGTTTATAAACGAGTTCTGTATGAAAGTCTGAAACTCCTCACAGTGAAAAACAGCCCACTGTATAAATCACACACTCAGAAGGGAATTGACGCGAGAAAACGTGACACGATATGATTTCATGCTGGGCCGAATAATTTCCAAGAATAGAATCATTGTCAATGGTTTACGCCGTGTCCGGTATCACCATCAGATGTTAGTTTTTCCAGGTAAGCCCCAAGAACCCCTCGTGTAGGTTGCGTTGACAGTCTACATTATAGTACAGTGCACCCTCACTTTATTCCGGGCTAGAAATTTTAACAAAGGAAACGTATATAGTGTATGTAAATCTACACAACGTACCGAAACCTATAGATATCATTATACAAGGTTCAATGGAAAACCACAAATTTGCAGAACTTATAAGAAACATGTAAGGAGAATAGAATATTGATAGGCCTATGCAATTATCGAACATAATCATGCTGGATTGTAGACACCACTATAAATGGGGGAAATGAAATTAACACGCAAAAACGAGTGAGAGGGGTGAGGAAAGATGAAGAGAGAGAGAGAATTAAGTGTGTATGTGTGTGTGTGTGTGTGTGACAGACAGAGAGATGACGAAATCTTGAAACAATGATGCGCTGTCATTTTACTTATTTAAAGTTTTTTTCATTCTTATTTGTGAAAAGCACACACTGATGCACTTATGCGTTTATACGATTCATAATTGATATTATGTAGAATATGTATATTGCTTTTTTTACTAAGTTGTATTTTGTACACTTAAGTTCTTTGTTGAAAAAAAAAGAATTAAAAAAAAAATGAATGCCGTCCCTTTGCCTTTCTATCATAATCAGTTTGATATCCACAGTATTATATCATTACTCAAACTGCGATGCCTTCAACTTCAGAGGGCACCAAGTTACACCGGAGCCGAATCAGCTGCGAATCCACCCGAATACACGTATTCGGATAGATTCGGGAGCATTCTGTTCTCCTTGCCTGAATGGGCGAAAATTCGGAAGGGATTCTGGAACATTCGTGGAGGGATTCGGCTCGTTTTGAAATGTTCAAAACCAGCCGAATACCCTCAAAACTACTCCCGAATATGGCCCCGACGAATTTCATTCGGGCCACATTCGAGATGTATTCAGATGGAATTCGGTTGGATTCGGGGAGGCATTCGGGGCATTCTGGGCTGATTCGGGCCTATTCGTATCATTAGGGGAGTAACGGCCCCAATCATCTAGCCAAGACCCGAATATCACGAATAGAATGCCCCGAATACCTCCCCGAATCCATCCGAATCGTTACCCGAATACAGAGCAGAATACAGGCGAGTGAGCCGAATAAGTCAGAACACGGCCGAATAGCAGCCGAATAGGTCGATTTAGCGACCAGAATTGCCCGAGTAGCCTCGCGAATATAGCCAGATTGGCGATTCTTCTCTGATTCGGGACCTATTCGGAACCTATTCGTCTCTAATTCGGGGATATTCGTAGTAGTAGTAGTCTAGTAGTAGTAGTAATGGTAGTAGTAGTAGTAGTAGTAGTAGTAGTAGTAGTAGTAGTAGTAGTAGTAGTAGTAGTAGTAGTAGTAGTAGTAGTAGTAGTAGTAGTAGTAGTAGTAGTAGTAGTAGTAGTAGTAGTAGTAGTAGTAGTAGTAGTAGTAGTAGTTTATGATAGTAATGAAAATAATGACGATATAAAGATCATGATGATCATGATTATGATAATTCTATTTGTGAGTCTAATGCAAAGCAACCGTATCAACCTTCGAGCTGCTGAATTGTTATTTCATAATTTGAATGAATTATAGTCATTATCATTATCATCATTATACCACAACGACTCACTGCAATCAAGATATGAAATGTGTGGTGTTAATACGATCAGGAAAAATGATATTGTTGCGAACATTCCATGCCAAACGCTCTGCTGTACTCCAGTGTGGTGGAGGCCGATGGTAGCCGAGACCAGAGAGGTACAAACCCCTGGGATGCGGCTCTTATCCGCCACACCCTGGTGCCCTATATAAGGAGACGGTGACCTGCCTTGACATTCTCACAGCATGGACCTTCCCTGTACTTTGAGATCAAAATTCAATGCTCGCAGACCTGTGTGCTGTGAACGACAAGTGCTCCCGAATCCCTAGCTCTTACTTAAAGGGATGGTATAGTTTTTGTTGAGATGGCGATTCAGATTTTAACTTTTTGCGAGATGATTACAAACCACTTTTGAAAATAGAGCATACAATTCTGAGAGGAATTCAAAGTTTATTTGATGAAAATCGGTGTCGATATGGCTGTGGAATCCCCAAACAATGTAAAACAAAGTGATCCTAATAATAGGTGAATTTCACCTTTTGCAGTGGACTCCCGTTATAACGAAGTCCTCGGGACCGGCAGTTTTCTTTCGTTATAACGAAATTTCGTTATAACCGAATGAATAAACAATAAAAATACATAGAGTTGATAATGTTGCGGCCCTAAATTTTATTTCGTTGTAACCGGAATTTCGTTATAACCGTGTTCGTTATAACGGGAGTGCACTGTATTAGGATTTCTTTGTTTTTGGATATGCCAACCGTTTCAAATCAATTTTCATTAAATAAATCTGAATTCCTTTAACATGTTTAAAAATTGTATGTTTTTTAATATTTCATGAGAGGTTCCCTCATTATCTCACACACACACAAAAAAAAGTTGGATACCTGAAGCCACATCTCAATTCTTTCACCTGTATAGAGAGGCATAGTATTATAAGAGCATGACAGATCGGAAGGGGGTAGAGAGTGGTGGTGGTAGTGCATAGGGGAGTGGGTGTGGCTGGCAGTTTGTTTGTTTTTTTATGTTTCTCCCGTCTTGCGAAGATGAATAAAGATGTTTATCGCCGAATGAGTATGCGTTGCTCTAGACAGTCTCCTTGAGATGGAAATCATGCAGAGTTTGTATTTCTGCATAAATTCACAAACGTTTTGATTCATATAGCGTGATCTTCATTTATCTGTCATGAAATTTCTGTTTGTCTCTCAGTTTGTTTGTTGTTGTTTTTTATGGGAGGGTGAAAGACGGCTTCATTATTAGTGACATCTCCAGTAGGCACGTGACAGGTGTAACACAATGTAGTCCCGAGTATTCTCATAGTTATGATAGAACATGTAGAAGAAGCAACATCAGTATAGCGATAACATTATTATTGGAAATGCAGCTGTACCATAGAGCTCTATAATACAGCTCTATGAGCTATACTTAGTAAGTTGCAGTGATGTAGTGATAGGTTAGTCGTACGTTTGTCTGTGAACATCTGAGTAGTATGAGTAGCATATATATACATTGTACCTTTTTGTAAACTGAATAAAGAAGAAATGAAATAAAATAAAATGGATGTAGGTATTTAAACTGTATACTTTCTCATGATATCATTCAATAAGACTAAAACTCTCTATAGCTGGTCGGAGGTATACTTATTGATTATCGAATGTATTAAATCAAAACCGAGAGAGGGGGGACACTGAGCTGAAAGGAGATAATTAAAAATGCAGACCGACGGAAAGAAAAAATCGATTATGGAAGAAAAAAAAAACCCCAAGACAGTGCAACTGAGATAACGACAATAAACGGAGGAAAGAATATAAAACTTTGTCACTTTTCCCAGATGGAGAGAGTCATAGCGCAATACCGAGGCGCTCTCCCTTGCGGGCAAGTGTCATACCAAGCGTGTCTATACCAAAGGGCGGGAAAACAAACACCATGTCGATCAACCGGCTGTCTGACTTCCGCGCGTTTGAATAAACAGAGCACAGGAAGTTATGCCCAATGAAACCAATTCGAAGAAGCCTGTATGTTTGAAGCGCCTTGACGAAACACAACCGCTATATGGTTTTATTTTCCTCGTCCCGCCTGCTCACTTTCCTTCTTTCTTTCTTGCCTTCTTTTCTTCTCTTCCTATATACTCTTTCTGTTTCTTTCATTCTGAGAAGTCACGTGAGCAGGCTACATTATTTTCTGCAGTAGTCATGAAAGGAGGAATGCTTAGGCCTATTAATGATGCCAACCATTCCACTGCTATTGATTCAATGTTATTTTAGAGAGAATTTATGCGGAATTCGGGATCAGTCAAGGGTTATTAGGGGGAAAAACTCTCAGTAGCTGCTGACATAAGAAGAAATGAAATGACGTATGGGCACATCTGGGAAAGACACCGTAGGGTATGTTCATAATGTGAGATATTTTGTATGATGTGTGTGTGTGTGTGTGTGTGTGTGTGTGTGTGTGTGTGTGTGTGCGTGTGTGTGCGTGTGTGTGTGTGTGTGTGTGTGTGTGTGTGCATGTGTGTGTGCGCTGGCGTGGCTGTATTTCTCTGTCATAAGAGACACGAAGAGATTATACCAAAAGGTTATGCCAAAGGTTATGCCAAAAATTATGCCAAAAATTATGCCAAAAATTATGCCAAATTATGCCAAAAAATTATGCAAAAAGATTATGCAAAAAAAAAGTGTGTGTGTGTGTGTGTGTGCATGTGTGTGTGCGCTGGCGTGGCTGTATTCTGTCATAAGAGACACGAAGAGATTATGCCAAAAGGATTAAAATGTCACACAAATGGTGACAAATTCTGACTACACCATAAGCAAAATTTACAGCTGGTCAAACGCTGCTTTCCATACATTTAACTATAGTGACAGTAACCTGAAGACTATGCATTGTACTTGAATATTCTCTTTCCTGCCGTGTTAATGCCTTCCCAAAATTTTTCATGTTTACTGTCGCCGTAAAACAAACCTCATCACTAAAGCTTGTGGGTTCCCCCCCCCCCCCTCCATTCCCCGCCCACTCTTCCGTGGCTTGTTCCGCTCTACTAGCTCATACATTTTGTGTAAACGAACGTACGTATAATTGAACATGATAATGTTTTATATAACATTGTCAGACGAAGCTGCATTGCTCATAGAGCAGCGACGTATACAGTTTAATGGTGATGCGTGGTCCACGTTTTCAGGGTTTTGAAAAGGGTGGTGTTTATGATCCTCCCACGTTACTGTTCAAACGTTTCAGGCAAAGAACACGAACAACCGACACATCAAAATAGCAATAATTGTAATAGAAATGCTGATGGTAATAATAATGATAACGTTCTATGAAATGAAATGCGAAACTGTTTACGACGTACTCGCTTGGCTTCCTCGCATTTATCAATTAGATAATAATGCCCAATTTGTTTTATACAAAGTGACATAAACATCTTGGAGCTTGCTCGCTTCGCCTCCCTCATATAACTGTAAAGGTTTGTCTATTGTATCATACACAACATCATGGATAGGAAATAAAATGCAATACCATACATTTCACCCCTCGTTCACTTCGTTCGCTCCCTTTGATAATACGTCGATTAATATTTCCATCTAAAAATAATTGGGATTTTTTTTTTTACTCTAGACACCATTATGATAGGCGCAAAATTTGATTTTTTGATTTGATTTATTTATTCACCGTAAATTCAGCATAAAAAAGAGTACAGTAAAAGTATGACAAGCAATATACAACATATGATCAACAGTAGAATAATACATAGAATGCATCAAATATGGAAAAGAGATAGAAAACAAGAGAGGGAAATAAGCAACGAATATGTACGGTAGGATAGCCCATTCAGCTCAGTCTACGAAGACATGGCTGTTCTTCCATGGGGTCCTGGTATATAATTATAGACCTCTAAATCATTACTTATAATGATCAAAAGTATCGTATGTATTATTGACTTGCTTAGCTTTTTCCCTACCTATTTATCAGTTTAGTTTTTTTTTATAGTCTTTTTAGCGGCACCGATATCGTGGAGTCACCCTTTAACCACCCCTCCCCCTCCGAGAACCAGGGATCTGCTGACGCTTCTACAACAAATGCATGCATTGACATATATATATATATCTATATATATATATATACATATGTTTATATAAATATATAAATTTATGTATATATATATATATACATACATATAATATATATATATATATATATATATATATATATATATATATATATATATCATATATCATTATTATGCATATGTATATGTATATTATTTCATGAATGTGTTTGTGTTCGTGTGTATGTTTGTATAATGTGTATGTATGTATGTGTATGTATAAGAATTTGTTATTATTATTATTATTATTATTATTATGTACGTAATATATATGATAATATTATACCTGTATTATATGAGAAGGACAGACAGACACAGATAGAGAGAATTAAGGTAGTATACACTATAATTCTATTCTCTCATATATCTCTTTTTCTCTCATATATCTCTTTCCCCCTTCTCCGTCTCTTTCTCTCCCCACCACGTGCTATAGTATTCCTCTCTTTAGTCTGCTCAGTCTTCACCAGCAATATTATGTTTCAGTTTCATTTTTCATTTCAAAAAGTGCCATCGATATTTGTCAAACACCACACTCTAACGAAATAATACAATATACATGCCGTAGAGCAGCTTTGTTTGTTCACCTGTAACAAGCTCTCCCGTGAACAAGTTTGAGTCAACAGCAATGTGGCTCGATCAACAGCAAGAATACACATTTCTGTGTAGATTGTCTGTATCATGTTTGATAAGACATGTAAGATGAAAAGAAAAAAAAAACAGAGGAAGCAACGCGCAACGGATATTGTAAAACATTATCCTTGAAAATGTTTGGGTGGGAGGGGCATAAAGCGAGTCATGCATGCCACACGATTTAATGATGAAGATGATGCGAGCATGCGTAGTTGATGGGCATGATGGAAGATAATGTCGCAGAGCTGTCGCTACGACGGCCCGTGGATGACAATAGAAAAGTCAATTAACGTGGAACAAAGACTGCGCTATAAATTCTTCACGCTAAAGCAATAAAGATGCCACCAGACTTATTCTTGTCAGGTCGGAATGTGTAGTGCAGCGCAAGTGCTGTTGTGGTCATAAGACCAATCACGAGTATTTTCACTTATTAGTGCCCATCGTGTCTGACATTCAATGTAATATATTCTTTCCGATTCTGCTGTCTACATAAATGATTATAATAGCCATTGCTTTTTAGTAAGTCAGTTATGTTTATTCAAAATATCGCGCTTAGGATGTATTGTTTTGTTTGTAAGCTGGGTTTCTGTAGTCGGAGTCTGATCAGTCTCATTTAGTCTGTGTATTTTGGAAACGCTTAGAGTGAATGTTAGGTTCATAATTTGTAAACCTAAATCTTAATATAGCCTTCAGTTCCATCATCAAAAATTCCCTCTGCACATGTTCAGTTCAGTTCAGTCGAAATGTACTTTGATTTATTTCCATCTAACAAAAGGCAATACGTCAGTACGTAATGCAAAGTGTTATATCTGACAAATTATGTTGTTTAACAATTTGTAAGAAGTATACATGTCTTAAAGTTTAATACGCAAATGATATACAATAATGACTATAATGCTGGGAGAAACAATGCATATACTTTATAGTGGTGACAAAAATTAAATGAAATAGCGGTGAAAAAGACTGATCTATATACTAAGGTCTGTAATGGTGGCCTCCATTGACATTGAGACATTGAGAGTCTGGACGTGACTTGAAATTCGCGCAGTGTGATTTTATACAAGAGAAGAGCAAACTCATCCTATTCCAGCGTCGGCAATTATTCTTTGGCTTCTCTTCTAACCAATTAATAGGTACTAGTACATACATTCAACATTATTCCTGGTCCTTCGAACTAGCCTCGCTTCAAGGATGCTCAGTGGTCTTACCTGTTATTGTGTCTTTAGTTATGTCTTGTATATGGGGAATACTAATAATGTCCTTTGACTCCTGCCGCCTTCTCCAAGACTAATGCCCGGAGGACCATAAAAGCTCTAAAATTGGTCAGCTCGGTGAAAAAAAAAAAGATAGCTGCTCATCGGTTGGGTCTAGGGAGAAATCTCACAATATTGCGAGTTTATACAACTGATGAAAAAATGTGGCATTTTTTTTTCTACCGCTGGAAGTAGATCAGATCAATTTTGTCAGTTCTACAAATATACTAACACAAAACAGCCACTTCTTTAATGTGAATTATTTGTTATACATTGACATAATAATCATCCGTAGTCCTTTATCATATATATATATATATATATATATATATATATATATATATATACATATATATATATATATGCATATATATATATATATATATATATATATATATATATATATATATATATATATACATACATATATATATATATATATATATATATATATATACATATATAATATGGGGATTAAGCTTAGTGGGTTAGTCTGATTATTATGCAATCAACCTCATAATCATAAATTACACGATGGCCACAGGGATAAGTAATAACTGTCTTATCGAATATAGCATGCATTGCGTGAATGAATTTGTATTGAAATGATTTGCACCTAAATTTCATAAAAGAATCATAGTTACTTGCAATCGAGATGTCAAGAGTAGTTTAGATACACGTGTCAAAATTATGATGACATGTTGATCAGCAATACACACATGTAAGACTTTTTCGAGACAAAGCCATCTTTATGAGGTTGTAGATAGATATTTGTTGCCGTTATTTCTTGATATACCATATTCCTCGAATTTTCCCTCAATTTTTGATGAGGTAAGTGATTTTCACTTTCGTACAATTATAGCATAATTGTTTTCCACATACATGTGATTTTGAAGAGGTTTCTGTTGTTTTGATTGCAACCCTCAATGTTTTTTTATTTTTTTTATGGCATCAATTTTTATTTAAAAACAGCAGCCGCAAAAACAAAATGGCCACCATTGAATATTATGTGTCCATTTCATTTCGTGTCTTTTGCAGGTGGACCTCCTGCGGACGTTCAAGCGAAAGAGGCGAGACACTAGCGGCTACTGGGTCATGACTCTAGGTGCTGTTCTCTTCGGGTTGGCACTGATACTAATAGCCGCGAGGATGTCATTCCACTCTCCCTGGACCATGCTCCAAGATCCTCATCAGTAAAGGACAAATCTTTACCAAGACATGTAATCGAGATTAAAATATATTTTTATTACTGTGAACATAGAGAACGCCACCAGCGTTATGACGTAACGGAAGATTGTGGACGCGCATTTTCCAAAAATCCTGATATCATCACTGTTCACAAAGAATTCAATAATGAAGTCGTTTGAGTTACAGAAATCATGTATACGTGCACACGACATTCAAGGATCAGTGATAAAGTCGCAATGGTCATACACGGGAACTCTTTGTTTGCAGGTGATGGCCCCGCGTCGTTTGATCGAGAGTAGTGTTGGATACTATAAGGCCTACTGCTCGTTTATTGGTTGATCGCCGGTTACCTGGATACCTGCATCGACAAGAGATGGCGCACTCCCCTTGCTGAAGGATCAGAATTGATAAATGTAAGATTCACTGAAAAGTGCATTGAATGAAACACCTCGGATTAGAATCCAAGGCAAACTGAAGACTGTCCAAGGGTTTGACGAAGGAGATCTTGCCCACAGATGCTATATCACATTGAGTTTTGTTTATCTTTGATGTTATATGGACGACACAATACTATGGGAATTATAATGATCAGTACCTTTGCAGCAGTAAAAAAAAAAAGAAAAAAAAAGATAAACTCTATTAATATGCTAACTGCAAATTTCGCTATACAGCTTATGTATTTTGTGTGATTTTATTTCGCCCAGAGTTGTCACTATGATCATTAAAGGTATACAAGGACCCTTATTCCAGAGGGCGCTGTTGACTGACGTAGTGATCTCGGGTGCACGTCACGAGACCGACACCCACGAGTCATACAGCCCACGAGTCATAGAGCTCACGAGTAATACAGCCCATAAGTTATACAGCTCACGAGTCATACAGCCCATGAGTTCGACACTAAGCTAACAAGGCCCACGAGACCGACACATTAAGGCCCGTGTTGTATCTGTCGAACTCGAGGGCTGTTTTTACCTAGTGTCGAACTCATGGGCTTTATTAACTTGCCCAATGTCGAACTCGTGGGCTGTATGACTCATGGACCTCTTTTCAATGTCGAACTCGTAGGCTGTATGATTCATGGGTGTCGGTCTTGTGGGATGACCCCGGTGATCTCCGCCGTCTTTATTACTAAGATCGACGATGTAAAGCTGGTTATCTATGCCGTATTTACATGCGAGTTTCCGCGTGTAACTATATAGCAAGCAGACCTTATAAAAAAAAAGCGGAACCAGAGAAAAAGAATAGCCGGATATAAATATATGATATATATATATATATATATATATATATATATATATATATATATATATATGATATAAAATTTTCAACCTTTTTACGACAATTGGGGCATATCTTCACCGTTCGAAAAATGACTGATGCATGGGTCCATACAACAATAACCTCTTGAATCATGGGTCCGTTTCCCTTTAAGACATACTAAAACTTGTAATGACCTTGCAATATCTTACTCTGCGCACTTTTGATACAGCAGACCCTATACGTCATGGAGAAACGATGTGGTAACGTCGCCCATGATCGCTGTCGTTGCAGTCATTATATAATCAGGGTTGATTTTATTATCATTGAAAAAACTATTGACAATATCAAGGCTGCCAGAGAGTTCTAGCATAGCTTAGTGTATCACACAGCATATTCCTAACTCATGAAATTGCATAAGCCTATGGTCTTAAATTTCCAAAAATTCTTGTGTTATACCCCCACGTGGTCCGTGTCCACCAGAGTGATGCAGACTAAGCTTATTTTCATGGCGACATAATGCCTATATAGATTCTACATCTAAATAGAATAGAATGTGGCCAATTTGAGCCCGCCTGGAAACTGCGGCATCACAAATCGTCCAAGAGTCTGTACCGTTTGGCACAGGATGTAACAAGCTTTGCTCTAAAAATAACTTTTGTTTAAAATGCGAATTAAAGTTGAAACTTGGAATAGAACTCGCTTTCTAGTGATCAGAATTTCTGAAAGATCAATGTTCTTATAATAAATCGGAGCCTTGTGACTGAATACTAAAGAAACAAAAAAAAAACAATGTTGATGTGGATCTTAATGAAATTGTTGGCTGAAAACAACCACATGACCATTCTTTCATTTTGCTAGTCTGGCTTCCAGACCCTCTGCCCGTACTATTTCAGGATATTGACACCCTTAACGTCGAGGGTGGTTTTGTCCTGTATGCCTTCGGCAAAGGCGGCGACTTCTTCGCCGCGGAGTCCAGTTGGCAACGGTTTGGAAACCAGACTATCACTTTGCCTGACATGTCCAGCGGGCCCTGTACTATAATGTCCGGTAATAACAACCAATCAGAGATTTCCTTGATTAAATATTACGTGGCTTTCTTTATTCAGTTGGCTTGAGATGTCTGCAAAAGCCTTGTTAAGTCCTTCATAATTATAGAGGATTTAGCTCACAAAGTGTCGAATACGCATTGTATCCGAGCAGAAATTAGTTTTCGGCCGAAGCTATCTGTGGTTTAGTTGTCCTTGACCTGTTAATTTCCAGGGTAACCATTCTAAGTACTTAATTTCTTATGTTATAATATAGACCTTTTTTTCTGTACAGCACAATGCTTGGATATAAGTTGCACACAATGATCCATGTCACCATTTTATAAAACAAATAATGCACATTACGTAGTCGGGCGTTAATAAGAATTTTCCACCCTCTTTAACTTTGGAACAGTCCAAAACATGCTCGGCTTCACCTCCTATGTATATGTTTCAGACTGTTCAGAGGTTACTACTGGATGGGTAATTCTTACTGAAAGTACATTAATGACAGAACTCAACATAATTAATTACATTACTCTTTAATGTACAATACTGTGTTCCAAAATATCAACCTGTATAAAAGTATGAAAGGAGGATTCACACTGCTGGAAACCTACTAAAGTGCTGCACCAAATGAGTAAACTTGCTACAAGAAAATTGAAGGAAAACTAAGAAACATTCTTGTCTCTAACAGCAAAATCATATCCGGTTTTATATCATGTATTACATGCCGTGTTTGTGACCATTTCTCGCTTCACAATGCCTGATAGAAGAATCCTGATCTGGAATACAAGTTGTCCTTGTATCCCAGGAGTTTGAACACTTATTTTCACTTTAACACGACTCCTCTCCGTACCCAGCTGTGTAAACGGAAGTCGCGCATTTCTGTTGTTGGGTGTCCAACAAAACTGGTTTGCTCCCCACGAATGGGCCGAGCAAGGGCTCTTACCGAGATAATGATTCCCGAAACCTTTTATATGATATTCTATAAAACACTGTGATCACTTTGCTATAGGGTGAGATGGTGCTACATCGAAACATTTTGTTGTTGTTGTTGTTGTTGTTTCATTTCACTATAATAACTTGCATGGAATCATTATTATTGTTACGCTATTTTGTTACAAATTGATTAGGCTTTATAGCCCATAAGGGCAACCGAATTGCCTTTGTATGTGACTGTACTTTAATAATGTAAAGCCACCGATTGCCTTCATATATATCTGTGTGTTTGACAGAATTATAATAAACCGATGAAAATTTTGAATTCAATTAGTGATGACTCAAAGCAGGCAGGCAATGGATGCCCTTGCCTGTATGTTTGGTGTATGTGTTTCGTATCAGAGTGTATAATGTATACCAAAATTATGGCGCGGACTACCGCAGCGAGAGAAATGACGTCATTTACGTGCTTGCAGCATGCACGCAACCATTAATATGTGACATTAGTCATGCTGCATTGAAGAGTGTGTACTGTCACATTTTTACCTTTTGTTGTTGTGGTAGTAATGGTTTCATATTGTGTGTCTAAAGACCCTTCAAAACCAGCTGCCCCTTTCTCAAGAGACAATATTTCCCTCCTTGACGGTCAGGTTGAAATCAATATACGGTCATCAAGCATATGATATAACGACAAAATTATTGTCTCCGTTCATATAGGAAATGAAATATAAATGAATATAACAATGTATATGATATTATACATACATTCAAATACAAATTCAAATTCAAATTCTTATTTTCACTTCTTTTTTTTTAAACAAAATGTCCAAGAAACAATCTGATGAATTTGACATGAGAGTCGTTTAGAATACACATAGCCAGACAGGGATAACAACATGTTCATGTCTACATGATCAGTACAAAAAAAGAAAAAGAAAAAAAGAAACATACACTCTGCGAAAAGAAGTGGAGATACCCACTCAATTATTATTATATATATATATATATATATATATATATATATATATATATATATATATATATATTATATATATATATATATATATGAAGAGTTTGTTTGCAAAAACCGATAAGTCCATATTTGCCAAATGGAGATATTTGCGATTAAAGGTCAAGAAAAATAAAGAGAATAATAAGAAATTTTTTGCTTCTTTTGACCATAACTTCAAAAATATACCTCTATATGTAGTGACCAATATATCATTTAAAAGGTATTATTTTGTACTTTATGACAGAGATCGTACTTCAAAATCTTCAAAAATGGACTTATCGGTTTTTGCAAACAAACCCTTCATATATATGTATATATATAATCTATAAAAGCGAGAGAAAAAATACAGAGAAATTGACACATAAAAATGCAGACTGTATAATGTATGTAGGCCTATATTCAAAATGAAACCGTCTCGGATGTGGTATCATTGAAAATTCATCTGCAGTCACTACTCACGTCATAATCAGCACCATTATTATCATGGCCGTCGTCACGTTTTCAGAAGTATTGGAGGGCAGTTTCATCCGGGTTTCTGCAGCTGACAAGCAGGAAAAAAAGTCTTCAGCGCAAAAACAAAGGCCTTATACCGCGCGCACTTAAATATAATATAATATATATATATAAGTGGTCCACGTCTTGGCGTGATGATATCATCAAAAAATAAAACTGAAACCAAGTTCATGCTGTATTTACCAACAGTTTATTTCGGCACACAAATTTTCGAGCGATTCACTCTTTGTCAGTGTTCTTTATTTTAATATTATCCTTGATGTGACAGACAGAGACGTATTTTCGCATAACAAAAGGGGTCTTGGAAAAGTGTTTCTCTTTTACCTTTAATGGGGCAACAAATGGTATAAATGCGCAGATCAAGCTTCGGTACGAATCCTATATGTAAACAAGCCTTCGTCTGCTGTGACTCCATGATACAATCTATGATAATTCCTTCGAAGGATCAAGCATGACCAATAAACTGTAGGTCCTCTACTACAGTGTATTTAGCTTTCCGTCGCTTCGCATGTGTGTGTGTGTAATAATGTTCGTACCTGCCTTGTCGTACTAAGTACAATGTACTAGTATCTAAATTACAGTACCAGTATGCCCCCCCCCCCCCCCCCCCACCTCCGCAGAGCCCTCTCTCTGTAAAGGGCTCTAGCCCTCAACCATACAGCCTTCCCTCTGGCCCTTCACAGTGCCGTACACGGCACTGGCACTTCACTCTGGACTACGCCCTCTTGTGGTGTAAAACTCTTCGGTGCGCGGTACCACATTGACACCATAGAGCTGTATTATACGTATAATGCGATATGTAAATACAGCTCTATGATTGACACAGAACTCTACACACACGTGTGTGTAACCCGTTAGCTGTGTACAACATTGATTTCGGCGGCTGCCAACTTTCTAGATCTAGCTAACGTTAGGCGCTAGGCCTAGCCTACACTCGAGAGTATGTATAAATGTACATAGGCCTACTCTTTGTTTACTGAGTGAGTCACATACAGTACCCCTTTGATCCTTCGCACAAGTGTAACGTAACAAATCGACATAGACAGCCACCATAGTGCATTGGAAAGTGAAGTGAAAAGATGGCAGCCAACTCTTTCCATGCGGAAATTTTGTCAAAAAGCATCACTGAACTTCAGCAAGGTAGGCCTACAAAATCTACAGTAGTTTTTCGTAAATTCGTATATGTACTAGGTATAAATAGACAGTTGTTGTTGTCCTTAAATTGTATGGTATAGAGATCTACTAACGTTAAATGCACGTGACGTAGTCTAACGTTGTCGTTAGGCCTAACCCTTACTTAATAACGTAGATGGACTAGAGTCTAGAGCTGGATCTATCTAACACTACTTCGGGAGAACACACTAACTGGTGGTAAACCCACACACTATGCTAAGTAGGCCTAGGCCTACGCCTAAACATAAAAAAAGGAGGACTAGGCTCTGAAGGTTCCAACAACCATCTTTGAATACCGTTTCACTTGCCGAAGTTTTTAACTTTTCTAACAAGGGCCTGTGTACTGAGTAGACCTGCTGTATTGTACTCGTAGATAGGCCTAGCGAGCTAGGTCTAGAAAATACTGTTGGTGTTAGATTCTGAATAATCATGGTATGCTGTAAATTGGGGAATCGGATTCTGGGTTAGTCAGAATCCTACTCACCTAGTTGACCTAGGCCTAACACCGTTAGGCTTTAGTTTAGACCCACTCTCTACCTTGAATGTTACTTTGTGTCTTTAGAATATGTTTACATCTTCATTAGATTAATTTTATTAGAAATGCTAAAACACATTTTGTTGTGCAGTGATCAGAATCAGAAACAAGTTTGATATTAGTAGCTAGTCTAATGCAATCGTACTGCCTGCCTTTGAATCCTGCAAAGGCAGAGGCCTGAGTCTGAGGCTGATGTCCGTGATGAAGTGCATCACTGTTTGAAGTAGACCATCTAATGTTAAGTCTTACCGTTGGCGTTATAGCAATAAGTGTAATTCTATAATGTAGAAACCATCTCTACCCTTAAAAATGTGCAAGTGTTTAACTTTGTTTTGTTTGACGGTTGATGTTAACAAAAAGAAATGCAATGTAGAAGATAAGTTAGAATAACAAATGAAAACTGTTTCTATGCTGACCAAAAATATAAGTGTACATTAAAAAAAAAAGAAAATGAATGAACACAAAATGATTGCCACCAAGAAATGCATATCCATTTTATTCTTATGTCACTTCATGCTTTAATTGCCTGATGATATCTAGCGTTAGTGTGATTACTCATTGATTCATGAAGTTAACTATGCAAAAGAAATTCCAGTTTCAGGCTGTAACTGTATAAGTTCTGAACATGTACAGTGCACTCCCGTTATAATGAGCATGGTTATCATGAAATTCCGGTTGCAGCGAAGTAAAGATTTAGGCCGAGGCATTATCCCTCTATGTATTGTTTATAGTTTATTTGTTCGGTTATAACGAAAGAAAACTGCCGGTCCCGAGGACTTCAATATAACGGAAGTCCACTGTACCATGAACTAGCAGTGGTAGTCTACAACAAAAAGTAAGACATCCACATTTCGAGTAGACTCCATCACTAATAAAAACTAAGAATTGTAACTTCATATTAAATGTAATATTCAAATACTAATAACACATAATTTCACGGGTTGAGCAAATAGATAGGGGTCGAGCTCACACTTTGATGCTAATGCCCTATAAGATAATTGTACAAATGGAGCTTGCTATTCTGAGTTCTAATGGACACAAAAATATTACTTTGTCTAACCCATCCCCAAGAGGCAGCATAATAAAATATTGACAAGGTCTTGAACGTCTTTGCTCTCAATTCAGAGAAAGATAGGTATGAGCAGAAGTTGAGAGACATGAAAAACAAGAGGAAGGTCTTGGAGAAAAAGTATGAGACAGGTGAGTATACAGTAACTTTATGGTTTAGGATTTCAAGCCAATAGATACTAGTAACTAAAGATTGGTATAACATGATGCAGGTTTGGCAGTAGCCCTGATATGTAGAGTATAAATTTGTAACAGTGTGGATTACATGAATGGATTTTTTTTTTTTTTTTTGCTCTGTAATGTATTAATTTTCATTACATATTCATCAAACTGATGAATTATCACTTTACCAACGCTCCCCCTTTTTTATGGGAAGACAACTTTTAGATACACAGTCCATAATGAAGTCATTGCAAAATGCAATTTCTGACTAATGTCACTCAGACTATTTGACTATACAAACTAGTATCACTTCAGTTGTGCTGCAGCAATTATATTGTCATGGTGGCCATTAAGGTGAACATTTAACAAATTAGTCAATATTTTCAATGTTTGTGTTTTTTGTTGTTGTTGTTGTTGTTTTTTGGTGGGTTTTTTTTTTTTTGGGGGGGGTGTTTTAAAACATATTGACCCTAGTCAGCTAGTAATAGAAGTAGATGTATCTATTTTGTAGACCATGATTTTTATTTTGATTTCTGTATTAAAGATAATCGGATCCCCCAGTTATAATATGGTCTAAAAAAATATTTGTACTTATGTTTCCCAAAATCTGATTTTATCACGGGACCTGCGGCTCTATACAAGCTTGCTTTTACGCAGGCCCCATCATATTTTTTCGCATTATGATCTCAGTTTAACTCGCATGTATACAGACCTTGTGTATACCAAGACAAACTTTTGAACATTCCGGTGAAGTTCTATTTTGAATTATGTTCTGTATAAATTTCGCATCAATTTACTTTATATTGTGATATATGTGAGAAAATATGAAAATAAATTGAAATAAAAAAAAAATGAAAAAATATTAACTCGAATTGTAAGGCATTTATTACCATACCCAAAGGATTTGCCAGATTGTTTTGAAAATTACAAGCAATGCTGTGTGAGTGCATTGATAACCAGGAGTAACATATTGAACAGAATAATTTGAATATGCAAGATGTGCATGTGTATTGCTCACATATTCTACAAATCTGATATTTAAAGGGTGTGTACAGTTCTGGTCGAGGTGAGGATTTAGCTTTTAACGTTTTGCGAGATATTCAGAAACCACTCTATGAGATGTCAAAGAGCATGCAGTTCTAAGGGGTATCAAAAGTTTATTCGATGAAAATTGGTTTTGAAATGGCTGAGATATCCAAACACAAGGTGAAACAAAGAGATACTAATAAAGTTGTGGCATGTCGCCTTTTATTATTAGCACTTTTTTGGATACCTCAGCCATTTGAAAACCAATTTTCATAAAATAAACATTGAATCCTTCTTAAAATTACATGCTCTTTCATATTTCATAAGAGGCTTTTCATTATCTCACTTAGGAATGTTCAAAACATGAATCCCCACCTCAACCAGTACTGTACAGTCCCTTTTAACCATGAAGTGCTTTAATTGTTAATGAACTGCATGGTATTCTTTTTGACTGCAAAGATGTGCTAAAGTTCAAACAGACTGATGAGAAGCGGTCCAAGATGACCGAAACAGTCAGGATTGCCCAGCACAAGGTGACCCAGTCCCAGTCAGAGCTGGACAGGTGAGGCAAAATAAAAACTATATAATATTATGATGATGGTAACACTATGTAAGCCCTACTTGAAATGATGTTATCTTCATATGTGTGGACGTCACAAATCCATTAAACCCTTTGAACATACATACAGCCTGTATATCGATCTTGATCTATAACATGCTGTACATCCCAGATATTTTCCCTACTTTATCTCGTCCATTAGTCAGCAGACGGCAAATAATCAGCTGCAAGCAAAGATCCGGCACATTGAAGAGTCCATACAGGCCAAGGATGATGCTCAGAATAAAGAATTGTAAGTTTGCTCGTCATCCTTTCTTTCCAACCCTCGACCAGCCCTTTGTTTGTTTTGTGTATGTCTCGGTGTGTGTGTGTATAATAATAATAATAATAATATCAATTTATAAAGCGCAAAACCTATAGACATATATTCTTCTGCGCTGCAAAAGCTTCTGATGTGCTTGATAATAACGAACAGTTAAAAGAAGAGATGTGTTTTGAGTCGTGATTTAAAGACTGCTACTGTTGGGGATTTCCGGACTTCTAGTGGTAGATCATTCCAGAGTTTGGGAGCTGCACAGGCAAATGCTCTGTCTCCCAATGTTACTTTTGTTTTACATGTTGGAATCTGTAAAAGAAGAGTGTCCTTAGAACTGTATGTCTGTCTTTGAAGCAGTGATTAGAACAAGTGTGATGAAAGGCATGATTGTAGTGATTTAATCAAAAGGTACTTGATGAATTTTGTCATGCTTATATCACTGTAAATAATAGAAAGGATTTCAAGACAGTCGAGCTTATTTTCTTTTCACCTTGATCTCAATATTTCATCTTTATTTCCTGTCCCTTGCCAACAGAAACAGACATTATGCATCCCCTTTCCTTCTCTTTCCAATTATGCTTTCTGTACTATATAATGGAAAATGCTACCTCATTCATACAAGAACGTCAAGTTGCTTCCACGCATGACAACTTCCCTTTATGCTGATCAGTCGATCAGTTTGATATATATGTAAATGTATGGCAAATATTTCCTTTCTGTACTTGCAAAGCATGGAGTCCTTTTCAAAGTTGTTGTTTTGCTTTGTTTGTTGTTTTGTTTTGTTTTGTTTTGTTTTGTTTTGTTTTTGCTTTAAGATTTGATATAATGCACCTGTAGTAAAGACATTCTACATACTTTGTCACTCTCGACCAAGGTGTATACAGGCAACACCTCTTATAACAAAGTCCTCAGACCGGCAGTTTTCTTTCGCTATATCGAAATTTCATAACAGCCACGCAGTAAAGTATGTATAAGAATATATAGATGATCATTTCATTACCTGAATTTTTACTTCGTTGAAACAGGGATTTTGGTAACCGTGCCCACTATAATAAGAGTGCTCTGTAATTAGGTACAAAGTAACTCTGCAGTAACATTAATGGCAGGAACCTCTTGGAGTAGTGCTTACACTGAAAAGGCTACCCTGGGTCAGTAAGACCTTGAATTACTATAGTTGGCATTCTCAGAAAAGTTGAATTCAGGAATGATGATTGTGTTGTTTGCTAAAAGGTTTCTGATGTGATTTATTTGGAGAGCTCTACAATTAAGAAATTAAGTTGTAAGATATTTGTTAACTTACTGAAGAAGCGATTTCTTCGTTTTCTCTGGTTACATTTTACCAATAGCAGACTTGTCTTTATCAGGCGTTTTCACATCAGCCCGATGTTTCGAAATAGTGCGCTATTTTCTGACTTGGGAAATTAACCTGATCACGAAATAGGGCGCTATTTGATAATGTGAATACAAATTAGCGCGCTAATTGATCAAGAAAATTTCTCGAGTCCAACTCGGGACAGTCCGAAATAGCAGGATAATTACTAAGTAATGCGAACTAGCGTGCCATTTGATAATGTTCGGGCTGATGTGAATAGGAAATTAGATAGCGCGCTAATTTGCGATTGCGAAAAATATCTCAAGCTTGGATTTTTATCGGGCTGATGTGAAAATGCCTACTTAGAACATTCACATACAAATACATTCATGTTGCAAAATAACAGCACATCAATATGGGATATTGTTAAAAGAAACTACACTTTTGCTTCCACGTTGATTTATTATGCTTGGATTATTTGCATCTGCCAGTTCATGATATCAGGTAATCTTTGCTAGATTCTTCTGCACCTGATTCCAGAGCAAGACAATAAGTCAAATGGAATCATCTTTTGAGCTAGTCCTGCATACAGATTAGTTCAGAATGGATATTTGTTCATTTTTGTTCATTTTTTTAAAGCAGGCTGCACTAATTTTCTTGAAAGTGTTGACCTACTTTAACTGATGATCTAAATTGTCTACTACTGCTAACAATGCTTTGCAATTAGCTGGGGGAAAAAAATCTGAAATGAATTGCTCAAAGGCAGCTTCACCTACGTAAAACAATCATCTTGTTTATCTGATGGATATTAGCGGTATTCAAGGAAAGCTTTCACTTTGTGTGCTTCTACTACACTGTATATGGTATTTTGTCTACAACTGCTATAAACACTGCTTTGCAGTTAGCACCAAAAAGTGTAAAAGGAATTGGTTTGAAACAACTCACCCTACACAAAACAATCCACCTGTTTAAGGAGGGCGGGATACAGAATATGTGTAAAAGATTTTGTGTATTTTTTGCATGATCGATTTCTTTTCATATTCTGGAAATTTCAAGAGGACTTGATGGAAATGCAATACTTAAGTGAAACTCTGTAGGGGTGACCATTTGAAAATGGTGGAATGGAATTCAATATGGGTAATGAGGAGGGCAATGAATATATTCATTCAGTTGAGTCAGTGACATTTTTTCTTGCAAAATGTACATTGTATAGAACAAAGATGTCAACATAGCAGCTGTTGTGACATACAAGCCAGTATGTTCACATCAGAGGAAGATTCCAGTTGCAATACTGCCTGTCCCATCACTCTGTTTCCTTCAATTAACCCGAAATTTGCTGAGTGCATTTTTGGAATTTTTAGTTTGGGGGGCTACACAAATATTTTGGATATTATTTGAAAATATTTCATTTCTAGTTTTTATGCCTCCGCCACAAAGTGTCACCAGAGGCAGTAGTATGTCAAGTTAAACCTCATTTTGAAGCAGATAGATTGAAAATTTGAACTAACAAAATTTCAGTAAATTTTCAGTAAATTTCAAATATCATTTTCATATTCCAATCAAAGACTCATTTTTGTATTGAAATAATACCATGATTGTCATTAAAAATATGAAAAGACACCACTATGCAGTAATACACAGTATAATACCAGCTACATCAAGTACTTAGCTCTTCTGGATAAGGTCAAGAAGAATGTAATGTTTTGATTGTAAAAAAAAAAAAAAAAAAAAAAAAAAAAAAAGCCAAACATTTTGTCTCGCAGGAATGTGATAACTAACCACCATGGGAAATGTTGTAAGGATAATTCAATCATATTGGTGCAAAATGAGAGTTCATTTCTGAGAGCAAAATCATACAGTGACACATTGGATAGGGTTTAATTGCTTCCAGAGCCTAGATTTCACCAATATTCAATTCAATTATTTCTCAGTCACTCTAGTCTCGCTCTTTTTTTTCTTTCTTTTTTTTTTCTTTCTTTCTGTCTCCTGTTCTCTCAGGGAGGCATATGAAGAAAAGCTCTCCGACTTGGTGGATCAATTTCAGCGTGCCAGGCACTTCTATGTAAATATGAAATTCCCCAATGCCATAATTCAGTGTTTGATTGACACTGAACTTTACTCTCTCTAGCTCAGAAATACATGTATGAATACAAACACATTCAGTGGACCCTTAAATCCATGAATGTAGAAGGGGAAAAAAAATTTATACCACGTAGTGTATCTGGAATGTCTACAGTACAAGTTGATGAAATATTTTCTGCTCACATGTCTTTGATTATGAGAAATATGTGTTCAATGAAGCACATTAATCTTTCCTTCTTAATTCTTCCTCCTCACGTTTTCTTTGGATTGCATGTGGGTATTTTATTCAAAGCCAGTGAGTGCCACAGCTATTCTATAAGATTCACTTACGTTTGCAGCAGACTTGCAGAGCTTGATTGCTTATGAATGTTTGACTCACAATCGTGAGATTAGTTAAAGCTGGGTATTACATGTCTGGAGTGACTTTGGGTATTTACAGTCCGTGTGAATTAGCTGGGATACAAGAAAGCTTTTGAGTTTTACCTTGTCTCAACAAATCTTGTTTTCCTCCTTTCACTTTCAGACAGATGAATCACTCCTCAGTGAGATCAGTCTTATGAAGCAAAAAGAACAAGAATTGGAGCAAGAGAGTATGTTTTACAGATCCTAATTTGAGAGTACTACAAAGCCAATATCTATGAAACAGTGATATTGATAGTACCGTAATCATTTTGTAATATCAATAGAATATTTGCATTTGTAAAGCTAAAAGACTTGCATTTGACAAGCAGAGGAATTTTTGTTTTTTGTGCAGCAACAAAGTAAACATGAATTTAATTATTCTGTAAATAATATCAACAAAATATTTTTATTCATAGGGCTGGTGTGTAAAGAACTGCTGCATGGCATAACGAGAAGAATTTTGTATTTTTGAAATTCATGAAATTCTTCCATCGAGATATAAATATAAAGACACAATATAAATAAAAAGATTTTTCTCACTCATGTACTTCACTGGTTACTAATGGTGCTAAGGCTGTCGGTTACTTTATTGCATTGTGTGATGAAAACATACGTCGATGTAGGGCCATTTATCAATCAGTTGCAATTTTGTGTTTGTTATACTGTAGTTGTTCATCACAATTTCAAAGGTGATTGGTATCTCTTCATTTGTTTATTTTTTATTGTCCCAAACAGCTGGATGGGCAATTGCCCTTTCTGTTTAACCAATGGGTATTTAACCAATTTAACTCGAGCAATTTTCGCTAAAAACACAATTATGTATACAGGTCCAAAATATTGGAATGATCTCCCAACAGAAGTTAAAAGCTGTTTGTCATTATCAGCCTTTAAGCATGAACTCAGACAGCATGTATTGAATAGTTACAACACACAAGTGCACTAACATTCCTTTTTATTATGCTCATGGCTGTTCTGTTATACTACTCGGTTGTTGCCATGTGAACAGACTTATGCATATATATACATTTAGTTACATGCTCTCTCAAATTCCTGAACATCGGTGTTTTTCCTTCCACTTCTAGTAAGACCTTCGGTCGTGTAGCATAGCGTCCATAGTTTCCCCTTCTTTCTTTCTTTTCTTTTTTTTTTTTTTTTTTCATGCAGCATTGCAGCTGGCTGGTATATCACATATAGGAACTGCAATTGTTCATGTTTTCCATTTTTCGAATCTTTCCCCGTGTCTACGGAAGCCGGAATGTTTAAACCCTAAAATTATGTCGTATTCACAATATCACTCCCATGTCAAAATTGCTATTAGAGCAACTGCTATAGTGTGCAGCATGTGGTTACTTGTTTTGTTTGTTTTTGTTTAATAGATACTTTATTTTCTGCAAATCAACAGATCAATCAGCAAATCAATATACATAAGGCACATGATCATGAATATGTGGAAAATATACAAAATAGATTCAAAACAGAGTCGTTTGACTTGCGTAAACAAAGATATAAAAGGTAATTAATGATACAATATACAGTATGCATGTCTATGCAGCGGGGATTACAACAATTATAATTATGGAGCGATAATGCAGAGGGCCGCCATTGTAAGCATAGCTTGAAAAGATGGCCGGCCAGAGGAAAAGGTAGGGGAGTGTACTGGTAATACTACAATACAATACAGATTCTGCTGCGAAGATAGCAGGGGAAAAACGTGATGGTGGTGGATGTGCGTGCAAGTGCTAGAAAGTTCTCATTTTATCACACACTTGCATACATATGTGAGAAGAATCTTCTGTACCCCCGAATATTAATAGTCATTCTCTTTTGTTTATCCTTACTTTTTGTCTTTGATTTTGATTTATTTCTCTTTGCATCCTTCACTTTGATTGAAAATGACACATCGACCGCTATGTATTATGTTTATCTTCCTATTTCTTTATGTATGTATCCAAGCTGGACATTCTGTATTATCATATTTTGTTATATCATGTATTCTTCATCGAGAAATACGAAAATAAAATTGAAATGAGATGAAATAAAAAAAATACCTGAGATCACTATTATCAAAACAAAACAAAAAAGTTTATTCTGACTCATTTATGTACTTCACTTCTTATTAATGGTGCTAAGTCTGATGGTTACTTAATTGCACTGTGTGATGAAAACATTCCACATTAACCCTTCTGTCCTTGAGTGTATCTTTTCCTTCCCACTTGCCATAGCTGTAAATGTCAAGGTCGAGAGCGAGAGGGTTAGCGAGGCATTCCAGGAGCTGAGCAAGACTCTGGAGCAGAGAAAGGAGGCAGAGGAGAGGGAGGGTTTCACAGTCGCAACCCAGAAGGAAATTATGTAAGCTGTATCATCAATTCCTTCATCAAATGTCGCATTTTATTTCATTTCATTTCATTTATTTTCATATCCAAATAATACAAAATTATTGCAATATTGCATTGTACAGTATGTCCCCCCCCCAAAAAAAAAAAACTAAATAAATAAATAAAATAAATTTTAAAAAAAATTACGATCGGATTTTTGCATTGATAACTTCTAATATGATTAAATTGTCTGAATGCTATTTCAAGGGCAAAAAAAACAAAACAAAAAACAGAAAACAAAACATCTTAACTATATTTGGCAGAAAACCCCATTCAATTTGGTCACAGAGAAATGTGAAGCGTTTTGAAGCATGTTGTGGATGTGATTCTTCCAAGTTAAGCACTTGGATGCTCTTGGAACTGCATATCAATGTGTAAACACAATGGACAGAACTTGGAGGGAAGGGATTCCTGACATGCTCTACAAAAGTCCTAGCCCATTTCTCTTTGACCACTGAAGCAAATCAGATGGGGATTTCTGCAAGACGTAGGTAATAAGTTATAGTTTCATACCCTGAAATTGTATATGGATTGATTCTCTGTTTTTAAAGTTATAATTGCGGAGAGTCCCGTTGTATTTTTTTTTTTTTTTTTTTTTTGGGGGGGGGGGACATTCGATATGCATTGTCAGTTTGTGTAAAGGATCTCAATAGTAGCTACAGTTGTATTGAGATGACAGCAGCCAGTATATGACATAAGTGAAGATCCTTTGTGGTAGCTGTGAGGATTTATGTCTATCTATATATCAGTATTCATTTATGATAATGTATTCTCGAGAGGTATCACTTTCCCAATGGCCAACTGTATCCATGAAAGAATGGGAGATGGGAGAATTTGTGACAGCTTGGATTGCTTTGTGCAACATTTATCTGTCTAGCTACCCACTGGCAGGCAACAAAGAAAAATCTAACGCCCTGTAATGACTGTGTATATATTGCTTGCATATTTGCAAGAACTACGTGCTAATAGAGAAGCAAAAAGACACCTGTACAAACCTAAATAGGAGATCACAGATTACAGTGCTCTAATTGTGGAATAGCATACTGCTACCAAATTAAGGGAATTCAACATTACTAAATACCTTTGAATCAAAATTGAGAATGCATCGTTTCTCTAAAATATTCATGGTATTGTGATATCAGAGAGAGTAGGATATCAAGTTATATTTATCTACTGGTATTTGTCATTGCATATTTCTTCTGTATTGTATTATAGACCACCGTAATTCTGGATCAAAATTCATGTCACTTCTTTGACTTCAATCTCTTCTCTACAAGAACATACACACTACAAGTCATGGTGATACTAGTAAGCTTATCATGATAGAAATAAGTAAACGAATAAATAAACAAAACCAATAAAACTTCAGGCATGTGTTACTGTCTCTGGTGCAAGAGTTTCTGTTCACCACAGTAGACCTAGAGTTGCATCATTTAATTTGACAGTGATCTATTTTAGAAGCAACTGCTTGGATGGTCAATATTTCTAAATAGATATTTGAGAGCATTCTAACTGTAATGTTCTTGATCCATTTGTTATGTGTGCATGACATCGGTGGATTCATAACTCACCAATATGCCATTGCCAGAAAAAGGTCAATGATGAACAGTACTCAATGGGATGAACCTCTTACGGAAACCTGACTGTAAAGTGATATGGTTTGTGTCATATAGATCTGGGTCACAAAGATTAAATGACCAAAATCATTCAGTGCTTTAGGAAGTCCACAGCAAAACATTCAGAGTCGTGATGTTGATGTTGACAAATGTTCAATAGCAAAAGTGCAGATTAACTGATATTGTTGATCATTTGCATGTTTTAGTTGGATGCGAAACAGTGCATGACAGATAAGAGTGTCCTTCCTTTGTTTTGTGCTTTGTGAAAATGATTATATCACACAATACAGCACAGAGGAATGACATATGGGTGTATTAAGCAAGTTACAGACAATTACAGTGATATATCCAATACTGTAACCTTTCTTTAAAAAGCCATCTAGCACAAGTTCTCTCTCCTTTTCCTTCTCCTCCCTGCTATTTCTTTCCCTTTCCTTCTGTAATTCCTCTCTGATCAGCTCTATGCTAACTGCTGAGAACCAAGAATCGGAGAAAGCCTTGAATGACCTGAAGGAGAGGAAGGCCCAGATCGATGAGGAGCTGAAAAATCTTCGAGATTGGTTTCCACCAGAGGATGCGCGGATTGAAGAATAGTAGGAATTTCAGGGCACAGTAAAAGTGGAAAATTCTCAGCATGAAAATTTTCACCTGATTTACTATGGCTTGAAACTATAGCACAAAAACTGAAACACATGAAAATTTTGCGTGTTGTAATACTATTTTATATTTTGATTTCGCAGAATTGAAGAATATAAAATTTATCTTAACCAACTGAGTGTGAAAAACTACTCACGAAAATTGACCACTTTTACAGTATAATATGGGATATAGGCTAAGACAATGTTGTGCCTGGAAAGTATCATTACATAGGTCAGATCCTATTAAAACCAGGGAACAGTCTTAAATTCTGTCTTCTGTAAAAGTGTTGTCCAAAATCACAATAATTTGAGTGGAGTGAATAATGCTGCTAGGGTAAAAATCAGCTGTAAAAATAAAGGCTCTAGGCTTTGTGAGTGCATTGCAAACTCGAACTGTGTAAATAACAAATGCTTGATAAAGCTGTAAAGGCTCTCTGTATAAAAACCCTGTCCTATGTTGTGTGTCATAAAGTTCTGAACTAGGATAGTGAGTAGAATTATGACGTGGAGTTGACCGGCTTCAGATCTTCTATATGTTTTGTTTGTGAAATATTTTTCCAAGTTTCATACCTTTTTGGGTAATTGGATTTATCATGAGCACGTGAAATACATTGCTGGCAGTTGCTAGTAACCTATCACACATCCTTCGTTTCTTTGCCTGTGATTTTTCAAGGCAACAATACAAAGCCTCCCTGTCTTTTGCATCTTTTCTGTTACCTCATAGCATAAAAAGCTATTCAATCTTGCCTTTGGAAATATTTCAGATTTCTCCTTACTCTTTAGTAGGCTCCTCAATTAGAAATCTTGCAGCGATTTAAAACAAAAGTCAACATGCAAAGTGATGAGATTAAAATTTTGCCTTATCCTTACTCTTCAGTAGGCTCCTCAATTGAAAATCTTGCAGCGATGTATAACAGAAGTCAACATGCACAGTGATGAGATTAAAATTTTGCCTTCCAGGTGTAAAATATATTAAAAGGTCCACGTTGTCTTGCTACCTTGATTTCAGTATGCAGTCAGTATTGTGCTTCCTTTCCAAGAGGGAGATAGAGGCTTTATACGTTTTTCGTTTGTCTGTCCATCCATACATCCACAAGTCCATCTCTACATTAATTTGTGTGACCCAGATTTCATTATTGAAATTTGAGGGAAAAGTCCATGCTGAATCTGTCAAAACTTGATGCAAGTATGGTATATAAGCAATGACTTTGGCTAAAATCAACTGTTCTTGGTTGTGATTATGATTACATTTTATATATTTTTAGGAGAAAGGTATAAATACACAAGTTTATATGTAAAGGGATTGAAGAGGTCTAAAAGGTGAGGTCATATCACCAAAACATGTTTGTGAACTTCAGCTGAAATGTCATTTCCCATGCATGACTTCAGCTACAAAGTTCATCTGAGAATGTAATGTACCAAGAAGGGTAGAAATGATGGAGAAATGTTGATGCAAAGGGGGTCATTCTGCAAGCCGGGTTACTGAACATTGATCATTTTTTTAAGTCAACTGCACGGCAATCATCAGATTGCTTGTTTTTCTCTTCATCTTGTAGTCATGTGACATGCATCCATCTGAGATTGAAATTTCTTTTCGATATAAGGAATTTTCTCTCCACAAATTAAACCCATTAGACTACTCTGCTGAGGGAAGGGAGATGATGTTCAAGGCAAGTCATGAGGTCCTGAAAGACCAATAATTGAGTTCCATTGATGAATTCTAGTGGTCCTTGTAAATACATCCTGATTTTCAGACAAATACAGTCGACCTTGCTTAAGTCAACCTTGCATAAGTCGAATAATCGCCTAAGTCAAAGGTCTTTTCAAGTCTTCTTCTCTTTATATTCTAATTTTAATTTAATCCCTCATAAGTCTAATTTTTTCTAAGTCAAAGCTATTTCTCCAGTCCAAATAGATTCAACTTTTTAGGCAAGGTTGACTGTATATTGATCGAAGCATATCATATAAACACACATCTATCCCCTGTTTTGGCAAAGTTCACCCTGACTGCAAGCTTGTAAATAAATATTTATTTGTGTTGTTCTGTGAAATTCTGAGTAATGTGTTTGAGGACCATCAAATTATAAAAAAATGTGACTCGCTCCTCACTGCTGAAATTTAAGCTAACGATATCAAATGCAACCGCTAGCTGGTATTGAAACCTTGAAGCAGTCCAAAATATCTGCTCTGCATGTCCTTGTGTGCTTCCTGTCGCACGGCTGTGTTAGAGTGTTTGCACGGTGCAGTTAAATGCAATGAACTCTCTGTCAAGGAGAGGGAAGAAAGACTGATACAGCTGCTGTAGCAAAGTCATTATATTACCAATCTTGGCACTCGGATTTGTTTCTTTGCACATTGTTTTTTTGCACATTGTTTTTGAAAAGCCAGATGTAATAAATCTTCATATGAAGCTGATCCGTGAGATCTATGAGTGAGATTCATTTGTTGAAGTCGACAGCATTGGAAATGAGAGAATGTGAGGATGAGGGATGGTGCTAAGGAAGAGAAGGAGAAAGAGGTGGAGGAGGAGGAGGGAGAGGAGAAAGAAGAGCGGGAGGAAGGTCATTTAAGGGTTGCTGTGACAACTAACTGCCGTTAGAGATGGTGGTCACCTTAGTGTCAATACTGATGACAGCAATGTTGATGGTGCAAGATATACTATGGAAATGTAAGAGATTTAACCCTAATCAGGCTGGGCTTTTTTGGCTATGCTATATCTGGGGGGGGGGGCGGATTCCGCCCCCCCTTCAGATCTCGCCTATGGAACGCGCGATTGCGCCGAAAATCGGCACACGCCACGCCCGCGACGTATTCTATCAAAATGTATGGTTGCTTTCTCCGAAAAATTTTCCTTATATTTTATATTAATTAATTATTGTAATTTATGCATAAAATCAGTTTTGGGCTCTAAATCACTTATTAATGCTCCAATTAAGCTAATTTCATTTTAAAAATGTTTCTTGTATCATTCTTCTGAGACATAGGATAAAAAAAAATCTGTATCGAAATTAATTTCTTATGTATTTTATTGTTTTTTGAATTTCTTATGTATTTCTTTGTTTTTTGACCTTTTGTTTTTGTTTGTTTTTTGGCCAAAATTTGTCACAGACATTTTTCGCAGCATTATTATGCTAAAATAAATTAATTTCGGCCATTCTAAGTGAAGATATGAATTTTTATGTGAATTAATTGAAAAAACACAATTTGCATTGGATTTGTACACAAAATCACGTTTTGGAGCAATTTTGGGGTTGACAAATTTTTTTCGAACGGGCGTCGCGTCAAAACGGTACGCGCGGGCGCAACAATTTGGGTCTCAAAAGTTGCGCGATACTTCAAAGAAAAAAGTCATGAAACATCGCGGCGGGAGTGTATCGCGTTGCAAAGATATTGCGCGAAACGTCGAGGGGGGGGCGGATTCCGCCCCCCCCCCCCCCCCAGCCTGATTAGGGTTAAACTCTACAAGAACAGAAGCTTTGAGGATGTATGCCATTGATGTTCCCACATTGATTATGCTCTCATAATTGCTACTTATGCAAATACATTGAGCACTGTAGGATATGCTTGGAACTTGGAGATGAGCCTTTCACAGCAATATATTGATGTTTTTATCATCTTGCGCAAGATACAGAGATTACTCTTGATATGCCTCACCATGTGGCAGTCAAAATATCACATTTTGCATGTTAGCTTGCTCCTTATTTCTGCAAAAGGCGGTACCAGTCACAATGGAAACATACCAGCAAGCTGTCAAGACGAAGAACTATCAAATCAAATGAATTGACGTATCAAGTCAGGCAAGTTTACCCTTCTCTGTTTCGGTCTGAGTAGCTTTGACTTATTTATCATCTGCATTAACAAATCTTTCCCTGTGACTTTAAAAACCCGGTTTCATATGATATCATATGCAACAGTCACAACTGTACCTCAAGAAAAAAAAAAAGTTATTGTGGGACAGCGTAATAATGTAGACAGCGCTGAAACACAGGTCAAGTGTGTTGGTAGGTCATCCTACAAGTGACCTTGGGTCATTGTTTTGTTGCGCATCCATAACTGATGTTGCATTTACCTTTGGCGTGAAAAAAGTGAACACTATGCATGTCATTGGAGCCTTTTAGCGTTCTTGCCTATGTGATACCAATACTTTCTCACTTCATGTTGCAGGTAGCTCTCATGATAGTACTAAATGACAACTGACACAAAAACATCTGTGATAGAAGAATTGAAGATCTTATTTAAAACCAGGTTTTGGGCATTTTCTACAGGTTGCACGATACAGATTAACTTGTCTTGTACATGTATCATCGGCTATTGTGTAACCACACTGATAATATGAAGTAATTAATGCATTTCCACAAATTCCAAATATGCCCCCCCCCCCCATACACACACACACACACACACACACACATACACTGAAAAGAAAAGGAAAAAAATCTTTTGCAGATGGCAGCTGTAACCTTTACAAGACGAGAACAAATGCACTGGGTCGAAACAACCATCAGGCACTTACATTTTCAACAATATTTATAGGAGTCTTTTATTTCTGCACAGTATATTTACAAATGTTGAAGAAAAAAAAAATGTCCCAAACTGTATTGGTGTATTCTCAAATAAGCTTCATGCATTGTCATCCTGAAAACCATTGCTCTTGCCTTGGATTTGTGGGATTGTACAATACATTGAGGTATTCTACACATGTTGTATGATGTGATATTACAATGCACTGGTTTCACTTGCTTTAAAAATCACAGTTTACATTAATTCCCAGTATTTTCAAGTGACAGATTGTAGCCATGAAAAATATTTTTCAATGTAAACAGCAATACTTGGTACCATTAATCAATGTTTTAAGGTCTTCAAACAATAATACAAAGGACTATATTGCTCAGTTACACCAGTGATGAAACAAAAAAGCAATGGTTTTCAGAAAAATAAGCCACTTGAACATTTCAAGGAAATCCTTACCATATGTGCACTCGGAAGGCATTGTGATGAATATATTCAACAGGACAAAAGCAATATATGACAATAAATATACATGAAATGCATGATTCTAAAATTTGGGACATTAATGTAGGTTTAATATATCACCAACACATAAAAACGTTGGTTGAGAATGATAAGGGCGTTAAGTTGCCACTAAACCCATAGTGTTCAAGACCACTTAATGCCCTTCTCATTCTCAACAGACGAAAATGTCTTTCCATATACTGTATATGTACATTTCAGTACAGTACTACACTGAATTCTGCAAAAAAAAAACCTTTTCACAATATCACAGCTTGCATTCTTTCCCCACATACATTTAATGGATGGAGGGTTAACATTAAAGTTTTATTGGTCAATGAGCAAGAGGCATCCACACACACCAGGTGGAAATAATATATTTCTGATGCTGACCAGAATCATGAAGTCAGATCTGCATGAAAGTTCACAAAAAAAAGAAAAAAAAATCATTGACTAAAAAATATATTTGCAAAGCGATCCACTCAAACCCTGGGTATTATTCAAAAGTTTGCATTTGCACTTGCATGCAAGATATCTGCTTATGTGCTCCACTAGTATTGTCAATTGTGTACCAAAATATTCAAGCTTTGCGGTGAAAAAAATGGTTATGACCAATCAACAGTCACATTCTCTTGGATTAGAGCTAGATGAGCACTTGAATAATCGAGGACTTTTCATCATGAATGCATGGCAGCATTATACAGTCACATTGTGATGACTATCCATTCAAGGCATTCATATCTCATAACAGGCTTCACCAAATGTTGACCCGCCAAACTTCACACGAAGACTAGATCATGTGTGTTCTATGAGGGGGAGGAGTCCTTTTGTTTGGTCATCACTTGCATCCCTTATCTTGTTTTATCTACATATCGGGGAAGAGACTCTGCAGCAGTGCCAAGTAGTTGACCCTCTTCACTCCGTCCTTGCTCTCTTGACCCGTCCAGGACTCGTCAAACTTGGCTGGGGGAGCAATGTACTGGGCGGTGGTCACAGGGTTGTCCCGCCAGTTCAGGTGGACGATGAAGGCATTGTAGTTCACTTGACCATCTCCATTTGTCTCCAGTCTGCAACAAAGGGAAATGAATTTACATGAATCATCATAGATGAAAGCACATGTACATTGTACATTGCAGTGCAGTGTGATCCCATCTGCACTGATGTGGGTGTAGGACTTCATTTGTGATCAGTCGTAGATTTTGCCCCAGGGTTTACAGTCCACTTTCAGTCCCCTTATTTTCCAAGTTATCGCAAAGGTAAAACATTGCCCCACTTTCGAATCATATCAACCTATACCTCAAACTAACCAGTGGAACTACATTGCTGCAATATAAATGAGGTATTTTACAGGCATAGCAACTATCATAACAAAAAGGTGGCTACAACCACAGGTGAAGGAGGGAAATGTAGTACAAACATGCTGGGAGTGTTGGCGCCGACTGGGAGTGAGCCATATAATCTGTGATGATAACCCCACATGAGATACTGTCTGCACAGTATGTTTTGCCAATTGTTAATTTTTGAGAATTTCCAAAGTTTGTTGATGTTAGTGACTCACAAAGCTATTGCCTCCCACAAAACAAATGCCCCATATATAATTATATTGTATCCAAAGTTGGAAATTACTATCTCCTGCAAAGAGATAATACTCAATTCTCACTTAAACTCATTCACTTGTAAAATTGTCAAACAAGTGCCAATTGCACTATGTGTCATATACAGCATTCCATATTCACTGACAGAAGAAACAAACTGAATACAATAGCCCCCTTCAAAATTGTCCACCCAGCAGAAGAATTGAACTTGGGTTCTAACCTTGAGATGAGCACCCTCAGGAGGTCGTCTGGGAGAGGGAGGTGGAAGGCGTTGCAGGTGCTGCGCACGAGGGCAGCATCCAGGTACCCGGACTTGTCCGTGTCGTGCTGCAGGAAGCCCTCGCGCAGCTTGGCAAAGTTCTCGAAGGCGTTCTTCTTCAGCTGCTCCTGCACGATGGAGACCAGCGCCTCCTGGCTCAGCTTGACGTCCTTTGTGTCGCTATAGTAACGGGCGATGACAATGATCTCGTGCTCCGACAGGTGGCTGCCACCAAGTTGCACCAGTAGGTTTCTGCATTTTGCAAGAAAACAAGGACAATGCAAAATGAATGCCCCAAGTAATCACAGGCTACAAACTAAACTTTAATGGTGCTGCTGAGTATAAATAGCTACTTTCTACATAGCAGTGTATTGTCAAAGAAAGTAGCAGTAAAAAGATCCCAAGTACAATTACATGTTTGATTACATATACAAGTGTATAACAATTGCGGTTGGTATATACTACCATAGCGGCTGGGAAATGACTAACAAATGGTGAGAAAGTAGTTGTTGCTTAGTAACCTCGGTTATCTACAGGCTGCTAGAAATTAGATGGTATTATGGAAGGGCATCAGAAAATAACGGTTTGAGGTTACATCATTTTGAGACAGTGGACTCCTGTTATAACAAAGTCCTCAGGACCGGCAATTTTCTTTCGTTATATCAAAGTTCTGTTACAACCAAACAAATAAACAACAGAAATACATGGAGCGGATAATGTTGTGGCCTGAATTTTGTTATAACCGTGTTTGTTATCACATGGGGAGTGCACTGTATGCTGTTTGCTCTAATTTTGACAAGTATTATCAACTGAATCATTCATAGCTACTCATCCGGACGTAAAGTGTAATTACCATAGAGTGAAACATATGGGTTTGACAATCAGATGAGAAATTCTCTGAGAAAAAGCGAGTACGGTGCTCCAATTTAACAGAAACAACTGAAGTGCAGTACACTGCAGATTTGCAAGACTGCATTCTTCTTTACCTGAACTGGTCGTACTCTAGGTGGCCGGTATTGTTGGAGTCGTTCCGTTTGAGGAACTCCTTGATTTGCTCGCGATGCTGGGCAGCAATGGAACTGATCTTCTGCATGATGGCGCCAATGTTGGCCATGGGAAACTGACAGGTGGAAAACAAACAATCAGAGATCTTTTATTTTCACTTCACTACATACATAACAAGAAATGGCTAGTGTCATCACCAAACCTCTTATTAAAATTCATATCAAATTGTCTCAAAGAACACATAAACAAAAAGGTTAGGCAAGATTTCAACATATTTGCAGTCTTGATCAGATTTTCTTCATCACTACTCTACACTCATCATCACTAGAAATACCAAGGTGCAATATTATCAAATATTCTGATAATTATTCACATCACATTTTTTTTTCACATTTGCTAAGTATATCTTTTTGCATCATTCTCCTGTTTCCAGTGTAAACATAATGTGCAATATGTTATGTCTGTGTATTTGTGTTTGTTTTATACATTTTTAGCATTTGGAATAAATGAAATTGAATTAAATTGAAATTGACATTGATTCAAAGGAGACATAAAAAGAAGGGCTTCCAGTATTGAAGATTTGTCCCTTTAGAAGGGCAGCAGAAAGGATTTATGACACAATTGGTAAGCATTAACGTCTTCCTGCTCAGCAATATCTGTATACCATTTGTGACCGTGCATCACAAAATGAACAAAAAGTCACATGCACTTATTTTGTGTCGGGACTCAAAACTGGTGAAATGGGTCAAACTAGCCAGTCTTGAGTTTTTCATATTTTCTGACAGAGCAAGTCTTTCTTCCACACTATACTAAAGTTTGGGATTATAAAACGAACAGGAAATTGTGTTTTTAGCAGGTTTTCTTGTACATTTTTCCTTGTACACTTTCAACTCTAATAACTTTAGAAAGGATGATGCTGCTGATTTGGAAGTTAGCATTCATTAATCATGGACTGAATATGTTGATAACGCATGCTCAATTTCAATTTAATCATGTAATCCCTTCATTGTTTTTGCTCCGGCAGTTTACATCTTGTTTTTGTCTCATTTATCACACACCTAGCACAGCTTGGTAAAGATTAAGCATTTTAATAGACCCTGTACTTCAGGGCCTCTTTTCTCAGTTCACTTTTCCAGAGTGTGTGCTTTCTTTCCAATATTTAGATAGGTTAGGAAAGCTTCATTTGAATCGACTTGTACATCATTTTTAAAGCTTAGAGTCTACTCTTCCAGAATCTTCTCTAACCTAATAATCCATGTCTGGCGACTTTTTGTTGGTCTTGTGATGCAGGGTCACATTTAATCTCCACATTAAATTATGTATTAGAGTGCATCATTCGCTAGTCTTGGTCACAGACTCACCTCATCTGCATGTTTCTCCATGTATCTGAAAGCATACTCGTCAGCATCGATGAGAATGAAGAAATGGCTGTGGAAATTGAGGCGACTGCCCACATAGAGATCACGAGCGGTGAAGTACTCTGAGAGTTCGGTGCCAAATCGCGGCTGGTTCGGCTTCTTGATCCGCCCACGCTCCAGGAACTTGCCACCAATGATGCCTACAGGAGGGAAAATTGATGAGCATAAGTGGAACGGAATCTACGACAGTAACAGCAGGCTGTCATCTGCGTTTGAGAATATAATTTTCCCCATTTAGACATGACACACAAAATACAGCAAGATTATAATGGAAGCATTCACTGAGAAACAACACATAACTAAGAAAAAACACATCTTGAGTGAATGCCCTGATCTCCCACCAAATGACAACATGGACCTATTACACCCTACCCCTGAGTCTGTAACTTGGCTTGAGCAACTGAGAGACGTTACTTAGCTGCCACTGCCTAATACGCAAGAAGAAGACTGCGAAACAATACATAAGCGTACTGAAAGTTTCACAGGAGGTAACTACACCAACAAAGCAAATGTCACATGCATGTGTTAAAATCTCTGTCGTTTGTGAATAGCAATGCCCCGATACATTCTCATCTCTTGAGGGATGAACAAGTGAAATATTTAGAAAGAGAATCTCACCGGAGTTCCTTTCAGGTGGCTCGAACACAGCAATGGTGTCGTCAGACAAGAAGTATGAGATGATGAAGCGGCGGTCGACATCAATGGGCTTGGTGGTGTCCAGACGAGCCACAAAGCGAATCACATTGCTATCGAGACCATGTCTACAATGAGAATTGTGAAAGGTAATGATTATAGTGACATGGGCAGTGCATTTATAAGCAAAAGGTCTAGGTCAATCATATCAATAAAAATTCTTTAAACATTCCTCCCCCCAGGAAAAGTGTTGTCTTCCCTGTAGCATATGGGACCACTGAATTGCAACGATGTCTTTGGTTGGGGAAATTAGATGCACAATAAAAATCTATACAAAATAATTGTGAATTTTGGAAAATCCCCCCAAAAATGGAAGAAGTTGTTAGGCAAAAAATAGAGATACTACAAGAAACGGGATCAAGGCTGCAGAATCACCAATGTGTACATTGTACAAATGTGAACAATAGTCAGACAGAATATTCTTCCATTGTGAATCCCCTAGCAGACCAGTCAAATTACTGTACTTCACTGGTGCTCAGCAACAGGCCACAGATTTGACATTGTTCACCATTTGCAGATATAACAAAAACCCAGCTTTAGTGCTTCAAAATAGCTCTGAAATGTGAGTTAGGGACAGAAACAACCAGTACAAAAAAGTGAATCGGTATAATCAATGTCAAGTATCATTTATATACAAAATGTGAACAGTAGTTATAATAAGATTGTTTCTGATTGTTTCTGGACTAAACCATCTATGGTTATGGTTTAGTGAGAAAAATATTAATATCTCCTTATATTTTATGCTTTATTGCAAAATTCTTATATGGTAGGATGTTATGTGAAACACAAACTGACCCACACATATGCATCAGATGTGATAACTCGAACATTTTTTAAAGCACTGCTCCCAAAGGTAAACATTACCTTTAAGAAATGACACTTCATGAAAATCTCACCTGTCTTTTTCCATGAACTTGATGAAGTCTCGGCGGGGCGGCTTGGGCAGGAGACCCATGCAGGAGCACAGGGAGTCCTCCTCAGAGCCGAAACCGGTGTAAGGTGGCCACACCCGCTTGCCTGCGCCGCCGGGGTCGTTCCTGTAGTTGACGGGAGCAAAGTCATCTGTGGAGAGAAGGGGTAAAGTTGATCAGTTGGCATACAATGCTGGTAATGAGGCCTCTGTGCTTAACCCCCATGCTCCTATATCTGATTGCTGCATTAATGCTGAAGTTAGTAGGGTAAAGTAATATGTTTATATCAGTAAACAATATAGGGCCTATATGTTTATGTTTTTTGATGAGCACACTATTCCTTTATATTGGCCATTAGACATAAATCCTAAAGCTTCTTGAAATCATAAGATGCATGCTTTAATTGGCAGTAAATCATAAAATCAAAGATTTGACTATCGTTTAATAACTGTGGTATTTAGTCATATGACAATTTTGAATGGTATTTCTCCTTTGTGCATGGTACTTTTCATACACATGAGCACCCAGACAGAGTGCAGTGTTACAAACAGGCATACCCCTATATTTATCATCATTGTGTGGTATACATGTACAGCTGTAGCAAACTGCAGCAATCTTTGAAATTGGAGAAAAAAAAAATTATGGTCATACATATACTAGTAATCTATGCTGACTGATACACATACATTAGAGCAATTAATATTGGCTATGTTGCAATACTTTAAAAAAAAAAAATGTCGCAATTGTAGAGTTCTGGCTTATCCTTGTGTTTTAAGCTTGATTTAAAGCAGCATAATTTGCACAAACAGACACAGGGACATGGCATACTTACTGATGCCATATTTCCTGGCGTAGTACTCTTTGGTGAAGTCATCACAGTCAGCCAGAATGAGGGTACGGCCGTTGGCATTGATGGTGCTGCCGATGGTCAGATCACTGTCATGGTAGAACTCAGAATGCACTGCTCCAGTCTGCAGACGATGGAAAATATGAAGCACATATATCACAAAAATGTACTTACAAAGGCAGATGAGAGGTTACTGAAGGGCGAGAGTTGTTTCAGTTGTTGACTGTGTATAAGTTTATGTGTATATATTTCTGGTTGTATTTTGTGTAATGATCTGTATGCTTTACGTTTTGTAAAATTGCTTCACTCATATTCCCTCTTAGGCCGGCTATCTAAAGAGGGGTAAGATTTTTCATAAAAATATTACTAGACTACCTTAGAAAAAAAAAAACAACAACTAAAAAAAAAAAACAACTATCAAACTCAGAAAGTTGCAGTTCTTCTATTGTGTTACTTTCTCATGAAAGCATCCAAATGACAGTGTGTAATCTTCAGAATTAGATCAGAAGGATGGTCACTAGGAATGCCCGTATTACACACTTTGCTTGTAACAGTTTACAGATGGATTAAAGAAACAATTCTAGGTAAATCACAATTTGAATTACAGCATATCGGTATCTCGACTTCAACCTATATTGTGAAGATAGCAGTCTTTTTCACATTCCCAGTACATATTGTCATGGTCACATACTTGTATGACTAGTACATATTTCAGCAAACTACCTTGTGCTCGTGTAAATCAGCATACCTTCAAACTGTCAAGAATATAGCGCCCTCCATGGCCAGTTGGCCCAAAGACGTTCAGCACGGTACGACCGGTGATCTCACCAGGCTGCCGCAATGACTCGGGAGAAGTCTTCGACAGGCGGCCCCGCCTGAGGAACATGGGCGTCTTGTCGCGCCCCGAGTTGGGCGGGATGATCTCCTTGATCTCGATGGTGTCGTCCGCCAGGAAGTAGTGGAGGTAGAACTCGCGCAGATCGCCAAACATGTTGTCCCTGTCGTCCCAGAAGCACAGGAAGCGCAGCACATGGCGATCGTGGTCCAGGAACTGCTTGAGGGTGTCCACCTTCTCGTAGGGACGTAGCGGCTGCTGAGCTTCATCCATCTGTGGAGGATAGCATGAGAAAGGAGATGACTTTGATATTCATGAACCCGCTCTAGAGGTGTGCTAGGAAAGAGTTTGCTCAAATTATCTAAATGCAACACAGACATTAAGGAGAGCAAAACAAAGAAAAAAAATAAGTGCACAGTTGTTTAATTCATTGAAAGGATGATAACAACAACAACAACAAAAATCAATGGGACATGAAATGTTGAAAGATGCCCTTTATCGCAATCAAAGCAGTCACTGATGCAGAAAATCTGGACCTTTGGATATGAAGAGAAGAAAGAAAAGAATTGGAAAACCAGAGCAAGGCAGTGGCTCCTTGCTTGTTTATTGCACCTTTAAACTAAATTCTCATAATATCTATTTCACAAAACTGGCATGAATATGATGTGAACGTAATGCAAAACTAACAAGTTTATCTTGAGTGTACCTTACAGTTATTAACCATAGTTTGTCTTCTGATACAAAAATGGTCCACTGTCACTGAACCAAGATTTCAGTATATACAGTACACTCCTGTCATATCAAACACGGTTATAACAAAATTCTGATTACAATGAAATAAAAATTCAGGCCGCAATATTATCCTCCCTAAGTTTTTTTCATTGTTTATTTGTTCGGTTATAACGAAATATCAGTATCACGTAAGAAAACTGCCAGCCCCAAGGACTTTGTTATAATTGGAATCCACTGTATTTTCAGTGAACTGGCAAGGGTGAAAAGAGTAGAATACATTTCATACAGTACAGAGCCAAGTTTTGCACATACCCCTTTCCTGAAGTTGGTGTAAGGATCCTTAGGTGTCTCAGCTGGTTCTCTGACACGCACTCCGAGCTTGCGCAGAAAGTTGAAGGTGAACTGATCGCAGCCCGTAATCTTGAAGGTGCGGCCGTACAAGGTGATCTCTTGGTCCACATTGAAATATTCCACGGTGTAAAACTGGTTGTCATTGGGAGGTGGGAGAGGGATTCGATGTCTTCTGATGAGGGTTCCTGTAATCATAAACAGGTTTTACTTCACAGTGAAATGTGCACTGCTGATTTCATTTTAGAGGCAAACTATACTAACAGCTATTCCATATTGACAAATACACAAGTATATTGTAATGTTTTGAGCATCACAGATTCATGTGTAACATCCTATTATGGAAGATTCAAAAAATCTCTTCATCTTTCTGAGATTCCATGCAATCAAAATGCTAAGATATTAAAAAAAAGACTTAAAAATTAGCATTTTACATTTGTATTTTAAACGGTTTACAATGTATGTATTTGGTGGGGGTTTTTTCAGATAAAAGATCAGTTTGAAAACAAAAATCAATGATTTTGTCTGGCAAAGATAGGAAGAATGGAAGAGACTTGACTTCAATAAGGGTTATCACAACAAAAGCAAAGAGCAAGAAAGAAATGCTTCAGATGTCTCTCTGCCCTACAGCCATGAATCCGAATTTTCATTCTGACCTCAACACACAAAACTTTAATGAGAACTTCAAGAATAAATGCATCGATAAAACTTAAATCTTATCTAATACTCATACTTCTTGTCCATCATTTTATAACTGTAAGAAAATCTGTCAACTTCAGTGTGTGTCATATTGATCATGCACTTGAATGTACATGATGCCCACCTTGTGGTATGCCGCTGTTCTCAACCTGAGGCTCGATGACCTGGATCGAATCATCCTCCAGATAGAAGTAGATCTTGCACTTGCGGATGCGGTATTGCTGCCGCATCTCGTGAACGGCTTCCTGGAAGAAGGCGTCAAACTGGAGGACCTGCTTATCAAAGGCCACCCAGGCCGGTGCCGCATTGCCCTGCCCCTGGGGGATGTTGCTGGACTGGGGCTTAGCCTTCTGTCCGAGGAGTTTCGTGCCCCCGATGCCAGGCTTGTGCTCGCCGACAAGCATGGGAACCTCATTGCTGTAGTCAAAGTGTTGTGACTTGTGGAACTTCTCCTTCCCCAACTAAAATGAAGAGATAAGAGGTACAATGATGAAAGAACAATAGGGTCTAGGCCTAGGCCTTATCCCATTTTTTTTTTCAATATCAGACTGAATTCTTACAAAAATTGGCAATCAACAAGGACACTTAATGCAAACTAGACAGTGCTCCCCCCCCCCCCTCCAAAAAAAAAAGGAGCAGGTCATTTCAAAAAACAGAAAAAAAAAATGCACATCATGACTTGATTAAACCCTACATCGTACATGTCGATGTCATGGTCATGTAGAAGTATAGGCCCTGAGTCAACCCTACCCCTAACCATGTTAGAACCAAATTCTATGCTTTTACTTTACGGCGCGATGAGATTGAGATTGAGGACTGCGCGGGTGTGCAACTGTAATTTGTACTTAGGAAATTGTAGGCTATGCTGACGGTATACTGTCTGAATTTGTAAATCTAACGTTAGGCCTACTAAAAAAATATCAAAAAAATGGTCGGGTGTCATACCAATCAATAGGTCCTGTATCAGAGTATGTACAGCTATTGCTTGAATAGTAGCAACTTATTTGGTATAATATTATCTAACATTTAGTCCTAAGTAGTTGCATACACGGCGACTACCGACATGACTGCGTCCGTGTGTGCCTTCACATCCACAGCACAGGGAGGCAATAGCGAGCCGGGCGAAGCCGTGCTGCTGCTGCACTGGTTCCGCTGCACACACACTGACACGGCACAGCACCGCCACAGACAGTCCATCATGATTTGCGATTAAATTTACTGGAAAACTCACCCTTGGGTTGAAGGAGTTTCCTGGCAAAAATGGTAGTGACATGTCGTCTTCTGTGATGTTATTTCGTGTGTCTTTCCTCCTTCTTGATAAGTTGCCCTGATAAAATATTCCGATGCAGTTATTGCTTTCCAACTCGAGTTGCACTCGTGTCTGCGATTCAGTTGTTATTGTGTGAGCGAGGCACTTGGCAACGTAGCGTTTTCGGTCGTTATGCGTGACGTCACATACTAGAGTATGTAGCTGGCATGACTGTACTGAGTGACCTTATTGTTACGTAACTACGGGCTTCGCGCTGAAGTTCGCAAGTTATCAGTCTGAGAAAACTCAGTTTTTAGCCTATAAATTCATCAAATTAATCGCAAAGAGATGGAAAGCTCGATCATCCAACATATTTCTGCCCTTTTGTTAGATAGATTAAATGATGTGATAATGTCACTTGGTCCTGGAGCATTTCAATAGAATAATAGGACTAATTTACTCAGTATAATTATTGTAAATGATTAATATAGCCGGAAAACTAAAAGGAGATTTTTGCTGCCTGTATTGGCACAATTGCACGGCCTGTATGTTGACTGTTGCAAAATTTTGTATTGATCTTCTATTATTTTGTTCAATACATTGTAATTGATTTGACTTTTCCCTCAACTTAAGTTTGTTTGTTAGTTTATTCATGCAAGTGTCAGGCCTATGTGCTTTTCACTTCAGTTTTGATGATTTTGATGATGGTGGTGGTGGTAGTGATGATGATGATGATGATGATGATGATGATGATGATGATGATGATAATGAATTACACATCAGGGCAATTAAGAGGTCCTCACTCTGTCACTCATGCACGCTTACATGGAAAAGCAAAGCTGAAATGATGAACAAATCAAAATAATATAGTTTAATTATCAGATCCTCCTTGCAGGCTTATTCCGGATAATTATCTACATAGTCATATCTAGCTATCTTTTACACTATGTAGGCCTACCATTTTCAAGACATATGTAGATAGAAATAAGTGACAGAGAATGATAAAAACAAAAACAAAAATAAAAAAAGTTTAGATTTGTGCACCACACACCTCTGTGAACAAGTGATGGCATTTCCAATTATTGCTTTGGACTGACAAATCATGCCCTATCTCTCCTTTGAAAGTGATAGTGGCCGCAGGTCATCAGGCCACTGCTATCCACCTGCTCCCTCCCCCTTCTCCCCCCCCCCCCAAGAAAGAAAGAAAGGATCCAGCAGGGGCCGCGGATCAGGAGGATTGCAGTTCTCCTCCCCCACCCCCAACCCCCCCCCCCCAAACACACACACACACACACTTTTTCGTCTTCTTGCCTCCCCCCCCCCACACACACACAAATGAATAGATGAATAAATAAACAAATAAAATAAAAATGTTAAAAACAAAACAAAACGAGGTAATCCATGAATTCCCAATAAGATTCATCCCGTCTAGCACGGGGGGGGGGGGCAGGAGGGGGGAGGGGGCGTTCCTTGACCTTTGAAACCCCTAAGCTGGTCCGAGCCCCCCCCCCCCCCCCCAAAAAAAAAAGTCCCGCTGCAGTGATCTCTCTGTGCAGGGAGGTGACCTCCCTGCTCTGTGGCAGACCTTGCTAACAGTAGTAGTTTATCATATTTTGTTTTCTTTTGTTGTACTGAATAATGAGAGCGAATCTATAGAACTATCTATCGAGATAAGAATTAAGGTGTGAATATTCAACATTGAATGCAGCGCCTTTAATCTTCAACAACAACACCATGCATTTAACCGCATACTCTATTAGACCCCTCCCGAAGAACACCCCTCCCCTCCCACCCCCCCCCCCCCCCCTCCCCCATGCCCCGGTCGCGTTTGGGGCATGGCGCGTGTTAAACCTATGGGAAAAACGTTGGGTTAGGGTTTATGGTTAGGGTTAGGGTTGGGGTTAGGGTTGGGGTTAGGGTTGGGGTCAGGGTTAGGGTTAGGGTTAGGGTTTGATGGTTAGGGTTAGGATTAGGATTAGGGTTAGGTTTAGGGATAGGGTCCCCAATCTGTGCCGTCTAAAAAAAAAACACGCCCCCGGTCCCATCCATGACGGCGCCAGGTGCAAGTACATTTCATGATTTAGTGTGTGTTGGTTGCATAATAATCTAGACACCATGTAGCGCAGTCTTGGGTGATCTTGGTGGCTTTCCCTGATTCTTCCACTTTCTGTTTGCGACATTTGTCTAGTAATAGGATGTAGGATCTTTAGCATCCCAGGCCAAATCGCGATATCCCGTTGTGCAAAAATGCCCAAGGGTGATCCATGCCAAAGACAAGCGTGCGACATCCAAGCCTGTTTGCAAGGTAGGTCGTGCTCAGTCCCATGTATTGATTATCGTGTAGCGGTAGTAATTTTACATTTTTAAACGTGTAGCATATCCTATTGGATAAGATTACAAGAATGATGCCAGTATAGATATGGAGGTAAACCTTTGGGCAATTCTGCATCTTATAGCTAGAATCTCTAGTGTCTATAAATTTACCTCCTATATATTAACTTACCTGTCTACAATACATAAATTTAAATCCTACATTTTTTTTCAATCTTAAATTAGAATGAGAGATCCGTGAGGTAAACTTTACTCCTCTCTGTAATCGGACATGTAAAAAAAGGTACAAAACAAAAACAAAAAAGAAAGGGGAAAGTGATATGGTAGACCTTCAAAAACGGAAAATTGCATCACTTGATGTAAATTTAAATTGATGACGGAAATTTTGAAGTTAAATTTAGATTTAATTTGTTTATCATGTCAATGATTAATTCTCAATCATACTGAAGTGTAGTCCATTAATACTGCTTTAATAATCATTGAAAAATAATTTACATCTCTTAAAATTGAAGTGATGAATTGGTTTGGGGATTCGGGGGGGGGGGGGGGATGCCCAAGTTCTACAGTCAAAACATGCCATGAAAGCTTCACTACGATCTCTAAGTTCAATAACTGACAGTGTCTTTTAAGAATTACAGTCAACCTTGCCTAATGAGTCAAATCCAGAAATTAATCAACTTCCATGAATTTTGACTTACACAATACAATTAACATTGATTATACATGTAAGTTTATATCCTTCCAGGTAGAATGCTTCTTTGACTTAGCCAATTTTTCGACTTATGACTTAAATTTACAGCGAATTACAGAAGTTATAGCTGAGTTGACTCTTCACATTGTACCGGTACTCCAGGTACTTTGTTAGCTTTTGTGCATTATGTGTATTTTACTTCGGTCTTTATACAGATCTCTATGTGTATTGTTTTTTTTTTTTTTGTTTTTTTTTTTCCTTCAACCCACAATCCAGTCTCACTTTACAATGTATGACCTTGAATTGTCATTCTCACTCTCAGCTTACAAATACAACGAGGCTAAGTGTATCCACGTCATCGAAGCCATGAGGAAGTGCTGTGACAAGTTTGACTCCCAGCAGTCCGTCTGCTGCTCCGGCTTCCTCAAGACCCATGGAAGACATTCCCGTAAGGGCTCTGAAAGTGAATCTTCAGTCAAGACATCCTGACAACTGGAGGACCTTTTGTTAGCACAGAATGACTGAAAGTGTTCTCAAACCAGCAATCCTTGCCACTTATGTTAGAATTGTTGATGTACAAAAACAACAACAAACAAACAAACAAACAAAACAAAGCAGTATGATCAGAAACTGCCAAATTGGAAATTATGTGTGGCTTGCTTGATATTAAACATGACTTATTATAATTTTGGTTTGTTTTTGTTTTGTTTTTTGTCACATACATGTAGCATGAGCAGCCTGTAAAATTAGATTAATCATAATGGCTGATTGGTGCTCCTAGTGTGGCACATTGAATGCTGTTTCAAAGATTGTTTCCCAAAGTGCTTTGTTTTACGAGGTACCCACTTAAATTGTTTTAATTATGAGTAAAGGCACTGAACTTCAGTAGCATTCATTGATTGATGCCACACTCATAATTGATACCATTATTGCCTTGATGTCACCTGTGTATTGATTATTACACTTCTACATTTTTTAATGTACAAACAGAGATATCATTCAGTGCAATCATTCATGTTTGAACTGCTTCATAGGCGGAAATAAATATATTCTATCTGATGTTACCTACATACACACTGTATGTGTTCCATGAAGTACAATTTATGTGTACACAAACATGAGTGCAAGTTTGTAGATAGTGGATGAATATTGTGTAGTTCATCTCTTAGGTTTGTCATGAAGGGATGGTATCTTGATACCAATGTCATGCTCTGGAACATGGAAATTAGTGTTTTATGTTTTAGGACAATCATTGCTATTTGAACACAGATTCGAATTTTGGCAAAATACAATGAACTTGTTCTGGACTACTGTGCAAAATTTTAGACCTTGGGTGCGGTTGTCTAAAAATTTTCTGAGGCAGAATCATGGCCCCTTAATGCGTTTGTGGCATTTTCGGGACATAGATAAATGCAAACGTGTTTTCAAACTTGTGTAGAAACGCCGTTCAAAGGGTGTTTTGAAACATGTTTGAGGCCACGATCACCTTTCTGAGAGTAGATAAACGCAATGCTGTTTTGAAATGCGTTAATATCTCTGAGCTGCCAACGTTGCCTTCCATGCATGCAGTATACAACCCCAGGTTACAACACAGGCCTCAGTTTACCTCTGCTTCTCGGGTCAAACTGCGCAAAGCAGATGAGCAGTGAGAACACTCGAATCACAATTCAGTAATGGGTAGATCACACGGCACCCCAAGAATCGCATTTCAAACCACGTTTGCAAACACCATTCCAAATGCATATTGAAACATGATTTTTATCTCTCAAGTTAGATAAATGCAGCCTTTGTGCGTTGGTACATGTGTGTGCGTGCATGTGTGTGTGTGTGTTTGCGTGCGTGTGTGTGTGTGCATGACGCACTGTAACATCACCCATTTTAGTTCCTGTCATTTGGTTGGCAGAAAGATCCTGACAAATTTTGAAAAAATATCAATTCTGGTTCATTGATATCAATCAAGGAGTTTCAAAAATCTGGATAGTCAGTATTAGTTTGTAAACTGAGCTTCATATCCAACCATATTCAAGTTCTAATGATAGCTACATGATTATTCTTTGTCAATGCATCAATACTTTCTAGCTTGGTTTTCTTCACAACCTGTGAGTCAGATTTCAGAATAATACTGAAAGACACTGGTAAATGCCTCTAAATTTACAAAAATATTTTTCAAATGTGCAAATAATTGAACTTCTTCAAAAACAAAGTAATCATTGTCAAATCAATATAACTATGGAATACTTTGATGTGAATGGAATGTTAGCTTGTGGATTAGTTTCTTTCTCTTTTTTTTTTAAAACAAGCAAAATTTAGGACAAATTTGTGATCAGATAAAGAGGAAAGTTGTAAGGGATGATGTCACTGTCTTGTCTAGGTGCACATCAACTATGATGAAAAAAAAAATTGTTTCAAGAAAACATGACAAAGTCTGATATTGCATAACTTTAATATCTAAGGTCCAAATGAATTTCTCATACTATGTACAGGTTCAAGTTTCAAAGTGTTCCTACATTGTACCACTCCATGAGAAACATCACAAGTATACAATGACAGAAATTCTTTCACGTGACAATGAATCTGAGAATCATAACAATGAAACAAAGTGCAAGCCTTATATTGAGGAAGTAAATATGTATTTAATTTGTAGATGCTGCATTTAACTTAGATACAAAAATACTTTGAGTTTAATTACACATTGTATTATGATAGGTTTTGGTCATAATCGGACATCCAGTTATTGCATGACATAAATATTTCATTACCCTTAAGCACACAACCATGAAGGTATCACTTCTTCTATGTTGATAACATTGAATGTGTCACATTGTGTAAAGCAAGCTGCATGACTTCAAACTTGAATATACATGCATGCACCCATGAAGTCAACAGGTCGACAGAAGCAATGCTTGTGACAGATGAATACAACTGTAATCACCCTTCATCAGTACATGTACTGTAAATCCAGAAACATTCCCAGCATGAAACTTTCTTGAATTAGAGCCAATGGCCTCTTTTGCAAATTGCCACTGGCATAATACATGTACATGTAAATGCATTGTGTAGACAAGTACTTTCACGTGCATTTTAATTTTGCAAATCTTGGCTCTTTGACAAATTTGCAAAAGTTTCATGCATGTGCAAATTTCTGGAATTGCAGTATTTCTAACAGCTGAAGTAAAATGGTTACACCCTGTACAACATAAATGTCTGAAAACAAACATAAGCGCATTTAGCAGTGCTACATGTAGAAGATATTTACTGTATACATTTTTACTTTAGACAAAATTTTGACAGGAAAACACCAATTGTGCACATCTAATGCCAATTCTTGTACCCTGGTGTCTTTTTGTGAAACACATCTATCTGAATACTGCAGGTGACAATTGTTTTTTTTTTTTTTTAAACAGTCTGGTGTATAGACACAAACTATGGTGTGGTCATAATTTGACATCCAGTTCCTGGATGAAAAAAAAAAAAAAAAAAAAACCAAAAGAGAAAAGACAACTGCATGATATGCTTATAAGGGCTGCATACACAGTAAGTACATTGTATATATGCCAATTGGTTTTTTTTTTTTGAACTTGTACTGATAACCATTGGTCACATTCAAGGTTGTCTCTAACATTTTCACATAAATCATCATTCTACAAACTTTTTTTCTCTCTCTGTCTTCAATATCAAGATGGGTGCGTATGTCTTGTAACAAGTAAAGAGTGCTATAAATGTAGACATCCAATTTTAGTGACACTTCCAGCCTCGGTGGAATCCTGGACATCTGTTTCAAATACTCAATCTGTAAGATACTTGTCCACTAAAATCTTCAGAGCAAAATTGTCGTACCGCAGAGAACATGATTAGAAGACCAGTCCTGTAGATGATGCACTTTATCGCCATAGTAACAAACTTTGCCTTTCCCCAAACAGAAACGTGTGAGGGAGTCCTCTCTCTCTCCATGCGAGAATAAGGAGAAGCAAACTTTACCTCCTTCAGTAATTACCAAAGTTATTTTGAATTGGCAGAAAAAAAAAAAAAAAGTTTAATTGCTTGTTAATTGCGTATCACAAACATCATCCGAGAGTATTCCTAGACTACTGCATATTTGGATACTCGTATAAACCACTGCATGAGTTGCATTGAAATGTGTTCCAACCAGAACTACTCACTAAGACATGCCACTAGGATTCAACTTTCACTACTTCAACGAAGTTGAAATTCTGCAAACATCCTACTACGTGACTGTGAAGTCTATGGGAAGGCATACCACAGAAAAGCCTAAATTTGGCATCTGATGTTTCATCCTCCAAAAATACTCTGTGCTGCTTCACCATTGCTTTGCAGATGGGTTACAGATCATATCATTAAAATGTACATATAAAAAAGTTTTGAACATTGGAAAAAAGCATGAAATTTAGAAAATAAGTCAGACATGTTGACCAATCTACACAGAATCAACAGTAATAATATGGCATGATACTTGTGATTGTCAAGAATCTTTGAGAAGATGAAATAAGATTTACATTTAGGTAAGCAAAGCAAAAATGTTTCACTACCTATTCACAATTATATTTCAAATGGTGTCTTAGTCACATATAGATGATTAGAAATAGCTTGTAGTAAACAAAATAACAATTTCAGAGCAGAAAATATAAGAGACTTTCAGAAAGCCACTATAACCAAGCTTCTTCCAAGTTTATGAACAAAATCAATTGCACATTAAGTTGACTGGAGATATGGCAGGTACAGTACAGTGTATAATGTCCAATTTATATCCTTAACAGTTTGTGTGCTTTGATTGCAGGTTGGCACAGAAAAAATTAAGTGATACATGTATCTGTCTAGTTCGCTTTAAAACAATTTATACTTGTGTAAATGCAAAAATCTATTTTTATCTCAAGTAGCATTTTCTGAATAGGAAGCATGTAACATGTAACATGGATTATTGATTTTTGTACACAGCTGCAGATCTGTCAACATGATTGAATCACACTTGCAACAGAGCAGCATTGTATCTACAGCTGAAGTGTGTGCATGATTTTACACCATTTATTTCTTTGTAGAAAGTAAAGTAGATGTGAATGTTTGTACACGTAGTGGTAGAGTAGTTAAACGTCCTTTACGCCTTGTTTTGTAAACATTTACTTATATCTGTTATTTTCACATGTACATGTACATTATCACTTATATTTTTGTACAGTTAAACTCGCATAAGTCGATCTTCTCGGGACTGAGCAAAACACATCGACTTAGGCGAGTTTCGACTTGTGCGTAAGTCGAAAAAAATCGACTTAACAACAGTCACACCACATGTACATTATGTATAATGTACATGTATGTTGTCTACTCTGGAGCCGAGAGCTGGAGAGGTGTGCCGCAGCACGGGTCGCCCGGCAGGGCCGCGGCTAACTTTGCATGGACAGTGCATTAGCATTGGCACAGGTCGGATTACTTTACACCCTCGTTAAACCTTGGGGAAGTGAATATGAACGATATTTGAGCAGTGATTGATTCCAGTTTACCATACCGTGGCTTGAAATGCGTGTAGAGGTGTACTTCTGATTTACCTGTGCCCGTAACTTTCCCCCTACTTTCCGCTTTGAAAACTCAGCAGCTTCATCCATCCACTGCACAGCGCAGACTGCAAACATACACAGACTATACACAGCCCAGTCGCGCTGTACGTACGTACGTAGCGCTAGCGCGACAGGGCTGTACCAGCGGATCTCCAAACACGAAGAGAATTCAACAATCGCATGCGATCGCTTTGAATTTTGATACTTCAGATCATTTTTTTTGTCACCTGTCTGGTCGGGCTAGTTCTTATGTAAACAAAAACTGGCGTCTCGTGATTTTGACAGTGATTTATTGCACAATAAAATCTTATTCGACTTAGGCACAGTGAATTTAATGGTTTTTCCGTGAAAGTGTTCTTGGAATTTCATCGACTTAGGCGAGTATTCGACTTACAAAATTCGACTTGTGAGTGAATTATTACACGTAAGTCAATGGGGAAAAATCGGGACTTTTTAAAATCATCGACTTGCGCGATTATTCGACATATGCGATGTCGACTTAGGCGAGTTTAACTGTATTCATATATAGACTCTCATACCCCGAGAGGGGGTCGATAGAGTCAATAAAATCTTACAAATCTTACAAATCCCAAAACAGATTCACTATAAAACAGGGATGCTAACCTTGTAAACAGCATAAAAGCCTTTCTTTTTACCTTTTATGCAACAAACACAAGAAGTACAATTGAGGAAAAACATTACTGTCCATGAAACCTGCAGTATTTTTTTTTTTTTTTTTTGCACGAACAGCACAAAATACTGCTAAAAAGAAAGTAACAGTTGGCATCTCCCCTGAAACATTGCACATGTGAAGAGAAAAGAGAAAGAGAAAAAAAAACATACTTTGCACTTTCAATCTTTGATACCACTTTACACAGGCTTGTGCATCCGACATACTTGTGCTTGTAAATAACAACCGAACAAGCAAGCAAACAAGCATAAATATGTTAATATGGTGGAACATAGTACCCACACACAAATTCTGCTGAACGTTCAGGTCAGGAGCAGACTGAGGTGACGGAAGTTGGACAAGTGTAATCTAGTAGTGTGTGGATGTACAAGAAAACCCTGTTAGAACAAGGTTGCCAGGATCGCCGATTTTACCTCGTTACAACTGGTACCTTTTTGAAAATGTACTGAAAAAAGAAACCAGCTAAATACAGTAATGGACAATTGGGACCTTATGATTTACCTCTTTAAAAGCGGTATCTTGTATAAAGCAAGCTTGTTATAAAAGGGTTTCCCCTTATGCACTTTCAGTGCTTAACATGATAGGCCTGTATTCATCCCCGGTCATGTGGGGGATGCCTTTTTCTGATTTATCCTGGGAAGATCAGAGTCCATAATTTAGTGCACATGGAGTCTCTCACAAAGAAGCATGATCGCAATTTGGGCTTTATTTAGTCATTTCACATTTTTATTTATACGGTAGGGCCTGTAAGCTGAGGTGTGTTCTGTGCAAAGAATGAGGTATGTCTGCGACGGAGAAAAAAAAAAAAATTGTTTTCTGTCAACTTGCACTGTTGACTGTGAAAAAATTAAATGACTCACCTATCTGGAACTAATGTGGTAGCTTTAATGTGATACATAAGCACATCACACAGATAGGAGTATTTCCGCTGGCAGTCACAAGAATACCCTGTTACTCTTGCCTACAATATCTTCTTTGCACGGCCACTTGACTTGGTCCACAGGATGAAGTTTAAAACATGATTGACTCCCAGCAAGATATATACTGCAAACAAGATGTCCCCCTGTAGCACGGGTGTCTGCGATAAACTCCTTCAACACAGCGCGCCACGAAGATGACCGCTAAGTCGTGATGTCTTCCTCCTCCATACTCATATCTGTCAGAGGTACCATCTCCTCCCCCATGACAGAACCCTGGAATGCAGAGGAAAAACCCCGAGACAAATTCCTAGAGCTCTGATCTGTACTCAACTTTATACCAAATTCTAATCAGTTCTTTGCTAAATTTGATGATGATTAGGGTTTGAACTAGAGAAAAGAATGTGTAGTTTACATTATTAGAATATACTGCCTTAAACTTTCAAAAGATGAAAATTACTATGTGTAAAGATCTCCATCTGGAAAGTAAAATTTCACTCAAGCGATGTGGATTTTTATCCCTCAGTTACACAATAATTATCATCCACAAGAGAAAACAGACATATGTTTCATCCAAAGGGTTTTAAATGCCACTGAGGAACAAAAGTCATCACCTTTTATGATACAGGCCAATCAAAGTATTAAAAGACCACATACCTTCCGCTTGTCATGAAAACCCTGCTGAGCCGGAAATTGATTGTGTTCACACACTCTGAAGTCTTGTGAAAATTCATTCACTCGTGCTAAACCTACCATTCCAACACTTGGAATCATTGGCCGTGTGTTTAGACTACAATGTTCTCTCAGGTAAGGAGATAATGTAATCTTCTCCCCATTAAGAAACATAGCAAAATGTTCCGATACACCAAATAACTGTGTCTACTTTTTGCTGACTGATATCTTATTGACAAATATGACATCAATATAGGCGAGTTTGGCAACTTATAGACATGAAGAGAAAGTTTCATAAATGCAAACACATGGAATAAAGATAGAAGAAGATGCTATAAATTCAAGATAATATATTGACTGCTGAATCGACTTACCCTTTTCTGCTGTGCCCCGTGTCCTCGTGAAGCCCTCAAGCTCTCTGAAGGGGTCCTCTGCCGTGCTCCACCTGTCACTGATTGGTCAGGGCTGTGGCTGGAGTTGTAGATAAAGATGGCCAGAAAAACAGTGGGCATCTGCAGGAAGAAGTCCAGCGATGGCTGGAAGCCGGTCAGCCACATGGACAGACTCAGGACGGCCACCATTGTCACCTGGGCGCTGAGAACGTGGAACATGTTGTCCCTGTACTTGAGGATGAGGGAGATGGTGAGACCAACCAGGGCTGTGTCGAAGATGAGGAGGGTGGCATACAGGTTGTAGCCGGCGAACAAGCCGCAGTAGAGGATGCGGTTGCGAAAGCGCGGGATGATGAAGAGGGTGAGGAGGTTGAAGATGACACCAAAGGTGTAAAGCCGGGTGTTCTGGATGAAGATGCTCTCTGTGTAGTTCTGGCCCTCCTTGAAGATCTTCTCGTTGTACACATTAGCCATCGAGGCCAAAAAACATTGCACAATGACCAGAATGTGGCCCAAACTGACGGTAAAACTGTACTTGCTCTCCACACTGTTTGTGATCGTAGGCTCCACATTGTTTCGGGGCTTGCGGTGGCAAAAGTCTGGCGGAATGGCAGACCGCTTGTCCATGCTCACCACTGTTGAGTTGCCGACAGATTCTAGAGTGGTTGCAGAGCGGTGGTTGTGCAATGCCGTCCTGTGATCTTGGTTGGAAAGCGACACAATCGCCAGAAAAAGGACAAGCAGAGAAGCCCATTGCACACGGGAAAATTTGCGCCTGTTGAGAGACACAATAGATAGAAGAAATAGGAGGATCATATCAGCAAGAATTTCACAAGCATGCAGATTTCTTTCAAAAAAGGCTCTAAAATAGATAAACTAAATTTCAAGTGTAATCAGAGATTCTACAACAAACAATTTGCCCAGTTCATGCAATGTGAGGCATTATGGTGACAGCACAGAAGTAACATAAACATATCATGCAAGGGAACAAAAGGGCATAATTTTTCAGAGCTAAGTGGAAAAAAGGGTACTCTCTATCGTGATTCTATCCAAACATATTCTCCCTTGTTCCACTATGAATGATTTGCATGCTACAATGGACAATTTTGTCTAGCAGACAGAATATGAATATAGTTTACTGTACTCATAAACTCATGCAGTCCTAGAAACCACATTTTAATGGTTTTGTGTGATTTTTTTATCATAATTTTTACTGTTCATTGTAAGTGTTTCAGAAGACAGAGTAAAAAAATTATTGTTCATTTTAGCTCTTTGGTATCTATTCTGTTTCAGTTAAACACATTTAAAAAAAGAAGAAGAAAAACAACAACAAAAACTCTTGACTGTTTAATCAATACCTGATTCTTAAAACTTAAGATTGGATACACATTTAAGAGGAAGAAAGTTCTTCTTTCTCTTTCAAATTGGTAAATTTTGTGCATGAAATGTAATAATGAATTTCATCATTTCCTTATCATTCTTCAATATGCAATATGCACAAAATTTCTCTAGGTGTGCAAGATGATAATTTCAGCAGCAAAATTCCCCCAGGAATGATGGGATGATTGAATTGCTCTTTAAAATAACGCCACGTTGTGCTCTGACTAAACATTAACAAATAAATGTGCAAGCACTTTCAAGAGACAGAAATACTATCACCACTGAAGCAAAATGCATGAACTGTTAAATGTTTAATGATGTGTATCTGAACTTTACATGCACAATTTCAAAACTTACTTTAGAATAACTCTGAAGAGTAAGGCTGTTGATATGATGCCAAAATTTGTGAGTAAAACAGCAACCGCCTGGAATTTGAAAATAAACAAACAAAAAGATAAAACAAGTATACCAGTACATAGTGAGACACTATAATCAGGAAGAAGTTTGCACTGATGGAATGGAATGGAATGAGACAAACTGGGACAAGGAGGAACAAAACAAAATGACAGCTGTTGATTGGTTAAACCAAAGTTAACTATGAATAATTACCCACTATAATCTGAGTAAATCTAAGCTGTATATGATAACTAACTACCAGGATGACATTACAGACAAGCTTTTTTTCCACCTTTCTGGACTTAACCATACAGCAAAATCTTAATGCTACAGGTTTGCATGCATGCATGAAATCTGTTCAAAGACACAAATCATTAGAATACTGACGTAGCCTCCTTTACCAAGGGTAACTTCTGAGGGTCTCAGTTGCAATTATGAGCACCACTGGATTGCCAGGTACCCCTATTCATACAGCTGATTCTAGAGAGTCATTTTGGGTATCAAAAACATTCCGAGGAATGATGACTGCAGCAAGCATGGTTTGAACATACAACCTTTTGTGTATAAATTTGAATCCACAATACCACAGTGCCCCAGCATGCTTTCCATACTTCATCTCTCAAGAGATATGAGGGGAGCAGAGACTCCAACTCTCCCTCTTTCAACGGGAGATCTCCCGCCAGAAGCCCATTTTCGCAAAATCTCCCATTCTCTCGTTTGAGATTTAATTTCTCCCCCCTAAACACCTTTTTTAAAATCTGGAACTAAATTTTGATGAATCCAAGGAGATTCAAGGTCGAGCATCATTAGATCTATAACATCTGTCTTCATATGATATGATATGATAAATTACGATATGAAGTTGTATCAAACCACAATATATGATCTGAATCATTGAATTATCTGCTTAGTGCCATCGTATGTTGAAAAAAGCCTGAGATAGCACAGGAGAGGTTCTAGAATCCTAGAGCCGGACCCCGGCCACAGGGGACTTTGCGCTCGTGATGTGCACTTTACCATTCGCGCACATCAAGATAGAGTCTCCCGTTTGCTAGGGGTTTCAGGCGGGAGAATCTCCAGATCAGAAGGCGCTTGGGGTTAGACTCTCTGGGGGAGTACGGACAGAATGACCAATGAGATAGAAATTGTATGAATAAACCATTTTGCAAGCACACACTTACCGGCTCAAAATAACTCATGACGTAGAAGCCAATCAAGTTGTCCAAGAAGTAGAACAGGCCAGGCACACTCCAGTGAAAAAACTTGAGACACTCGGGCCAGCTGAAGTGAAAGAGCTGATGGAACATTGACCTACCTACAGCACCCAGGGAGAGAAACCAGGCATCAAATTAGTCAATATTTAGACCTCTGCTTAACCCTGCAAGGGCACAAAAAATGCACTAGGCCAAACTTTGCTGCGGCTATTGACAGGAATGATATTAAGGTTTGTTGAAAAAATCTGGAATCAAAATTTTCAGGTTATTTTGATACATGGAAAAAGGCAAATGTGTGTAGACTTGAGAAAAGAAAAATCTGAAATCAGATTTAAATCTAAAGAATATCATGCCTGTATTGAGCTGCAACCTCTGACAATGTTAGAAGTGAAATGATTTCCATTCTTTTTGTCGACGAGGCAAGTCATATATATTGAAGTTACACACTTTGCAGGACAACCATTATGTTATATTGCAAACAAATACTGTTCCCTTGCACACATTTTACTTATTATAAACTATATATTGTCATATCATAAGATTGTCATACATACAGTCAAACCTTCCATAGCAACCAATTGTTTATAGTGGCCATCTGCTGTATATGACCACTAAACTCAATTTCCCCAACAGGAACGTCACGTTTAAAGATCCTGTCTAAAGCAGCCACCTGTCTACAATGGCCATTTTTTGTTTGCTTGTTTTGTTTTGTTTTGTTTGTTTGTTTGTTTTTTGGTCTCCCTTGGGTAGCTGCCATAGACAGGTTTGACTGTATACAGGGATTTTGGGCCAAACATGCTCATGGCAATCAATAACGTCATTGTGGTCTAAAAATCTGTTTTTTCAGCACTTACCATTCAGCTCCATTTTCAGCATGAGCAGGAGACACACAACCAACTTGACCGCCTCAGCACACACGTTGACCGTCACCGGCAGGTAGTCATACTTGTGGTCTGTGGTGCAGGTTAGTGTAGAAGAGAATGCTCACATTAAAACTTGAAGGAAAAAATGGCATGGTGTTCCTCAAGGTAAAATTTGTAACTCACAGCAAGTTTTAACTATGTAAGAGCTGTGATATACACAATGATGATTCTATCAAAGTGTCATCACAACAAAGTAAAATTTCAGGTTACAGACATGGTTTGTATATCTACATTGTATATTATCAACTTCATTTGTTCGGCTACAACAAAATTTTGATAAAACGAAAATAATCTGCTGGACCTGAAGACTTTATAATAACAGGAGTTGACTGTACACAAAAGAGCAGTAAATGTTTTAGAGGAAATTAAGATTTACATTAGGAATCTTACTACAATCTGAAAAGTGCAACTATCTACTTTTTGAATAAATTGTATTATCCCCTCATAAACTGGCACGGCTTCAATCACCCACCTCTGTTGGCGGACAGTTTCATCAGCATGACACGGCCAGCACCCAGGAAGACGTAAATCGTTGCCAAGGCAACAGTAGTGCAGGATGGGTACTCCATGACGAGGGGGTCCCTTGATTCTTGATGGGAAATCTTGTAATGATCTTTCCCTTTCTCGAGAGTATCAATCCAGGCTCTCACCACAGACCTAAGTGTGATAGGGTATAAAAAATGAAATGGATCCTCTTTAATGTAACCAAATTTTGAACATCATCAGTAATAATTTACTGTGGAATGCAGGCAAAACAAGGAAAAGTAGAAATTACGCGGTGCGTAATATATGTCCCCGCCGGAAGTAGCATTTAGTAGCAAAATGTGCAATATAGGTAAAAAATCAAGGTCAAAGGTCAAAGAAGTCAAAGGTCAAAATTCTGTGTAAAAGTTTTGAAGCCCTCACCTAGTGCCATCACATAAAGCAAACGGAATCAAAATCGGGTTAGAAATGGCGAAGGAGTAGCATTTTATAGCCAATGTACAATACAGGTCAAAAATCAAGGTCAAAGGTCAAAGAAGGCAAAGGTCAAAATTCTGTGTAAAGTTTTGAAGCCCTCACCTAGTGCCATCACATAAAGCAAACGGAATCAAAATCGGGTTAGAAACGGCGAAGGAGTAGCATTTTGTAGCCAATGTACAATACAGGTCAAAAATCAAGGTCAAAGGTCAAAGAAGGCAAAGGTCAAAATTCTGTGTAGAAGTTTTGAAGCCCTCACCTAGTGCCATCACATAAAGAAACGGAATCGAAATCGGGTTAGAAATGGCGAAGGAGTAGCATTTTGTAGCAAATTGTACAATATAGGTCAAAAATCAAGGTCAAAGGTCAAAGAAGGCAAAGGTCAAAATTCTGTGAAGGAGTTTTGAAGCCCTCACCTAGTGCCATCACATAAAGCAAACGGAATCGAAATCGGGTTAGAAATGGCGAAGGAGTAGCATGTTGTAGCAAAATGTACAATATAGGTCAAAAATCAAGGTCAAAGGTCAAAGAAGGCAAAGGTCAAAATTCTGTGTAGAAGTTTTGAAGCCCTCACCTAGTGCCATCACATAAAGCAAACTGAATCGAAATCGGGTTAGAAATGGCGAAGGAGTAGCATTTTGTAGCAAAATGTACAATATAGGTCAAAAATCAAGGTCAAAGGTCAAAGAAGTCAAAGGTCAAAATTCTGTGTAGAAGTTTTGAAGCCCTCACCTAGTGCCATCATATAAAGCAAACGGAATCAAAATCGGGTTAGAAATGGCGAAGGAGTAGCATTTTGTAGCAAAATGTACAATATAGGTCAAAGGTCAAGGTCAAAGGTCACGACTGAAATTCTGTGTAGAAGTTTTAAAGCTCCCATGTAGTGCTATCATATAAAGCAAACAGAATCAAAATTGGCTCATAAATGACAGAGAAGTAGCAAATTGAAGATTTTGATCACACACGGACGCACACACGGACGCACGGACGGACACACGGACGGACGCACGGACGGAAATTAGTATTCAGGGCAATTGTGAATGGTTAAAAGTTAATTGCGATTTGTTACCTTTGATCCACATCTTTATTTTGTGCCTTTACTATGTACTGTAGAACTAAATAAGTTTATGGAAATGTATGAAGGGGCAGGGGTGCTAATGACGTGTACATTCCTAAAATATCTAAAATTCTACTATCTATTTATACCTGAAAGATTTGTCTCATGATATTGGACGGTTAAAGGGACTGTACAGTAATGGTTGAGGTGGGGATTCATGTTTTGAACATTCCTAAGTGAGATAATGAAAAGCCTCTTATGAAATATGAAAGAGCATGTAATTTTAAGAAGGATTCATCGTTTATTTGATGAAAATTGGTTTTCAAATGACCGAGATATCCAAAAAAGTGCTAATAATAAAAGGCGACATGCCACAACTTTATTAGGATCTCTTTGTTTCACCTTGTTTTTGGATATCTCAGCCATTTCAAAACTGATTTTCATCGAATAAACTTTTGATACCCCTTAGAACTGCATGCTCTTTGACATGTCATAGAGTGGTTTCTGAATATCTCGCTAAACATTAAAAGCTAAATCCTCACCTCGACCAGAACTGTACACACCCTTTAACATCATTATCAGTTCAGGTTGTGCTGGCAGTGTTCATCACGATCGCTCATGAAGAGCGAGTTGTTTTGAGAGACAACATGAATGTCAACATCCAATCGACGCTCCCCGGCCCGGTGACCGATTTGGTTCAAATTTGAGTGAGTGATTGGAAATGTTATTCAGTACATGTACATACCCTGCACGTGTGATTTTGGTGCAATTTAGTTCTGTAGAATTCAAGATAGTTACATGGATACAAAAGTTCATTTGTACACATTAGTGCTGGTGGAAGGGCGTGTCCCTGTCCCACACTTAATAGAAGCACTGAAATTCAAAGATGTGGAACACACTCTTACTAGTCTTAGTTTTGGTTCTAGCTATAAAATTTCTCTATAGTATAGGCCCTATCATTTGAGCAGGTTTCTGGTTTGCATATTTGATCAAAAAGCAGAAAAATATGATTATAAATATTCTAGTTGAAAAACATCACCCTCTGCTGTCAGCCTAGCCTCTGATCTCCCATGCATGCATGGTAACATATAACAGTTAGCGTGTATTTGTAGCAACACACCCCTTCATCCATATGATAGCATAGTTCTTCATCTGATCATGCACAAACTCACCCTAGTTATTCAGTAACCTAAATACTTGCATCTGAGTGAGATTCAAGTCCAGTAGAAATGAAATTTTCACCATTTTGACACTCATCTACTTCTCGATATCGCAGCTACTCGCTCGGCGAGAACTGCGTTGCACAGGGAGCAGACAGCGCAGCACGCATGATGTACAAAACTCATGGCAGCACAGCCGTGACAGCAGCGAGCATCGCGATTGATCTGAATGTAGCTATCTCACAGTGACTACGGCAAGTTCTATTATGGTGTCTTTAAAGAGATAATACTTTTTCCACCTTTCTCTTGGCTTCTACCGACGAGTCGCGGTATAGCGATTTAGGATTGGGGTTGGTCATATTGTGTGTGTGTTTTGTTTTATATACAAAATTCGTGATTTACCTTAATTTACCGTGATGTTGAATCAAGGTAAATCAAGAATCTTGTATTTAATATTGACAATGTAGAATTTATGTTGCTATAAATTAGTATAATAGAATGTGTGTTATTTTGCAATGAAATAATTTGTATATTATTGTTTATATGAAAAAAGAAAAATAAAAGATTGACAAAGACAAAAAAGTGTGTGTGTGTGTGTGTGCGTGCGTGTGTGTAAATTGGTGTGAATGAAAGAAGATTGTGAAAATGTGATAAGACAAGGGTGAAGAATATAAGGGAAAGGCTAGGAAAAGGGGAAAGGAAAGATGGATATGAAGGCAAGAAAGAATTATACAGATTGAAAAGGAAATAGAGAAAAAGGAATCCTTAGAATGACATGTAAGAAAAAGATTGGAGAGGATAGAAAGGAAAGGCCCTTTAGTTGAGGGAAAAACAACCCATGAAGGAAACAAAAACAGGCAGAAAGTAGATCTATAGGCGCTACAGATTAAAAAAGGAAATTGAGAAAGATAGAGAAGAGGAATATCACAAAGAAATGATTGATAAGAAGGAAGGGGGAATTTAGGAATAGATTCTACCTGAAAATTAAAGAAGAAAATATAGAAAAAGGAGAAAGATATAAGTGGCAGCATACACTCGCGCACGCGATCAACCGCTGCCATGAAGCTACAACCGCTATAAAACGGAAGACTTGGCCACAACCGCTAACGGAAGGAAAAAAACATATTTTAGCTTTTCAACGACACCATAGAAAAAGCCGCTCTGTCGCTACATTCAGACCAATTCGTAACTATAGTTGTGCTTGTGAATATACATACAGAGCAGCAATTCCAGCGATCATGATTTTCCGATTTTCCGACACTTGTAAACACTAAAAGTGTAAAAACTGAACTTATATTCGACTTTGGAGACTCAGATGGAAGTATTTTAGGTTACTGAATAACCAGGGTGAGTTTGTGCATGTTTGGAGGTCGTTTGACAAACAGGTGCGAAAGTACACTAGCGCCCTTTTTATATTTAAAGACTCTATCATATGTATCGGTAGATTTCTATCATCACTGAACATTTGTGAGAAAAAAGGAAAACAGACCTTCTCTTTTCTTCTGTTTCTTGACTGCCGTGATCAAAATCCTCTGAAAAAAAAAAAAGGGGGAAGAAGCCTGAGGCTGACAGTCTCTATTATCAGTCACAGACAGTCACTCACACTTTGGCATGCCCACACTTTTCCCTAACTTAGACTCTTTCTACTTACTTTCCGTATCAGTCTGGTCCGTGTCCATGTCCGCCTACCACTAACTAGGCCTACTGTTAGCGATCTCTTCCTGTCGCTATTTCTTTAGCCGGTCTCTGTAGCATTAGCAGTGCTGAGAGCAGCTCATGTAGCAGGCAGGTAACAAGCTAACTGCGACCAGCCCGCGCCCCGGGGTTTTAGTAGCAAGCGAACCGGTACCGTCGATTAATACGGCGCGTCCGTCGTCGGGCTTTTTTCCTGCCTGTGTGGCGTCGCAAGTCTTGATCTTAGTAGAATCTCTACATGTAGATAGTGTAGGAATGGGCGATCTGACCGCTTCAGGCGCTAAATTTGCTTTTCCGCAATGATGACGTGATTGTCACAAACAACCGGCAGTTCAGCACCAACATCGCATACGAATTCGGCTAGGCCTACGTCTACGTGGGGGCGATGATGTTACGTGTGCTGTGTATGTGTACGACGTGTCAGTCAGACCGCAACGTCCTGAAAAGCCTTCGCATTTATCGTACGCGTATGCATGGACCTCGCGGACATGAATACGTAATGAGCTGGGAGACCACATTTTTAGAGTGTCTGTAAATCTAAACGACATTATCAATCTTCATGATTTATATATCGATAAAAAGCTGAAGAGTTGTACTTTGATGAAATTCGACCACTTGAAAGGTTATGACATATAAAATATACTGAACAAGGAAATTATAAAACACAAAATTTGCATATTTTCCATTCTTCTTAAGGGGTACACTAGACCGACGAAATTAAGGTGGACCAAAATGGAAGAGGTATAAAATGAAAGAGGAAATATCATTCTATGAAAACATAATGACTTTATGTGGACTGATCCTATGAACGGGTCAGGTTGGCGAATAAATCATTGCGTTGTACAGTTAATTTTTGACGAGATTTCAGTTTGCCGCGAATACGCGTTTCTGATTGGTTAATTCCCTCTGAGTGGAGAGTTGAACGCACCTCGCGGAATGACAGTAAACGTGTACTCTACATAACAGTAATACACTGTGTGTAGATGACAGTGTAGGACCCTATATGGTGTGTGTGTGTGCGCGCGCACAATGTGTGTATACGCGCTCAGGTTCAGGCAACTGCAGCTGGTGTAAGATCTCGACGTAAACAACAAGAACAACACTCCACTCTGATCGACAGCTCAACTTTGGCTTGAACTTTTTTTTTTTTGCCGGCACAACTAGATAAAAGTAGAGTGCATTAATAAGTAGCATACAAATCAATAATACAAGATCTAGCACTGTGTTTGCACACATGAGTTCTTTGGGGCTCTCTTTTTGGTATTAGAATAATTATTCCTTATTAATCCACTGTATACATCGCTGAGTAATTTATCTAATGATACCCTGGGAGCGCTTGTATCTCAAATTGCCACACTATGATTTTTACTCGACGAGACTTTCAATTTTTATTGTTTTCTAAGCGAGGGACCAATTCAGTTCTTAGTGTGCTGTTATAACAGGTATATCTAAAACGTTGACTATCATTCATGTGGTGATTCAACCTATGAACGGGTCGGGTTGGCAATAAATAGAAAGCCTTGTTCTAATTTGTCTCAGGGTCGTTTGGAAAATATCGATATAATGCAGAGATATGAATAATGATATCATAAGCTCATTCTGTATAATGTAAGCATTAAAAGGTGTGATTTATTTCAAATATTCACAAACCATGTCAATTGGTCACGGATAGTAGATCTTCATGTCGCCAATAAGTGAATCTCGTAGACCATGCACTTTGTCTCTGAATTATCTCGCAAAATCTCGGGTGCTGAGAAGGACATGCGCAAAAACCTGCGCGTACGATAAATTTTTGATTTGAGCTCATTAACAGCAGCGTTGCGGTCTGACTGGTGTAGAGGAAAAGGACTACGATTCTGAGTTGACTGCCCTCTATCGCTCTGTATGCGTAGCATCTGCACACTTGCACTCCGTCGACCAAAAACCAAAAGAGAAACCATCATCTGCATCCTGATCATGGCAGCTGAAGTGAAGGTGAGAACTTTATGCAGATATATTTTCACAAAATTGTTATGAACGTCTTTTGAACACCGCAGAGTATCTCGTTATTGTGAAGGAAATGACCTAAAAAGTAATGTAGGAGTACTAGGACCCTACCTAAACAGGCCCCAGTTTTTCGGTGTTATCGTGGTCCCAAATACTGATATCTATGTCAGTTACCACTAGATCTCTATAAATAGTAATAAATTAGTAGACACCCTACTACACCTTCTAAGTGTGTTCTAGGGTAAGAGTAGAAGGAAAGACTTCCTTTTGAGACAGCCACCCCAATCACGCTAGTACTAAATCAATGCAGATCTATACAACCCTACCTAGCCTAACCTTGCTTGCGATACGCACGGATGCATGCACTCACTTTACCCTAGGGTGGCTGTCTCACTAGCCTGACCAGACACTGTGCTGCGCACAGGGTCTGACATGTGTTAGTGTTTCAACGTTGTAAACGACCGTCACTATTGACGGCAAAATCACATAAAATACCTTTTATTTTGTATGATTTTAAGAGTAATATAATTGCAACACTTACCTACAGCATATTTTCCTGATTGCTGAGTTGAATTCGGCGTTTTGTTGGTATCCAGACCTTATTGTTGAATTTTTCGGAGTATAGATCGTGCGGTGGCATCTTTTCCTTCGAGAGCTTCAAAAAATCAACAAACTACCACGCATGGGCATTCAGAAGTGGTTGCTTTTTACCTACGCCCGTGCGCCCGTGCGTTTCATGTGTTACGTAAAACTTGTAGTAGATCCGCGCGTGCTGCACCGGCAATGATTTGACCTTTTTTAGTCGGGGTCATCCGACTATCTCTGACTACCTACGTTGTAGTATACGAGAGTGAATGCCATTCATATAACACGCAGATGAGGAGTGAGGCAGTAAGGACGTTTACAGACCTGATTTCAGCCATAGATTTCAGTAAGTTTTAGACATAATTAAACAAAAAATCGCATCCTACCGGTTATTGAATGATGGTCATAGATTACGATAATTCCTTATATTTTAGTTTTCCACGATTAATAAAGATATTCATGAAGGAAACAGTGAACGATAACAACGTCCGCGAAGGAATAGAGGTGCAGCGCTGTCGCGATTCGCGACAGCGGCTGCGTGTAGTTACTGTCTCACAAGCCAGTAAGTTCTACTGTCAGTGTCACAACACATGCAAATCACATCAATTCACATACTTGCACACTCATTCACAACAGGAAAGTCCCTTAGCCCTTCCAAAAATCCATTCAAAATCCCAAATTTCACTGTCAAAAGTGCAGAATCGCCATTCCCAAAGCGTGCACAGATATCCCCCCCCCCCCCCCCAGATTAAAGATAATATAAAGTTTTGGTATTACCTCAAAAGTTTCCCTGAATTTCCTTGTCTTAGTTTGTGTTTCAGGTTAAAGTACCTTTCATATAACTAACACTGTGAGACTTACTCGCCCCAAAGTGCTCTCATGTCTTAGTAATCATGCAATAATGGTTTTGTACCAGAGCCGCCGCCGTACGGCGACGGCGAGGTAGTACACGTATTGTGCGAATATCACTGCGACCAGCAGCGTACAGCCCCATACGCATACTGTGTAGCTAACTGCGACCAGCAGCCCCATACGCATAGCTAAATGGGGCTTCGCATTGTAGCTTACAGGATCATGACAGATTTAGTATCGTGGGTAAATATCAACTTAAAATCCAAAAATTTCTTCAATTTAATGACTTACCAGTTAAGTTGAAGTATTGAAAACAGGCTTTGGGCAACGTTTGGTTCTGCCAGTAGTCCCTTTCTGTTCGAATTGATGACTGAATGTGACTCGGTCGAGAGGACCTTGGGAGAGCTACACTGAATTGACGGCGAGCGCATGCGCACACAAACATCTTATCCGTTCATGGATTTGAAATTTGTTCGCATGTGATGTGTGCGTATGCGCTGGCCGCAGTAATCAGTGTATGTAGCTCTCCCACGGTCCTCTCGACAGAGTCACATTCAGTCATCAATTCGAACAGAAAGGGACTATTGGCAGAACCAAACGTTGCCCGAAGCCTGTTTTCAAGACTTCAACTTAATTGGTAAGTCTTCAAATTGAAGAATTTTGTGGATTTTATGTTGATATTTGCCCGAGATACTAAATCTGTCATGATCCTGGATGCTACAATGCGAAGCCCCGTTACGCTATGCGTATGGGGCTGCTGGTCGCAGTTAATTGCATGATTACTAAGAAATGAGAGCACTTTGGGGTGAGTAAGTCTCACAGTGTTAGTTATATGATAGATACTTTAACCTGAAACACGGAAATTCAGGGAAACTTTTGACGTACCAAAACTTTTTATTATCTTTAAGCCCAGTTTTAAGAGTACGGGTCGCCGAAAAAGTGCTAAAAATCAAGAAATATGCTGTTCTTTTGCGGGATTTTTTGCATCGTATAAGCTCGGAGTGTGATGGTATCCTCAAAAACGCAAAAGAAAAACAAAATTTCCATACGTGCCGATGCAGTGACTCAATAGACAATGTACAAGGGTTGAATGCAAGTGCCGATTCCCCAGTATTCGGTCACCAACGGGCGCCGTAACGTCTCCGGTGCATTTTTGCGCCAACAAGGTAGTGCGCGGCGTATTGTTCAGCTGCCTTGAACACGCATTGACTTTGAACGCGCATATCGCCTGACCGAATTCTGGTCGCGGTGACCGTAGTTTGGGGGATTTGAAGGTGATATATTTTGGGATTTTGTGAAATTCTGTAAGATATTTAACAAAATGTAAATTTAGATTAAAGAAATTTGATATATTTCACATACATTGCTATAGACATTATGTATGTATTAGTTTAAAAAATATTGCAGAAAAGCTTAAATGACCGAATACTGGGGGTTTTACCCTAACCAGTGATGAACCAGGTTGCTTGAAGTTCAAGTGGAACATTTTGAAGAAGTGTTAGTTTCTTTGCTTTTCAAGCAGTAAGATTTCTCTATAAAGATGTTTTTTAATCTTTTCTTTTTGGAATGCTTGTTCCTTGTGTACATCATTTGTGCTATACGTATTTCAACATTTTTCTTTTCTTTTTATGAGCCAGCCATGTATGATGCCTGTCATGGGGGAGCACTTTCCTCTGAATGTGGGGAACGAAAGTCCTCCCTGCGATTGGGATCTTTTCTATATAGTCAACGATTGACTTCCCCAAAATGCAGCAGATTGTTAGCAGACCATTCATTCAATCAACTCTTTTGACTTGTGCAACTAGTGTGCCTCAAAATAAGTAACACTGTATTCTTGCAATATAACAATCAATAATATTTATTATAACCTTCAGTACAGATTCCCAATTCCACTTGATCTTGAGCTTGGTTGCTCTGCTCGTTGTTTCTAGAAGCTCCCTTGTGCATGCTGGGTTGCTCTAGGCGGTTTACGATGCCCTGCCTGAAGTAGCGGGTTGTCTCTCCTTTCTGATTGTTGGCTTCCCAACTTCGGTCCTTGTCTGAACCCCAACCTTTGGTCCGCCTTGGAACTCCAAACACCCTGTTAATTTGATAACATGATACCCGGTACTTCCCTTATAATTTGTGGTCTTTTGTTATTCTTGATTCTATTCATACAACTTTAACAAAACACATTTATAATGTCATCCTATTAACCGCACATAATTTCTATAATAATGTTTCACAATGTATCATTATCTTTTAACGTTGAGTAGGGGATGATTAATCAGCCCATTAAAATCTAAGCATTGTTCTGGGTCTCAATTTTTTCCACAACGCAATTAAAATTCAGTTTGCCATACAAACTTTACATATACAAATCATGCCATATCAGGAATTACATAGAAACTTACAAAACACAAACAACTTTCAATTAGATGGTCGTGTACAATGTACAGTGTACTCCCGTTATAACGAACACTGTTACAACGAAATTCCGGTTACAACGATATAAAAATTCAGGCCGCAAAATTATCCACTCTTTGTCTTGTTATGGTTTATTTGTTCAGTTATTACGAAATTTCGATATAACGTAAGAAAACTGCCAGTCCCGAGGACTTCGTTATAACGGGAGTCCACTGTACTTACAACAGTTGTTGGTGTTTTAACTTGAATCCTCCTTGAATCCTTTGATTTTGCTTCAACATGCTTTCCCATAGACACATGCCCGAGTATACTCGGGACTCGTGTCCTCATCAGGTTGAGGTTGTATGACCGGTCTGATTGTGTGGGTGGTGTACGGTGGGCTTTAGTGAACTGATGACATCTTATGCCTGGTACAATTTCTTAGCTAAACTCTTCCTTTCCATCATTTCCTATGATTGCGGTCTCTTTGTCGCGATCAAAATAACAACCTTTTGTGTTTTTTTGCTTTCAAATCTTGAAATGCTCATGTTGTAACAATTTTTGCATTTCTTCCTTTCATCCTACAGGTAATAAGCAGGAGGAGAAGAATGCTGATGAGACATTTGAGATACTGGAACTAGCAGAGGTTGGCAAACACTGGCTAGAGAGGGCGCTAGACGGAGAACTTTCCAAGAAGTCAGTTCCTGTTCAACTAGCCATGGGAGGAACAAGTGGCTGGTAAGCACTGCAAATCCTTGAAACATGTGTGATTCTTGAAAGTACTGGTCTTCACCAGTTTATTATCAGGTAGTACATGTCTTACAGGCCCATGCAAAAAGGAGTTCACCCACTCTGAAAGTATATTACAAGTTTAATCATACATTTAATGATACATTTTGGAAATGTATTCTTCTCCTTTGAAATCTGTTTTTACCGATGTTCTTAATTCATCTAGAGTTTCCTTTCTAAACACGTTTTTCATGTGTGTAATTACAGCAGTTAATTATGCATAGATTCAATGCATTCTGCTGAATATAATGCACCTTGATAGCAAATGCAGTGTCTAATTAAGAATATCTCATTACTAATCACCTCATGCATCTTGTCATTGCAGGGTAGCAGGGTATCTGTTTCAGAAAGTTAGCAAGGCAGCAGCAACAGCAGTGGGTGGCGGATTCATGCTCATCTTGGTGAGTTTACGTCATCTTTAATTCTGCTTCTGCTATCCACACTGGCTTACCTGGAGGGGGATTTACTCGAGAGAGAGCAAGGAATGTTGTTTGAAAATGATAAAATGAAAGATAAGGAGAAGAAATTTCAGCAGTAGACATACATGCATGCCAAGAACATTTTGATTAACCTGTTGAAGAATAGTCCCCAGTATACCTGGGCAGGTGTCTATGGGAAATGTGTGTTATAGCAAAATCAGCCCGTCCTCAATGAGTTAATAGAACTTAATCCAGGAATTCCAATATATCCCTCAAACTAGACATCTTCTTCAAGCTCACTTCATTCTACAATGCCACAGGCTGCAGTATAAAAGACTGTTCACAAACCTCATTATAGCAGAAAGGGGGAAATTAATAGCTTGTAGTCTTTTCTCTTAGTCCCTGTGTTGACTTTGCCCCCCAAAAGCTGACTGATTGTCCAAATTTTACCATTGACATTCATGTCTGTAATCAGATTGGACATCAAACAGGCTACCTGAAAGTCAACTGGAAGCAGTTTGAGAAGGACGTCAACAAGACGAAAGAAACTGCAGTGAAAGAAGTGGAGAGGAGATATCCAGCAATCCAAGATGCATTCAGCAGAGTGAGTAAATAGCAAATGAATGTTTTTTGTTTTTTTTTAATTGTGAACTTCAAATTGCGGCCTGGTTTATGTAAATTTTGCAAACACTTACCTCACCTCAAGTTTAAAGCATCAAAAATCTTGATGTGTGGAGCTTTAGATAAAGCTCTCTTTTACTCTCTTCATGACTTGATTGAAGTGCATTTCAGGATGAGTAGCTACAGAACCTGACAAAAATGTTGTTGCTCTTCTCATATTCCTAAATCAGAGGATATACCGGTAGTTTGATTACTCACTTCTTTGAACACGCTTGTGTATTCTACACATATGACTGCACATGCCACAGACCATAATAAGTGCTATTAACTTTGTTATCGTCATTGTCATTTCTCCCTCGTCTTCTCACGTGTGCGTAAATGTCACCTTGAAAGGAACAGAAATATGAGAGTGTTTGACTTTGCAAGATCTTTTTCATGTTTAGATAAAACATGACCAAAACAAAATGTTCAGGTGTGAGTTTCTTCTATTTGTCTCCCTCTACAAATTGAATTTGTTTTGTTAAAGGGGACCTCCGGATGATTTTCAGACTTTTACATTTGAACAACTATATATAAATCAAACTGAATACAGAGTTGCAGAATTTATAGTGATTGGGATAAGGAATGAGAATGTTTTCAAAATTTATAACAAATTGCAACGAACAAGGGTGATGACATGACAGCCTCACCATAAGAATGCATGAGTTGGGGCTCAAGGAAGCAGAACAAAAGAAGAAGGCATGCATAGATTTTTCACAGGTGAACTTGTCGAGCAAGCGGTATTGTAATGCAATTACACTGTTACATTTCTGAAATATATGAGGCTCTGATGTCATCAGCACTGTTCAGTGTAATTTGTTCAAGATTTTCAATTTATTGGTTTCTCTTCTCAAGGACTACAATAAATTCCACGAATCTGTACATGGACCTGTTGATTTATGTACTACATGATGTGAAATTATGAAAATCATCCGGAATGCCCCTTTAAGATCGCAACTGCTGATCTGTAAATTAACAGACGTGTTGTTGTTTTTTTCGACATGTTTTTTTAATTTACAGAACAGCAGTTGTAATCTTAACAAATTTAATTTGTAGAGGGAGACAAATTGCAGAAACTCACACCTGAACCTTCACCCCTCTGAAAAATATCTTTCTTTCAAAACAAAATGTTGCTATAAGTTTGCAGGGCTTTTAGTCTCATACATATTGCTTCATTGCCTACGTTTACTAATCTGCAGGAAACACATAACCTCTGGTGCATAGTTTGTCTTCTAAGTAAATATGTTTCTTTATCTTTTTTTTTTTTTTCAGGGGCAGGACCTGGTGAAGAAGAATGTCATGATATCCAGCGGCTTTGCAGCAGGATTTCTCCTGGGAATGGCCATGTAGTGCATGAAATTCCACCCACTTATGGACTTGAACAGAGACTAAGGAATCCACTTATCTGTTATGTTCCCTTTGGGGGCAGTAGTCGAGGACTGTGTACCGGTGTTGGAGGATGCCAAGGAGGCGTAAGATCCGAGAGGAGATCCTATAAATGGAAAGTTTACCCTTCAAGGAGGTGTATCTACAATTATCTCTGGATAATGTACATCTACGTATGATCTTCTGCAATGACAGAGAATGACTTTGTGGTAGTATCACAGCAGTATACAAATAGTACACATTAGAGAGGGCATTTATAGTAGGAATTATCCACACAATTTACCTTTGGCGGAACAGTCTAACACACCAGAGCGTGTTTGGACTGTTTTGAGAGTACCGATTGTCGGTGATTAAATTATGCTAAAACCCGAACAAACTGATGTGTATTATTTGCTTTATGAAATGATCAAGCAGATCCTTGTCATTTGATAAACCACCTTCATTGCAAGTAATATATGTAGGTGATGAAATCTTGCCCAGTCACCATCGCGATATGCATGTGCTAAAAAAATAAATGGCACCCTATTGAAAAATAATTTGTCCCAAACAATGCTGACATCACATCTGACCATATTAAATCTTAAACCAATCAACCATTATTATTTACATTGTTATGAAATATAAAGTCTCCACGAGGGAGTTCATAAGGGAGGTCTCCACAATGGAGCTCGTAATGAATATCTCCACAATGGAACTTATATACACATTAATTATTACCATAATACTCAATAATGGCAATCGTATAAATGCCTCAAAGAAGGAACTCATAGTAAATGAATACTCTTACATTATGACAATATCCACGCTGATGGATTACCTTACTATCATCACCCAAACACGAATAGCTGCCACTGGCTTATGACCGGTCACAAACAAAATTGTTTGTTAGGCGAAATAAATTCCTGGTCACGTAATACACTCTAAACCAATCATTTGATCAGGATCTGCTCCATCATTTTATAGTATGTTTTACCTCATCCCTAGTGCACATGTGAAGATTTATACATCTAAATCCATTGGGTGATTTCAAGTTCGGTGCTAGTGCTAGTGCTAGTGCTGAGATAGCACTAGCACCGGCGATAAAACTGAACTTGAAATCACATCGGTGTTGGGGGTTGACCTCAAAATTATGACGTATTTCCGGTTGCTGGTGCTGGGCTCGGTGTTGAATGTCGTCTGCTGAACCGAGCTCCGCCGTTTGTGTTGGCGATTTACGTGCTTTTTCTCCATTGACTAACACTAGCCCCTAGGGATTATCATTTTCGTCATTTCAAGTTCGGTGCTGGTGTTAGCGTTGCCGTGCGAGACTCATAATACGTCCATAAGTAGTTACACGTTTTACGTGCAAAGTCTATGCTAATGCAGTGGTCGCCCACGTAACGTAAACGAACACCATCGACATGGCTTTATAAATCTGAGCCTATGAGCAAAATTAGGATAACTGTGTTCTAAAGAAGGGATGGAATTTGTGGCATTTTAATCATTCTTCCTCGTTATGTGTCCAAAACTAAATAGTCATGGCTACATCTTTTTATATTTGACTTTGACTACGCGCTATCACTTTTTTCGTCGTGCAATTCCCGCGGAGCTCGCGGTGCTGTGATTCCAACACCTAGTGCTGGTGATCGATAATTTTGATCGGTATCGCCTCGTTAATCTGACCGTCGGTGTTGGAGCTCGATTTAACGCTGTTATTCGGGGGCTAGCACTAGCACTAGCACTAGCACCGAACTTGAAATCACCCATTGTCTGCAGTAAGAAGTGTTCCCATTATGACAAGTGTAATGCTAGTACAGTGTAAGTGTAAATCAGTATTGGACATTGTACATTTATATCATGGGTTTGCAATAAGAGCATTGCAGGCTGGCTGAAGCTAGTCTCATGAGCTACTGTATATATATGTAGATCACAATGCTTCTTTTTGAGTCCAGGCTTGAAGGACAGTACATACACTCATGCTAGAGCAATTAGAGCATTTTTGATTGGGACTTGATGACCAAATGGTTGATCTATTATATCCATTGCATGTACCCTGCTGTGATTTAAACGTATCATGCACTTTCTATTATAAGTCATACACATGCACAATGCTAGTATCACAGTGATACAATACTGTAAAAGTGGAAATTTTCGTGGTGTTGAAATTTTCGCGCATTTCGCGCAACCAGAAACTAGTGCGAAAATAAAAACACGCGAATATTTTTGCCTGCCATACGTTCCTGTTTGTGATGTCTTGATTCCGCGGAATTAAAAACACGCGAAACTCTTCTGACCCGGCCTAGCGCGAAAAATTAGTCGCGCGAAAATATCCACTTTTACAGTATTGAATGTCTAATTGTATATACATACATATATACACTGCACTATTATTCCACCAAATTGAGGGGTGTCACTTCCACTGGCTCCATGTGGGAGGGGTGGGGTAAGGGTGGTTACATGCTTTGATTTGGTGCTCAGCGCAATCAGTACGATGAAGGTCGAACAAAAGGAAGCAACTGTACAGATATGAAGCAGAATCTAAGAAAGGAGAATAGGTCAAAGTCAAGGGGTTTCTTTTCACTTTCTTTTTCACAGTTTGTCAAAGCTGGAATCATGATAGATTTGGATGTGCGAATTCAATGAGATTTAGGCAAATTGTAAAGTCTGTACATAACGGGCCATGGAACGGGGGGGGGGGGGGGGGAGGGTGCAGCCCAATTTTTTGGCTTGCAAAAAAAAGAGGGTACACAACTCCAATTAATTTCCAATGGTTCCATCCTTAGATTCTTGTCTAAGGGGGGGGGGGGGGGGGGGAACGATTGATCCTGAACCCCCATCCCATAATCCCCCCCCCCCCCCCCCCCGAAATCATTCTGTGGCCCTTGCATAGCCTCTTGATGTGTGGACAGAATATTAAACTTTGATTGACCACTCAAATTTGAGCTTAAGATGATAAAAGAGTTGCCTAAGAAAAAAAAAATATAGTATGCTGAGCTCATTGCTTAGTGTCAAAGCATCACAGCGCTCTTGTACAAACTCATTAGCACAGTATTACAACATATGCAGACACTGAAAAGTGATGTGAGCAGATGTATTTGAGTTGATGTGATTATTCTGTATGCAGACAAACAATTTGTTAGTGCATATTTCATCTCAGTACGAAGTTGAAACTCATTTATAGCCAAGATGCTTGTTATACAGTGTGTTTGAGTTTATTTTGTTGCCATTTTTTTTCCATTCATGTGAACCATGTATGATCATCTGTTCTGTTACTTCAGAATTTCATTTCTAAATGTGTATCATTGTCTCTTTTTTTATTTCAATGTTCCTGTTGAGTGCATTGTTATGCACATACTGAGCAATATTCTTCAAGTGACCACATGTATGTTATTAAGAATTACATCATGGAAGGTGTGGAATTTTTTTATGAGTTTGTCAGTTTGTTTTTGTTTTCTCCTTGCATGCATTCTAAGTTGAAATCAGTTAATCCTCATATGAAAGTAAGCATACTTTATTAAGTCATATGTACTGTGTTGTTCCATTTGTTGGAGCCTTGGCTACTATGTTGACTTCTTATAAAGATAAAACAGCGTTATTGGTGCAATTTTATGTGTATTCCTTTTGCTGTAAATATTTTTTTTTCAGTGCAGTTGAGAATGCTTCAGATTGTTTTGAACAAAAAAGAAAAGAATTGATAAATAAAAATGATGGAACAAATCTACTAGGGTTGCTAGACAGACTTCATTACTGGTATTGCGCTGTCTCTGTAACCCACCACATTAAAAACAACAACAACAACAACAATAAAAACACAGAGGAGGTCACATTCCTGTCTCCAGAGAGATCTGCAATGTGGACGTTAACCCATTGAGGACGGGCTGATTTTGCTTCAACACGCGTTTCCCATAGACATGTGCCCAGGTATACTCGGGACTAGTCCTCAACGGGTTAAGACGACGGTTGCATTGACCATTCTCTTTTTTCCCTGCATCGTGTTGCAAAGTAGCTTTAGATTTTATGAAGATGCAGCCTATACAAGGTGAATTAGCTCCCTCAATATTCGTCATCCTGGCATAAAGTAGCTCTCTGAAAATGAGCGAATGCTAAAATTCCCCAGAACCATTGTGAACACTCGGACCACGTAAGCTTGATTTTGAGAAGCGGTCTTGCAAGTGCACAGAACAGGGTTGTTTTTTTTTTTTCCTCTTAAATGACGTCCGTGTCGCAGATCTAAATTCAAGCTCCCTATTGACATCCTGTGATTTTTGAGGCAACATTACATGGTATCTCTTGTCTACATAACAAAATCTGTGCCGCAAACATGTGTTATAATATGTGACAATCCTTTTACATCTTGCATGTATATTAAGTGGATCCTATCAGAATGAAGAATTCATCTTAGATGTAATTCTGTCTGTGAAAGCAGTATTTAATTAAAAGGCGTTTTATCATAGTACATTGTTCCTGATTACACTGTACATTTGTATATCATTGCACTGTGTTCTTGTTTGTGATCTGTGAATAGTGAGAACAGTGGCGGATCCAGAGGGTGGCGCAACCGGCGCACCCCCCCCCCCTTTATTTTTTGTTAAAAACAAAAGAAATAAAAAGAAAAAAATGAAATGAAACCCGGAAGTGGCACCAGAAATATTAGTCACGCCCCCCCTTTACAGAATTCCTGGATCCGCCCCTGGAGAAGAAGGTTTGATGTTGGATTCATCCTGTGAATCGATGAGACTGTTACAGAAAAACAAACAAACATACAAACATACAAAGAAACAAATAAACTTTCAAAACCATGCCCAAGAAGGAAATGTTTATCATTGTAATACTACAAGCAGATAGGCCTAAGGTGTGTGACAGTGTGTAGTCAAATTAGCCTGTGACCTACTAGATGTACAGTATAAGCTGTTATTTTCACGAGGGTTTAATTTTCGCCAGCGAACTTCGCAAATAGCTGTTGGACTGTGAATTTAACAACACGTAAAAATGTCGCTATACGCTATATATGCTAATAATGCATTTACGATAGCCTTGGTGTCAAATTGCAAAAACAACATCTCACCAAGACCTCATTGGCAAAAAAAAATAAAAATAAGAATAAAAAATCTGTACGTGAAAATAACAGCTTATACAGTATTGTAAACATTTCAATTACAGCTCTTGTAGTGGATATGGTATAATGTTTGCAAATTTTCTGCATCATGACATATCAACACCTCAAATTTTCCCAAACATTTTGTCTTCACTTTTTTTTTTTTTCCTGTTCTTTTTTTTTTTTTTCCTTTCTGAAGACTGCAGATCCATGTACTTCAAAAATTAGTCCGGTTTGAACAATACAGGCAATGAAGTGTCTCTCTTTACTTGATACCACAGCCCTATGTGTGGGTGTTTTTGTGTGTGGGGGGGGGGGGGGAAGCAGAGCCTGGGGGCTGAGTAATTATCTTGTGGGGAAAACAAATGCCATTGAGAAAGGGGATATATTAGCCGTTTAATGGAGAAAGCCAATTGTCGCTGATCTCTTCGTTTGATTCCAGATGTGGAACGTTGAGGAGTACTAGTAATTTGAAGAAGAAGATAATCTGCTTAAGTTGTTTCATTTTTTTTTTCAAAGCAAGCAAAAGCAAAGACAGGATTGTGAATTGCTTTATAGTGCTAGCGCACGCCTGTGACTGACCTATGTTGTCTTTAGCATAAAGTCTGCGGATGTCATGTGCATAGTACTAGTATGAAGCTCTTTGCTACACATTTTCAAGTGATTAGCTTGTCGCAGTGAGAAATTCCGTATGTCGCTCATTCAGAGGAAACTCAGAACGCTTTGAATGCAGGCTAGCACACATGTGGCGCGCGTGCGGCAAAACAACGTCGCTGTGCTGTCAACATACTGTACATGCATCTAGGACCAGCCTGTATACTACATACAGCACTCAATACAGGCAGTAACTGAGCAAAGGATCAGAAGTTTAAATCATCTCTAGCCCTTTATGCATGGTCAAACGGTCCTCAAAGCAAGATACAGGTATCGCTTGGATGTGAATACCGCTGCATCTGACTGCCCCAGAAAATCTCTACCAAATTACGCGACGCTACTTGCGGAGGTACGATTTACTTTACAAAATAATGTATCTGTGTAGTGTGAAGACTGTTGTATTGTTGATGTGTATTCTTTCATACAGCCAAGAAGGGAGGAGATACCACTGCACTGCTGGCACTAGGCACTTGAGACACCTCCTTGTCCTTGATGCATATGATGTAGGTGTAAATTTTATGTATGATCTTGAGTAAAGTTATTGCAGGGCTGCTGGGAATTTTCAAGGTGATACAGACTGTATATAAATATTTTGGGATTTTGTGAAATTCTGTGTGATATTTAACAAAATGAAAATTGAGATTAAAGAAATTTGATATATTTCACATACATTTTATTGCTGTAGATATGATGTATTGATAGTTTGAAAAATATTGCAAAAAAGCTTAAGTGACCGAATACTGGGGATGTACCCTAGACCATGTTTACAGTCCAATGAATTTGTCACTTGTTCGATGGCCTCTTGTTAACTCAACTGTATGGTCGGTAGTAACGATCCCCTCACAACAGACAGATACTGGTACAGTTGAACCTCTCGTATCCAGACAAGTCGGGACCGGGGCTCATCCGGATAAGGGATTTGGCCGGATACGGGAGACTCAATGCTTTATACATGTACATATACATACACATGTACTGATGTAGCCCATGGCATTGTAGTACCACATGTAGTAATGTGTATACTGCAACCTTTTCATTGTTACAGACCCCAAAATAGAGGTGTATGTTAATGTTGGAAGTAATATGTAATTCATGTGTGTTTGTGTAGGAGTTCTCAAGGAGTTGGGAATCCCCCTTTCCTCCCGTAATTATAAAAAAAAAAAAAAAAAAAAAAAAAAAAAAAAAAATCACGGCGAGATTGTGTCCGTATAATAGAGAGATCCGGATAAAGGGAGGCCGGATAAGAGAGGTTCAACTGTATCTGTAAGTTCAATTCCCTTGCCCGCTGTGCGGACTTCGTTATTCAGTGAGGACAAATATGGGGTAGAATTCCCTGTTTTCTGCTATAAAAGAGATCACAAAACTTTCATGCATATAACATGCTTTAGGTAAAAATGGCCTTCGAACTCTGCTTACAGTATCTGCAAGATGCAGCAGTTGATCTGTGCATGCATGAGTTCAGCAGTTTGCACGCTCAAAGACCATTCTACCTGATAAAGCATGCAAAAGGGTGTATAAGACTTTAAAAGGAATAAATTGTGAACCCATTTTTATGCCTCCGCCACGAAGTGGTGCCGGAGGCATTATGTTTTCGGGTTGTCCGTCCGTCCGTCCGTCTGTCCGTCCGTCTTTCCGTCCGTCCGTCCGTCCGTCTTTCCGTCCGTCCGTCCGTCCTTCCGTCCGTCCGTAATGAATTTTGTGGACAAGGTAACTATCAAAACCTGTTGAGGTATCCTAATGAAACTTGGCATGTATGTGTATTAGGGGGTGAAGTTGTGCCTATCAACTTTTTGGTGCACATGCTCAAGGTCAAAGGTCAAAAGGTCAAGGTCAAATACATAATATTTCCCTATTTCCACCATATCTATTGAATGCCTGAAGATATTTTCTTGAAACTTAGTGTATGCATGTATTACCCAATTAAGATTCTCTGGTGAAAGTTTGGGTCATGAGGTCAAAGGTCAAAGGTCAAAAGGGTCAGGGTCAAATACATAAAATTTCACTATTTCCACCATATCTATTGAATGCCTGAAGATATTTTCTTAAAACTTAGTGTATACATGTATTACCCAATTAAGATTCTCTGGTGAAAGTTTGGGTCATGAGGTCAAAGGTCAAAAGGTCAAGTAAAAATATTAAAACTTCTTTTTTTTTCTCCATACCTTGGAAAATTGTTCAAGGTATCTTCATGGAACATAGTATACATATACTGACTGGAAGTGATTATCTAGAGAATGTAGGGTTCATGGGATCAAAGGTCAGGGGTCAAAGGTCAAGTGCAACACTTCAAAATTTTACTATTCCCTCCTATCATTCAATGCCAGCAGGGTTATTTTTTTTACACAGTGTATGCATACATGTGTAACCTAATAGAAATTCTCTGGAAAGTTTTTTTTTTCTTCCTTTTTTGCCTCAAAGGTCAAAAGGTCAAAGATCAAGTGAAAGTGCTGAACTAACTTTTTCCTCCATATCTCGGAAGTGGCTCAAGTTATCTTTAAACTTAGTACATATTATGCATGTTCTACCTGAAAGTGATTATCTTATGAATTTTAGGGTCAAGGGCCAGATGAAAATGGTAACAATTTACTATTCAATTCAGAAATTGCACTTTTTCTCCACACCTGTGCCTTGAAAATTACTCAATGCCTAAATGTATGAATGGGTCAAAGTCGAGTTAAAGTCCTTAAATCCCTAGATACATGCTCTCCTATTCATCCAATTAAACCTAGGTCAAGGAAGGTGAACATTCAACACATTTGTGACAAACTTGTCATTTCAATATTTTGCCAATTTTGTGAAAATGTAATCACACATTGTCCACATGTACTATCTAGACCTATTGGGAAAATCATGCATTATGGCGGAGGCATACCAGTCGCCAAAGCGACATTTCTAGTTTAGTATATTTAAAGATATACATGGTAACCAAGTTTTGTGTTCCCTTTTAACAGAAAAAGGTGAATTCTACCCCATTTCCTACTTGTCTCCGTTGGATAACCAAGTCTGCACAGCAGAGTGAATGGAAGATTCCATCTGTTGTGAGGGATCAACTGTATTACAGGACATTGTTCATCAAACAAGAGGCAAAGTTATCGATCCAAAATAGGAGATGCAAAAACGATGGCCCCAGTCTGCTGCACATGAGGAAACTTTTCTGATCAAAACATCTTAAAGGTTGGGATAGACTTCAGGATTGTAGCATTCTGCTACATGAACATACTTTTTTCAAAGAATGATGTCATCTGGTGCCGTTGTGTCACAGTAGAGCAGTGTAAAGTTGTATTAATTATGCTTGGTGCCGTTGTGTCACAGTAGAGCAGTGTAAAGTTGTATTAATTATGCTCAGTGCAAACTCTTTAAAGGCCAACAAAAATTTAAAATTGATATGCCTGGAATGTTTTAGCAATGAGGTATATGAATTCCTCAATGGGAGAGTTTGCCGATATTTAGGTTAGTAACTTGCTGGAGAAAATTATTCTACTTAAATCTATATCTGTATCAAGTTTGATTTCAGCTCTCTAGTCATGAAATAGGACCCTAACGTGTATTCAGTATTATGATGTCTGCTTTATTCAGTTTGTGAAGACCAATAACTATGTTTTCCCCAGATTTTCTTTTTTCAATCATCCATACAAGCCTTCTTCAAAATGAACACTTTAACAGTTGAAATGCAAGAAAAGAATTTTTGCTGGAGAAAAATTTTGTAAAGACTCTTAGGACACTACATTGCAAGGAGAGAGTAGTTTTTTTTTTTCTTCAATACCAGTTCTATTGTGCTATGGATTTGTTTGGAGAGTGTGATGTATCTGTGCTATGTAGCACAATAGCAGACTTATTTCAAACCGTAAATTTGCATTTACACACATTTCTGACTTCTTCATGATTTTGAATGAAAACAAAGTTGTTCAATGATTTTTGCTTGCTCTGATTAATGTTATGTTCAGGGTAAATCCAAGTGTGTATGATCATTATGTGCATATACATGTAGGTTTTCAATTTTATTGTGTCCTTTCTTTTCTTTCCAATACAGACTGCTTCTACCATTCTGTCTGTGTAGAACTCAACAGTTAAAAGCACCCCAACCAATACAAGAGAAATCTCATAGGCATTAAGATCTGATTTTCCCATAGCACATATTTGTTAAAGACAGCCAACAGACCTACTTGTTATCAAAGGATTTATTACTGGTTCATCATCTGAGTTACCTACTGATTATCTGCATGACTAGACAATAGATTGTAGTATTCACCTGAATTCTGCTTCATGAGGTTTTCTGCTCCGGGCAGTTCATTTTACAGTCATGTCATATTTGCTGTACCGGTAGTGCTTTTCCAAAAACCCTCATGATTAGCATTTAGAGATTTAGCATGAAGAGCTACTATGTGGGTCATTGACAAGTGAAGAATGTTGGCAAGTATACACCCAAAATAAAAAATATTTTGCACAACATGTTGAAGGAGAAGCTCTGTGCTGTCATGTAAGATGTTGTATGCATTTGTGGACTTAGCCCATAGAAGTTTAAGTCAAAGAGAGCTGAACAGAGTATTTGTTGGGAAGTAACATAAAAGGTGCATGTTGAGAGAGAAGCATGGAAGGGTCTGGTGAAGAAACAGGAAAGCCCAGTGACACCATCGGGCAAACTGTGGCTTCAGACGTGGCCGACGCCCGGGCTGACCAGAGTGCTGTGGTCGGTATATCATCGGAGTGCCTGTCCAGCAGACGTGGGCAAGAGTGTGATGCGATGCAGACAGCCAGTGGTCAAGAGACTGCCCAAGCATCAAATGATTCATCTACAATGCCAAGAAAAGGAGGTGATGATGGTGAGGGTGTGGCTGGTGACATCGCTGTGGCAACAGAGAGGGAGATCTGTGATGATGACGCGGGTAGAATGCAGGAGGATGGAGGTGATCCAGATACTGCATCAATGGACATAGAAAGGTGAGGCAGCATGTTGTAAATATGGAATACATATTCAAGGGCTCAACACTAACTTTTTACTCTGTTGACCCATTCAGATCACTAAAATCAATAAATTTGAAATGTTGGTGACCCAAAAAAGAAGTGCAGTGACTCTAAATAAAAGGAAACATTGCAATCTATGTTGAATCATAGTTGCCCAATCTGGCCACCAAAAGTTTTGTTGTTTTTTTTTTCTTCTTTCTTTCTTTTGTAAATTTGATTAGCCTGACATCAATCTATAGTGGCCCTGGGCCGCTACCAATGTCAATGTAGACAGGTGGCCACTATAGACAGGTTCTTTAACATGCTTTTTCTCTCAAAGGGAATTGAGTTTAGTGGTCGTATACGGCAGGTGGTCACTATGGCAGGTTTGACTGTACTTGTGCATTTGGTTTTTCACTGTAGCTCTGTGCCAGGATGTGACTTCACCCAAGAACCAGTGCAGATCGCGAAGGCATCGGCAGAGTATATGCATATGAGTGGCAACTTTCTCAAGGGATGCAAATGGTGAATATGTAGTGTCATGAGCCTTCATCAGAAAACGTTGCATGCATCTTTCATTTGTCCTTGTTTCATGATCAATCAGGCTTTCAAGTGCTCCTACTTTTCCTACTTTTTCCTACTTTTTTACTGCTGTTCCTACTTTTCCTACTATTGTGCTCAAAATCCTACTTTTTCCTACTTTTTCCTACTTTTTGGGTGAAAATCCCCGCAAAAAAAAAAAAAAAAAAAAATGTGCAAGGCTACTTGAATAGTTTACATTCAGAAATGATGAGTAGACTCTAGTTGCAGATGCTTACTGGTGGGGAGAGCCTCTGTCTTCAACATGAAAGAGGGATAACACAAACCAATCAACCACAAGACTGCTGCCAGCCTCAGCTTTTGCTCCTGTGTAGATGTGATTGATCCCACTGATATTGCAACCTAGGACTTGGAGCAGTGCTCAACCAGCTCTCATCATCGCTCAAAATTACCAGGTAAGCTTCCCATATACTTAAAAGTAGAATTTGACATGTGACTTCCAAAGAATACAACTGAGAGAAAATGCCACCTACAGCCAGTTTTAATGAATGTAGAGTTCAAGCATATCATGTCTCATGCATGTGCTGGCATGCAAATCCTCAGAAACCAGAAATTTTCTTTGCTAAAATATGATTTACCACGTCAGTCGTAAAGGTCATGTTAAAACAAGAAAATACACCTCCAGATCCCCTTTGCCTGAAATCTTTCAATAATATATGTTTTGATAATAATTAACAATGATTGCAATATGACAAAATTAATATGAAAGTAAGTTTTTCACCACAGAAACTAGATCTGGTTGATGTGAGGATGAGTAGATGTGAGGATGAGTAATGCCCAAGAAAGCATAGATCGGTAGGGACCCATTTGAATGAAACTTGCAAATTACTGAAGCTAAATCAAAAGCACTCCGGTTACATCAGTTTGATCTTTTGGTAAGAGTTCAAGAAAAGAAAATGTAAGTTGCCAAATCTGTCAAAAGAAAAAACTTTGAAGACTTATGAGGTTTAACATGAGACATATGACTTGTGATATCCATTTGAATCATGGGCATGTAGTAGATACGACTACTAGAAATCTTCCTTAATTCATCTGAAGTTAAACAGCTGAGGAAGGTGAGTCGCTGAGAAATCAGATGAACAATAAATGTTTAATTAACAGATCCCACATATTGTTAACAAGGAGTGAGAACAACAGTGATTACTTAGCCATCTTGAAAGATAAAGACTAATTGGAGAGCAGAAACCTCTTTATGGACAATCTTAAAAGTTGATAACTTGTTACATCTTACAAGTTTTGTTTAAGATGTTGAATTGTATCGTAGGTGAGACATACATTACCTCGAACTTAAAGAAGAAAGTAGGAAATGGAGAAACTTCATAGAAAACAAACACAAAAACAATATTTCAGTATTGTTTAAAGATTGATTGAAGTTGAAACCATGGGACGTTGAAGTCCACTTCCTGGAGACACTTGGAACTATCAGAAATATATAGAGAGAAAAGCCATCTAAAGCATGCAGGTGTACCTGAAAAAACCCAAACAATCAGGAAAAATAATGAATGTATATTCCAGAAATAAGATGAAGTGTGTGAATGTTTTATATTGAACTGCCAAGATCAGTTTGTTAAGTTTGGAGGAACCAACTTGCAGAAAAATTAGAAGCCATGATGTCTTTTTATTCCACAGATCTTGCAAATTTTAGTTAAGGCTGAACATCTTTTTATTACCCAGCTAGTTTGAACAAGATGCGAGAAAATGGTAGAACCCAAATCCCCTATAAGTGGTTAAAATGTGATGGATCATTTGAAGTGACATACCCAAAATATTGAACAATTTGAAAGAGTCTCGGTAAAACGTGAGACAGGGAAACTTCTTAAAGAAGAAAAAAGTGAATGGATGGATGTGTATGCCAATTGTGTCAACTTACAAAACTGTAAGTTGAAGGTGAAAAGCAAAAGAATAGTGGAGAGTATCAAAATTGAAAGGGCACAAATACACGGTATTTTAGGGGGGGAGGTGAGAACTGCATGTAAATTTACAGATCATCTAAGAGTGTATTTACTATCAAATGGCCAAAAAAGTTTGTTAATTGGAATTTGCTGAGAAATCAGAGAAGCTAGCAAGGACTTAAATGATAATGACAGTCACTGTTTATTCCCCAGATCTTGCAAAGAGTAGTTAATAAAATTGACAAGCTGAAATACTGAGCCACCAAAATATCTGGAGAATGAAAAGCAGAATCTAAACCTTGTAAAATTTCAAAGGCTGAAGGATATAATATTCTCAAAATTTCATGAAGAAGTTTGATTTCAAGAATATTGAATGAGCTTAAAAGTGTCTGGATTGATATTGCAAAATGGAGAAACTTCCTGAAAAGATCAAATAGCTATATGTGTATTCCACAAAAAGGGTCATGATGACCTGAAAAGAAGTTGAATGTAAAGAATTATTAACTATCTGCAGTGAATTTGGCAAAGATTGCAAACAGTAGACAGTCATTGCAAAGTACAGAATGATAAGTTTCTACCATTCTTTCTAAATTAACAAATGAAGAGTTTGTTCGCAAAAACCAAAAAGTCCATTTTTGAAGATTTTGAAGTACGGTCTCTGTTATAAAGTACAAAATAACACCTTTTGAATGATGTATTGGTCACTACATATAAAGGTACATTTTTTAAGTTCACACATATGTCAAAAGAAGCAAAAATTTTCTTATTATTCTCTTTATTTTTCTTGCCATTTAAACGCAAATATCTCCATTTGGCAAATATGGACTTATCGGTTTTTGCAAACAAATTCTTCAATTTGTAAGTTCATTCACGAATAAATAGAATATAGCATCTACAGAACACCAAAGAAATGAAATCTGATTTATTTGTTATCCACAGAAAAAAAAAAATAAAGTCATTTTTGCTACCTATAAAGTCGGTAAGACTACAGACACTAAGAAACAAAAAGCAGATGTACATACATGCTCCTCGCATATTGGAGTCATTTGGTTATATTAGTCTTCTGTTACTCTACATGTGACAATACTACAAGTTTGTACATTGCCCTGATTGATACTGAAATGTAAAGTATTTGCTTTTCTCTCTTTCTCTATCTCTCTTTGGATGTTTTGTGTTCTATTTGTTAAAGTGTTTCAAATTGAGCTTGCCTTATGTTTCCATCTATATCATATGATTATACCAAGATAATCTATATTATTGGAAATTCAGTGGCGGACAATGTGCCATAAACTCACAGTATTTGAGTGTATAGATTTGTTAGTGGGCCAGGATTTGCAAAATAAAGATGTTAATATAATGCATTGGTAGATATAACTTAACTTCGTAAGGCCTCACTGTCATGGGAAAACCCATTCTTCATGCATGTCTTGCCAGAAATGTAATATGATAACACATGCTCTCAGAGACTAATACTGACAGCTACATATAAGAAGTTAAAATTATCCTGTTATTTTAAAATGTTTGAACACATGTTATTTGCTTACATGTATTTGAAATTGAAGGTCTCTTGAAAAGTTAGTCTATTGCTTATCTCATGGTCATTTAGCTGGAACTTGAAAGCATACTAACCTTGTCTTAAGCATTACTTGAATAGCTTTGTCAAACATCCTTATTTCCAGTCTTCTTCACACTTTGAAATGAAACATATCTTCAGAACTTCAAATGAGTGTAGATAAAAGTGTCATCTTTTTTTAATTGCTTTTGTCAAACATCCTTATTTCCAATCTTTTTTCACATTTTGAAGTGAAACACATATCTTCACAACTTCAAGACATTCAAATGACTGTAGATAAAAGATGTCATCTTTTAGGTATGGAAGTGTATAACGTACCTTTGGCATTAATGTATAACTTACACATCATGGAATGTTAAATGACATATAAATGTATTTTGTGGGATGATATGTGACCGTGCTTCACAAAACCAACAATAAGTTGCACACACTGATTTTGTGTTACGACTAAAAATAGGTGATATGGGCCAACCCAGCCAGTCTTGAGTTTTTCATAGTTTCTGAAAGAGCAAGTCTTCTATATTATACTTCAGTTTGGGATCATAAAAAGAAAGGGAAATTGTGTTTTTAGCAATTTTTTTCCTGGAACTCTTTTGGGTAGAATAGTGTGATTAGGTGTTTCTCATAGAGTCCTCTTTTCATTTCTTAAAAACTCTGTCCATACTCTTAACTTTCAACTCCAACAACTTTAGAAAGGATGATGATACTGCTTTGAAAATTGGCATTGATCATCTACAGAATGTATTAATAAAGCATGCACAGCTTAATCAGATAATCTCTTCATTGTTGTTGTTCCAGTGGTTAACATCCTGTTATTTGTTCCATTCATTGCAGAGCTAGCACGGCTTGATAAAGATTAAGCACTTGAAAAGACGCCATACTTCAGAGCCCCTTTTCTCAGTTCACATTTTCCAGAGTGTGTGCTTTCATTCCAATATTAGGATAGGTTAGGAGAATCCATTTGAATCGAGTTATACATCATTTTAAAGCTTAAAGTTTGCTCTTTTAGAATCTGCTCTTAACTAAAAATCCATATCTAGTGACTTTTTGTTGGTGTTGTGGTGCAGGGTCACATACTATTGTATATGGAAGGTGTTCATGTCAATCACAGAATGATGTCTTTTCTATGCAAGTATTGTAGTAAGTTATCAAGATTTATATCGCCTGTACGGTTGAACATGCATTTGTGTTTGTTTCCTGACATTGTTCTAATGAATGTCTGCCTTTGTTGTATTTTTCAGGCTCTCCCAGGAGCAAAAGTGAGGCTGAGGCAGCAAGGTTGTGAGTACAAATTAAGATTTATTTGTAACATCAAGAGTTCTGGTGAGTATCAACAAAAACTACTCCAAAAAGCCTGCACATGTCCTGATTTATTCCTACTTTTTTTTTCTAATGTCCTACTTTTTCCTCCTTTTTCAGAGATTCTGTTCCTACTTTATTCCTACTTTTTTACACTATCCCGCTTGAAAGCCTGTGATCTGTAAATGACCTCTAATGACATGAAAAGTTAAGTATTTACTCCCACTCCCAGATGAACATTCATTCCTGTTCCTGTGAATGTGTGAAGGTATGCGGACTGTTCTCCCAAAATGTTCTCCCAAAATCCATCAAATTTTGTTTAAAGATTTAGAACTTACAGTATATTGTAACAGCTGTATGACAAGTTATGCTCAGTTTGATAAAAAGCATATGAATTTGTCATAATCAAATGGATTTCAACTTTTTGACTGTTATGCTTTGATATTATTTGTATACTTTCCGTCACTATATGAAGAGTTTTATTGCAAAATGGTCTAAGCGCCATTTATAAACATTTCAAAGTAAGTCCATTATCAAATATGTAGCAAAAGTAAACCTTTCCAGTAATACCTTACTTGTGACATAACAAGGAATATTTTAGAAGTTATGTTAAAAATTATCCTGTATTTTCTTATTGTTTTCTTTGTTTCTTTAGCAGCTTTAATCACAATATATCTCACCTTAACAAGAATGGACTAAGCTCGTTTTGCGATAAAACTCCTCATATGCACCCTGTCCTTTTCCTGTAGTAGATATTTGCAACATAAATGCGACATGGTGTATGAAGTATTGTTGTAGTAGTATAGTGGATACTTGAAGTGGGTACAGAAGATAAAGACTGTTACCATGGTGATAGCAGGGATGTTACATTTTTCTGTGTGTCAAGGTCTCCGGATGGGCTGTGCATCGTGACTAATAGTGACGATCACACCCTCCGCTTCTTCAACCTACCGCCCGAACTCTGCGGCGGGTCAAGAGAGAAGGATGAAGGGAGCGGCCCACCGGAAGACATTTGGTCTGTGCTGCAGATTTCTGAGGGAGAACTGATCTATGACTATGCCTGGTATCCACAGATGAACTCATACTACCCTGAAACATGCTGGTAAGCAACAAACAAAAAGAAAAGAAGGGTGTATAACAAAGAGTCAGTCTAACATTGGTGTTGACGAAAGGGGAAACCTTGGTATAATGAGCTGCTTGACACCACTTGAACTTTCCTGTGTATGTTTCTTGTGTAATGACTTTGGAACAACTTAAAGGGATTGTATAGTTTTGGTTGAGACCTAATTTTAGGTTTCTAACATTTTTCGGTGAGATAATGAGAAACCTCTCATGAAATATGAAAGAGCATGTAATGCCATGAGGAATTCGACGTTTATTTGATGAAAATTGGTTTTGAAAATGGCTGAGATATCCAAAACAGAGCGATTCTAACAAAGTGTGGGACCCACACTTTACTACGATCGCTGTGTTTTACTTTGTTTTTGGATGTTTCAGTCATTCCAAACCTGATTTTCATCAAATAAACTTTGAATTCCTCTTAAAATGGTATGCTCTGTACTATTTCATAAGTGTTTTCTTGGTATCTTACAAAAAATGAAAAGCTCAATTCTCATCTCCACCAGTACTGTACCATCCCATTAAAATATCCCACTGAAACTAAGTATTTATTATACCATATTTACAAATATTCAGAATTGATTTACTTCGTTTGGAGTCACAAGATCATAGGTTACTTGATCACAAGTCCTAATGTGAAGGGTCAAGTCAAAGGCTAAAAATTCACTCTTAAAGAAGTGATTCAGTGAATGCAACATGACATTTGGTCAGAGTTTGATGATATTAGATTGATTTTCTGTTTGATTGCGGATAAATTTAAATGTGAAGATCAAATTCTGATTTTTCTTTTTATTTATTTATTTTGAGAAGGACTGTAAATGAATGTAAATGACACAACAGTTCCACGTAATAGATTTAGGAGAAATAGTGTGAAGGTTAAACATCAAGGTCTTGTTAATATTGTTTTACAAATTTGTCATGATCATAATTTCAACAGCATTAAATGTTATCACTGGAATAGAGTATGAAAAAGTGATGCCTGTAGACAATCTTGTGATCATTTGGACTGGGGTCAAATGTTTGAAAGTTGAAGTCAAGTTCTTCCTTGAATATTTTCTTCAACAGCTTGGTGAGCTCTTGCAGGGATCACCCAGTCCATCTCTGGGATGCCTTCAGCGGAAGCCTGAGGGGTACATACAAACCCATCAACACTGTGGCAAGTGGGATTTATATTAACCAGAATCAGTAACTGAATACCAGTACCATACCTAAATTGGATCATTCCCATTACGAAAAGTTAAGCTGTGAAAACTTGAGGTGTAAAACACTGTTTGTCCTGACTACTCTGAAAAGTTTGTGGTGAAAGCACTGATGAAAAAAATTGTGAAGTTTCTGGAAGAACTGCGCATACCTAGTTTACGTGTTCAGCCATCCCCAGCATGCTAAAACCAACTAATCCATGCATTGCTGTATCCGACTCTCAAGAGTATGACTTTAGGGAGAGAATCACGTGTATAAATCTGTAGTCATTAAATGTGTTACAACTATATTGCCACAATTAATGCTTATGGTAATTCTCTCAATTTAGTGACATTTCTTTGATAAGCTGTATATTTGCAACTGATTGACAAATTGCCCTACATTGGTGTAAATAATACAAAGAATTTTATGAAAAATTTGAAAGCTGTATATTTACCAGGTTGGCCTTTTGCAAATGCCATATTTCTCTCTGTTTTTTGGTTGTTTATATTTTTTGGTGTTTTGGTTTTTTTTTCATTAGGATGAGCTGTCGACTCCACATTCCTTATGTTTCTCTCGCAATGGCAAACGTCTCTTCTGTGGCTTCAACAAACAAATCAGGATCTTCCGTACGGACAGACCAGGCCGGGACTGTGAGGTGATTCCCACAAAGGGTATGTTTTCTCTACTGTGCACACTTATGTGTTTCAGTACAGGTATTTTCAGAAACAAATGGTGTAAGTTCTGATTCATCCAGGTAACGTTCAATAAAGGTACAAAATTAAATAAATTCATCTGGACGTACTGTTTTAATTCCGAGAACAGTTTCACGTCTGATCCTAGACGCTTCATCAGCTCATCAGAGATCAAATCAGACGAGCTGATAAAACGTCCAGGATCGGACGTGAAACCGTTCTCAGAATTGAAACAGTAAGTCCAGATGAATTGATTTAATTTTGTACCTTAATTTTCAGGATCATTTGGCAGTTCATCAGAATTTTGATAGTAATGATAATAGCATTTATATGACGCTTTATACTGGTGTTTCTAAGCGCTTTGGTGCTATTCGTACAGAAAGATTAGAAAACACAATAACAAGACAATGCAAAAGCAAAATTACAGTCACAAAAGAAGAAGAAAAAAAAAAACCAATGCAGATGATACAGTGATACAATATTTAATAACTGACTGTGTGCGCCTCCAGAAAAAAAGAAGAAAAAAAAAAGGTGTGTGCATTGTTTTGTGCTTTGGGTGTTTTCTCACTGTCGTGATAATTAAAAAAACCTAAACAAAACAGACACAAATGTTCAGAAGAAAGTGTGATACCTTAAAGAAACCATCTTGTTATGACTGAAAACATTGGTTGAAATGAGATCAAATCTCTTAGAAAAAAGTACCAGTATTCCAAGAATTAATACTAAAACAAAACACAAATGTTCAAAAGAAAGTGATTTCTTAACCATAACATTTTGTTAAACAGTAGTTGAAATGCGATTAAATCCCTCAGGAAAAAAATTGTAATAGTATCACAAGAATTTTAGCAGGTGACCCAATAGCAAGGGGCAATCAGCTTCAGCATATAAATGTATGCCAGCACCAGAGTAGACTTGCTGTAGAGGATGTTGCTCCTGTGCAGGCCAATATTTGTTCCACTTCTGTTGATAATTTTGTGATGGAGAGCCTATATGCGACATTTCACCATATACAGTATTCTAAAGTACTGTTGATATAGACTCAGGTCACACTGATTACTTCTTTTTTCTTCAAATAATTTGCATAAAGGAAAACTCCAGGTAAATCATAGTATGCGAGGAACCATAAAAGATAGCGTAATGCTCGTCATAAGGAAAAGTCATGAATTTTATGTTCTTGTACAAGAATGCTATATTTAACAATTGGATTTTAAATGCTAATGATAATAAAGCACTATGCCATTGATTGATTGTTTGCTCAAAGCAAGTCAACATTTGTCTATGATTATGAGTTGTTTATGTATTTCCTAATATGTGTATCACAACAGTGTAGTCATCAAAAAAACGTCCCTTTGTGTTAATCTAGTAGGCTTTATTTTCCAAAGCTTTCTCATTACCACTTCAACAACAACAACAAAAGTGGCTCATCAATACCTTAGGCAGTAGACATATCTCAATGTAAATTTCAGGGTCACAATATAACATTTACCCAGTGAATAAGAGTAGAATAAGACTCACACTTTTTCTGATGCCAAACACCATCTACTGATATACGTTGATGACTACTATAAAAGTGGAAGTTTTCATGGATTGGAAATCTTTTTGCATTTTGCATGAGAGTAGCGTGAAAATAAAAGCATGTGAATGTTGTTGCGTATTATGTGTTCCGCTATAAATCAATGACTTGATTCTGCAGAATCAAAAAACAAACAAACAAACAAACAAAATTTATCTTACCTGGCCAAGTGTACAAAATTACTTGTGCAAAAAATATCCACTTTACATTTCTTTGAGGGCTGTGCCAAAGAGAAGTCCTTCTGGAGGGCCAGACAAATCAGGACTGAATTGATTGTAATCCCTTGATCTTTTCATCAGGAAAGGGTGCTGCTGGTCAGTCTGGTATTATCTCCTGCTTCGCCATGGCTCCAGAACTCAATCTCTTCGCAGCTGGCTCCTACTCCAAGTCAGGTCAGTGGGTAAACATCACCTCCATCTGGTTGTCATGACAATCATCTCATGGTGCCACCTGGATTTTTATATGTGTTGTTTTATTCATTTTTATCATTGACTATTATTGTTACTATAATCACCAGTAGTAGTAGTGGTGGTGGTAGTGGTAGTGGTATTATTATTATTATTATCAGTAGTAGTAGTAATAGTTGTAGTAGTGGTAGTGGTAGAAGTGGTACTAGTGGTGGTAGTAGTAGTAGTAGTAGTAGTAGCAGTAGCAGGAGTAGTAGTAGTAGTAGTAGCAGCAGGAGTAGTGGTGGTGGTGGTAGCAGAGACACCAACTCTCCCGCTTTCGACCTGAGATCTCCCACCGAAAGCCCATTTTTGCAAAATCTCCCGTTCTCCCGCTTGAGATTTGATTTCTCCCGCTTGAAATGATTTCTTACTTAATTTCATTGTATGTTGAAAAATAAGCCACAGCTAGCACGAGGGAGCATCTAGAACCCAAGACCACAAGGGACTTCGCGCTCGTGATGTGTGCTCGGCGCACATCATGTTGGAGTCTCCCGTTTGCTAGGGGTTTCAGGCGGGAGAATCTCCAGATCAGAAGGTGCTTGGGGTTGGAGTCTCTGTGGTATTGGCAGTGGTAGTAGTCAGCGTAGCAGCATCATCGATCAGCATCATCAACCAGCATCATCAGCATCTTTATTACCAATACTACCACTACTACAGCTATTAATCCTATTACTACTGCCACTACAATTAAGATATTATCAGTATTACAGTATCATTATTATTATCATCATTGTTATTGTTCAGGATATTATACTGAAATGATCCCTTTTCTTCGCAGTTGGTTTGTACTCAGCTGATAACAGCAAGCTGATGTGTCTGCTGGAGGGGCACTCAGGGGGAGTGACACACTTGCAGTTCTCTCCAGACAGGACCAAACTCTACAGCGGTGGGAGAAAGGTAACTGGCCGCGATCACACTCCACTAAACTACACATAATTCACTACCAGGTTATTTTGCTTTGCGTAGTTTGGGTAGTGTGACCTCAAACTCCCCAAGAAGTTACCACTGAAACTTCATGCATGCACATGGAAAGTTTCTTACTCCTTGCAAAAACAAGGTGTACTTCTGTGTAGTCTGACCAGGCACGGATGAAACTTGATTAGATTCATTTTATGTTGTTTAAGCATATTGTGCATTGTTTTGCACGATGTATGTATTTGCATTCTTTACGTTCAAGAAGGGTGGATGGTTTTTGGCAATGTGGAGCACGTGTGTTCAGACCAAAACTATGAGTAGTTTTGCATCACTCTAAGTGTACATATGTTTGTTGGTAGTTGACCGCATACTCAAACTTCTGGAGGTTACTGTACGAGCTGAAATTTTCGCGGCGGTTTTATTTTCGCGAATTTCGCGAATCGCCTTTGAATCGCGAAAATAACAACGCGCAAATAAGTAAGTTCAGTTACACCCTCGCAACCGCGAAATTAACAACACGCGAAAATGTCCTCGAAGGACCAATTCGCGAAAATATCTGTACGCAAAAATTTCAGCTCGTACAGTATTAGGAAGTACACTATGTGTAGTTTCATGTAGTGTGACAGTGTATTTTGTGCTCAGCTAGAGACCCACTAGAATGTTTGTTACATCCATCAGCTTGCCATCATCACAGATTTCTAGAGCTGTCCTGAAAACTGGATGTCAGAGAGTAAGTTTGGCAGATCCAGGGAGGACCTCACCAGGCGCACCCCCCCCCCCTTTATTTTTTTTGATGAAACAAAAGAAATAAAAAGAAAAAAATGGGGAGAGGGGTGCGTGCGCCCCCTTTTAGTTTTGTAAATGCATGCGCCCCCTCTTTACGGAATTCCAGGATCCACCTCAGAGTAAGGATTGTGTAATCTTCCTTATCTCATTTTTGTGTCACAATGGACTGTCAAGTTGTAACACCCGAGTGGGTTGCCTATCAAAAACTACATTAACCCTTTGTATGCTTTGAGTGCTGATCAGCACAGAAGACCTCATAGTGTTGTACACACTGTCCACAGTACCTGGCACTGAAAGGGTAAAGGTCAAGTTAGTGCTGTGGGCAGCCAACATGATCTGGCTGTCATCTTGGGCCACAACTGATCTACAAGAGAAAAAGGAAACACTCCTGTCAAGGAATGCTTCACAGCTTACAAGAAATTTCAGTCAGCAGTTGAAGATTGGACATAATACTAGTATATTGAGAAGAGGAATTTTGAACTGTTTTTGTTTCTGTTTTTATTATGCCTCCGCCACGAAGTGGTGCCGGAGGCATTATGTTTTCGGGTTGTCCGTCCGTCCGTCTTTCCGTCCGTCCGTAATGAATTTTGTGGACAGGGTAACTATCAAAACCTTTTGAGGTATCCTAATGAAACTTGGCATGTATGTGTAGTAGGGGGTGAAGTTGTGCCTATCAACTTTTGGGTGCACATGCTGAAGGTCAAAGGTCAAAAGGTCAAGGTCAAATACATACAATTTCACTATTTCCATCATATCTATGCAATGCCTGAAGATATTTTCTTGAAACTTAGTGTATGCATGTATTACCCAATTAAGATTCTCTGGTGAAAGTTTGAGTCATGAGGTCAAAGGTCAAAAGGTCAAGTAGAAATATTAAAACTTATATATAAATATATATATAAAGTATATATACATGTACTGACTGGCAGTGATTATCTAGCGAATTTAGGGTTCATGGGGTCAAAGGTCAGGGGTCAAAGGTCAAGGGCAACACTTCAAAATTTCACTATTTCCCTCATGTTTATGCAATGCCAGCAGGATTATTTTTTTTTTTTGTAACACTTGGTGTATGCATGTATAACCTAATAGAGATTCTCTGGAAAGTTTTTTTTTTCTTTTGTTTTTGCCTCAAAGGTCAAAAGGTCAGAGATCAAGTGAAAGTGCTGAACTAAGTTTTTCCTCCATATCTCGGAAGTGGCTCAAGTTATCTTGAAACGTACTACATATTTATGCATGTTCTGCCTGACAGTGATTATCTTATGAATCTTAGGGTCAAAAGCCAGATGAAAATGGTAACAATTTACTATTCAATACAGAAATTGCACTTTTTCTCCATACCATGAAAATTACTCAATGCATAAACATATGAATGGGTCAAAGTCAAGTTAAAGTCCTTAAATCCCAAATACATGCTCTCCTATTCATCCAATTAAACCTAGGTCAAGGAAGGTGAACATTCAACACATTTGTGACAAACTTGTCATTTTAATATTTTGCCAATTTTTCGAAAATGTTATCACACATTGTCCACATGTACTTGCTAGACCTATTAGGAGAATCATGCATTATGTCGGAGGCATACCAGTCGCCATAGCGACATTTCTAGTTTGTTTTGTTTTTTGTTCTGTCACGGCTATTTATATAAGCTTGTAACCGATTAGAACCCAATGTTTGTGGAGTATGAAGAGCCTTTACTGTCTTTTGTCTGTTTGTTTGTTTTTTCTCTCTCTCTCTGGATAGGGTATGGGAACTTTGGTGCATTTGCCTACATTTGCTGTTTTGTTTTGTTGTAATTATTCAACATATTGCATAAATTGCCTTCCCCACTTATCAGATTTTCCCTCATGTTTGAAAACAATGTATTGAAATTTGATGAGGTAACTTTATCAATTGGAAATTCTTTAGATAGATTGTACATTGTTAGTCGTATGTTCTTCAGAACTGATTGAATTTTCCTTCTGTTCTTCCTTTAATGCATCTATCTTCAGGATAACGAGATTCTCTGCTGGGATGTCCGGAATACGGGGCACGTGTTGTTTAGCGCCCTCAGGGAAGTGAGCACACATCAGCGCATCTACTTTGACCTGGATGGGTAAGTAAACATGTTTTGGCTTGATGAAATAAAGATAACAACTGTCGTGACAACTTTCAAGGACAACTCCCCTTCAACATTCTTATAAACTTCCACTCTCCCTCTATGATAAGTAAGAGCATATGATATCATAGCGGTAGTAGTGCATAGAGCAGTGATTGTCCCAAGAATAACATTCATCCCCTTTGCCAGAATTCATAGTTAAAGGGATGGTACAGTATTGGTGGAGATGAGAATTGGGCTTTTAACTTTTTGTGATATACCAAGAAAACACTTATGAAATAGTACAGAGCATACCATTTTAAGAGGAATTCAAAGTTTATTTGATGAAAATCGGGTTTGGAATGACTGAAACATCCAAAAAGAAAGAAAAAAAAATGATCGTAATAAGAGGTGGGTCCCACACTTTATTAGAATCCCTCTGTTGTGAAAATCTCAGCCATTTCAAAACCAATTTTCATCAAATAAACCTTGAATTCCTCATGGAATTACATGCTCTTTCATATTTCAAAAGAGGTTTCTCATTATCTCACCAAAAAATGTAAGAAACCTGAAATTAGGTCTCAACCAAAACTATATGACCCCTTTAAAGTGTATGAATTTGTCATGTAATGAAAGCAACAAATGTCTTATGATGCCAGTTCAACTAATAATGACAACAATCTCTTATGATTCCTCCGTGAGCAGAGAGGGCCACTATTTGGTCTCCGGGAATCAAAACGGGACGGTGACTGTGTGGGACACAACTCAAACCCCCATGACTTCTCCCAGTGTGAACTCTGATCCCTTACTCCTACCCACCATGAAGTTTAAGGCCCATCAGGACTGTGTGAATGGAGTAAGGTAAGTTAGACTTGGTGGAAGGGGGAACATCTTTGCCCTTCCCCCTTAACTTAACAAAGGTAATGATTAAAATACATACACATACAAACACTAGGTGGTCACTGCAGAAATTGTAACTCTGTGTTAAAACTTCAGCGGCGATCGAGTGAGGTCCAAACAATCAGCCATGCCGGGTCGTTGCCTGACAGAGATTGGCAAAAAATTTGTTGAGCAGGCTGATTTTGGGGATGTTACCATAGCTTTAATGCGGTATAATTGATTAAGAACATCACATGCTCGAGTTATCTAAGTGTTCCTATTCTGCATACACAATTGCATTACACATCATGAGCACAGTATAAGTAGGGATCAGCTCAACCCATCACTTTAGAACGTACCAAACTGTTGGATTTATTTTCCATGGTTGTATAACCCATTTGCCTGAATTCACAAAGATAGTTTGAATTTAGTCTATGGTTTATGCAAATTTCTTCTGCACAAATGTGCATAACAGATTGCGTATACCAACAAACATCCAATAATAACCATGCATTGATACTCACATGTAAAAGGTACACCTATTTCACACTAACTTCAGTCCATGTACTAAATTGGAACCGTGGATTTGACTTAAATGCATGATTTACCATTTGCAGGTGAAACAAAAACCCAGCTTTAGTGCTTCAAAATGGTTCTAAAACGTGAGTTAAGGGGGTATCTCACTGAGTGCCGAATTCTAGGGAATTTTAGGTTTTGCCAGGGTTCATTTACAGTTGCAGTCAAATTTGTAAACAGTTGCAATCATATTCGCAAAGATTTCATCGTCATTTCATTAAAAACTGTTGGCAAATGTGATTGTATTTGTAATTGTTTACGAATCAAATTGCAACTGTTCACGAACCCTGAAATTCCCTAGAATTCGCTATGCTCGCATACAATCACAGCTCAATGAGATACTCCCTTTAGGGATAGAAACAACCATCGTAAAAATGTTAATCATTATGATCAATGTTAAGTATTGTTAGATATACAAAATATTAACAATAGTTATAATAAAATTGTTTCTAGACTAAACCATCTATAGTTATGGTTTAATGAAAAACAAAGTGATATCTCCCTATATATTAGGTTTTATTGCAAAATTTTTATGTGATAGGATGTTTTGTGATACAACTGACCTACGCATATGCATCAAATGTGATAACGTTAACATTTTTTTTTAATCGCTGCTCTGAATGGTAAACAGTACCTTTAACCCTACTCTAACTGGGGGGGGGGGTCAAATTGACCCCCCCTCGACGTTTCGCGCCACGATTTCGCAACGCGCAAAGATTTTGCCACGTCGTTTCACGACTTTTTTCATTGAAGTCTCCCGCATATTTTGAGACCAAATTTGCGACGTCCGGGTACACCGTTCTGAAGTTACGTAATGTTTTGCATATGCATGTCAACCCCAAAACAGCTCAAATTCATGATATCGTGTGCAAATCCAATGCAAATTGTGTTTTTTTGTTAAATTGATATAAATAAGATTATTTCAACTTTAAACCATTGAAATTAATCAATTCTAGTGTAGATAAGCCTGAAAAAGTGCCTGCAACAAATTTTGGCAAAAAAACAATAGAAAACAAAAGGTCGAAAAAACAATAAAATACATAAGAAATTAACAAAACAATAGAAAACAAAAGAAACTGATTTTGATTGTGCTATTTTTTTACACAAAAATTGTTTGATGTGTCTTGAGGAATTCTGACACAAAAATTTAGCAATCCTCCAGTCTTTTTAATGGAGTTATATGTGAAAATATGATTTCATGCACAAATTTGCATAATTAATTTATTAAAAATAGAAAGGCAATATTTTTCTATTGTATGACCATGTAATCTTGTAGTTGACATCCAGCTCTATCTTCAGGCAAAATTTCGCGGCGATCGTGCGATCAGTGGCCGAGATCTGAAGGGGGGGTCAAATTGACCCCCCCTCAGTAAAAACTTGGTCTCAAATAGCCCAGTTAGAATAGGGTTAAACTGCCTTTGTGAATTCGGGCCAGTGTGTTTCAACTGTCAAAAGAGTTGAGCAAAAAAAAAAAAAAATTGTCACATAAAAGTTAACAAGCTGCTGATAATTACGATGAGATAGTTTTGTATTGGCTCTCTGATCTGCAAACAGTCTCCACCCCTACCTGCCAGTCATGGCTACGGCTTCTGGTCAGCGCAGACTCCAACGACCGTGGACAGACCGTCTGGAGGATGGGGACAGTGATGACAGCAGCAGCGGAGGCGAGGAAGTGTCAAAGACATCGGCAGACAACTCTCTTAGACTGTGGTCCCTCCACAGCAGAGGGGTTGCTAGGTAACATTGAAAGGGAAGGCTCTTTTAAAGGGGAAATCCACCCTGACAATCAGTTTGTTGGAAAAGAAGTACAGATGCGAGTTTCTTCACTTTGTCTCCCTCCACAAATTAAATTTGTTAAGATTGCAATTGCTGATCTGTAAATTAACAAACATTTCGGAAAAAAGGAACTAGGGGGACTCGAACCTGTCATCTACTGCTTTCCGGGCAGTGACACTACCACCAGGCTGTCCCTGGTTGCAGACAGTGACACGACGAACATGAAACAAATACCCAAGCTCCAAGAATAATATCTTTCTTTCATTTAATATGCCTTGTCTGCCTTGGACTACTTAACATAACAAAGTTGGAATCTCGGAGCTTGGGTATTTGTTCCATGTTCATCGTGTCACTGTCGGCAACCAGGGACAGCCTGGTGGTAGTGTCGCTGCCCAGAAAGCAGTAGATGACAGGTTCGAGTCCCACTGGTTCCTTTTTTCTGACATGTTTTTTAATTTACAGATCAGCAGTTGCGATCTTAACAAATTTAATTTGTAGAGGAAGACAAAATGAAGAAACTCGCACCTGAACCATCACCCCTCTGAATGATATCTTTCTTTCAAGAAGTACAGACTTAGAACAGAACAGTGAAGGTATGAGCAAATTCTAATGAAAACTGAGAAAGTTATGATGTTTTGGAGTTTAGACGAATCAAACACAAATGAGCAATTCTGTGATGTCACATGTGAACTCATCCCCATTTGCTCTTTGCTATGAAATCAGAAATGTTCATGTTTCCATCAAGTAAGTTATTTTCAATTGAATATGCACCCTTCCTGAATCATTATAAGTATTTTTCTATACAACCCCTGCTTGCCAAAAATGTATTCTGTCATAAATGAGAAAGAGAGACAGAGATGGTATGGAATTTTATGCACAGGACAAATGGAAGGTACAGTCACATGCTACATCATGGAGTTGCCAATTTGTGGTTGATTGATCACAACTTCAAACGATCATGACTTTCTTAGTTCTAACCAGAAATTGCTCAAACTTTAACTGATCTGTTCCTCTTATTCTTTGGCTTCCATTCACACAAACTAATTATCAGGGTGGACTACCCCTTTAATCAGCTCCACTACTTTCCTGTGTCAAGTGAAAGTCACAATAAAGATAATTTGTAGTGTTCACAGAGCTGTAAAATTGATTTTACTTGTAACTGGGATTAACATTTGATAGGTTCTCAAGTGACATTTGCTTTTGGCTCCAAAATCTAAATTAGAGTCATTGATGATGTTTGTTAGCTTGTTTTTGTATAGATTATTTTAGTTTTCTGAGCTCTTTGTATTTATGTAATGCAGATGCATTGTAATCTTGAATTTAGGTGTAGACATTGAATGAAATGAATTGCCTCTTACATTCTGTTCACTAATAAGCTGTTGAATTTTTTCTTGAACATACCCTAAGTACATGACAATATATGTTTCCTTTTATTTTCCTTTTTTCTTCATTTTTGCATGTGCTTAGGTGACAGCTTGGGTGTAGCTTGTCATTCTTTGTGTACCAGCCGTTGAAGAAGAAATCAAAGTTGTTGGAAACATACTGGTAGTCAAAAGTAGAGATATGATGTCAGGCACCGATGTGAATTCACCAAAGGCACTTTGAATGTTACATTTCAACGTGGACCTCGGCAAGCAATCCTCAAAAATGGAGGGAGAATTTTGGAACTTGTAGATGAACAGAAAATGTGAGAAATGGAGTCTTCAGTCCTTGGGAAATCATGGATCCTTTACACGGCACGGGGCTTGTCTTTGACATGCATCCTTTGACTCTTTTTTTTTTTTTTTGTCATCTTCAAAAGTGGAAGGAATAGCAAGTAAGAGATCTTTGAGGGATCAGAAAGGTAATTTGGGAATGGGGAATTGCTCGTGAATGTTTGATGGTGTGATGGTTGAAGATAAGGAGTATCAGTAACACAGTGATGACTCATAATAACAAGACTTCAGTGGATGGTCCAGAGCCGGATACTTCTCTCCCACTGCAGCACCAGTCCACCCTATGGATAAAGAGATGCAGCAAAAGCTTAGTGCAACCTGTGAATACTTGTGTCTACACATGTCTACTCTAAACCAGACAATGATGCTGACCCCTCGTGGTTCACCCCAGGTGACAAGCAACAGTCATCAAACAGTATCAACCAGGCACATTGTGCCATATGAAGAACTAAACTGGAAGTGAACTGCTCCTTAAATTAGCTTTTGTGAAGAACTACTTGACACAAACTGCCTCCGTTACACAGATATTTGAGGTGCTATGGAAAATAGCCATTGTGAGAAGAAAACAAGTTTGTCAAGACCTATTGCAATGTCATGTCATGGAGCAGAAATAAAGTCAGCTGTTGATGTATTGCAATGGAATGCTGTTAAAATATGTATGATATGTTTTTGTGTGCATTCATTACAGAGTTTTGAATTCAAAAGTTCTCTTAAGTCTCCCAGATTGTGTAGGGGGCAAACTTGGATACCTCTTCATGTCCACATAGGAAATTATACAAAACTATGTGATTTGCAACTTCTTTTTCCCATCGAGATACATGTACAGAGATGCCAACCTTTACTTTTTGCAGTATTTTGTGTGAGAGGTTTTTTTTTTCTTTGCCAAGAAATACTGCAGGTTTCATGGAAAATACTGTTTTCCAAAATAATTGTATTCCAACACATGCCCCTTGCAGGAAAGAAAAAAAAATACTGTTTTTCCGCCAAAAATATGTATTTTCATCCCTCCAAATAATGCAGTGCTTTTTACAGAGTAGGCATCCCTCCATGTTACGCACAGGTATAACTTTATATCCCTGATCGCTGCTTGGAACCTCCCTGATTCTGACTGGTAAACGTTGGCAGCCCTGTCTCTTCATGACAAACTTCAGAGATTTTCAGCTACTTCCACAAACTCGAGTCATTTTCACATTCACATCAAAATGACAAATTTTAGAGATTGTCAACTACAAATGCTACTTCCACAATCTCCAGTCATTTTCACATTTACGTCAAAATGGGTAACTTGTGAAGAAAGTCTTCTGTATCATGTAAGCTGTAAATGGTTTTGTCTTTTATGATATGGATTATTTTATTTTCTTTTTTTTTTTGCAGACTTTATGATATGGTGTGATGTGATCTTGGAATTTGGATAAATGGTCTGTGATATGTGTTTGAATACGATTTGATTGGATGATGCATATTAGCACAAAATTGCAAGAGTGTGGTAAATTATGATTCAAGATGATGTGGTGAGGATGTATGATGTCCAGTTCTTTAATATGGATACTGTACAGTATGTCCAAAAAAAAATATATATATATACATGTATATACAACCGGATTTTCGCATTGAAAACTTTCAATGTAATTAAACTGTCTGAATGCTGCTTCAGGGTCTTAAAATATAACATCTTAGCTATATTTTGCAGGAAAAAACCCATTCAATTTGGTGAAGTCGTCACAGAGAAATGTGGATCTTTGTAAAGCATGTGGGGGGGGGGGGGTCTGATTCTTCCAAATTTAGTACTTCGATACTCTTGGAATTGCATAATGTGTGAACACAATAGACAGAATTCGGAGGGAAGGGATTCCTGACATGCTCTACAGAACTCCTCATTTCTCTTTGACCACTGAAGCAAATCGGATGGGGCTTTCAGTAAGATATGGGTGATAAGTTATAGTTTCACACCCTGAAGTTGTATTTGGATTGATTAACTACATGTATTTTTAAAGTTACCATTGCGGAGGGGGCCGTTTTAATTTTTTGTTTTTTGGGACATACTGTATGATAGCATGGAGTAATAATGTGATGTGCTCCTCATTCCTCCATTCATTCTTATCTTCTCTTTCTCTCCTTTTTCTTCTCAATCTCACGTGTTCTCTCCTACTGTATAAGCTGTTATTTTTGCATACAGATATTTTTGCGATTGAGGAGGTTAAAGACATGTTTTTTGCGAATTGACACCGAGGCTATTGAGCAAAATATGAGCAAAATATAACAAGGACAAGAGTGGTAATTTGGTCACAATCAGAGGGAAAGTAAGTAAGGTTTGATATTTCAAAGATTCGCAAATTCTTTCAAAATTCTGGAACAGTTGATATGAATATGTAAATGAGTGAGTTGATGATGTCATCACCTTCCAATTTTCCATTGATCGTGTACCAAATTTAAAAAAAAAAAATGACAAAAATTTTCTACTTCAAAATAGAAAAACCATGTTATTCCTGGTTGAATAGCTTCAAAATAATGATCAGTCAGATATATCAGGATGTGAGACTGGAGCATAATTACTTTTGAACGAAAAACTGGAAATTCCAAAATTTTATGTACAAAATGTATGGCAAGTAATGAGGGCTGATGTCATCAATTCACTATTTGCATATTCATATCGACTGTTCAAGAACTGTTTCATGAAAATCAACCGAATTCAATTCTCAATTTCATAACTTCCTCAACTTTCATCAGATCTTTATCAAATTTTCATTGCTCTGCTTAGATAATTTCACTCTTTGTTTCCAGACTTTCATTTGGTCCAGAATTGCCCTTTAAAGTGAAATAGGAGAAGGATGATGAAAAAAAGAAATGAAGGAGTTTTGGAAGGAAGAGGGTGAGGAGGGACTGAAGAGTAAGGGGAGAGGGATTAATGATGCTTTCATACTTTTCTGCCTCGAAATGGCCGTAGTTTCACAGAACAGAGATAGCTTTTATTTGGAAGATACAGGACTGTCCGCCCAACCCCTTTATACCTCCATTCCATTCCATTTTGTTCATTTCATTTCCAACAAATTATAATCATAACATTAGGAATACACATAATAACGTGACAATGTACTGGAACAAAGAAACTGAGATACTGTTGTAAATTTCATGACAAATACCAAAAGAAATTGTTGGAAATAGAGGGGACTGCTAGAGAGAGAGAGAGAGAAGCAGGACTTGAGGTTTGCAGTTCGCTTATTTAAAAAAAAAAAAAAAAATCTAATTACAAAACTTACAAAAAGAAAGAAAGAAAAATAAGACTGACAAAGAGTAGACACATCCAGAAACATAAACACAATACATCTCTCTTGTTAGAGAAGAAAGTGGGAAAGTAAAACGTGAAACGCATGACAGGAAGAAACTATCTACATAGTGGACAGAGAAAAGGGAGAATGAGAGGAGATGATGGGTCGAAACCACGGCACGAGAGGCACAAAGTATAACAAGATATAGAGAGGAGTTGTAGAAGACCACAAACAATTTGAATTAAAAAGGGGACTTGAAATTAAGGCTTACAAAAGCATAACTCATTCTGCAATGTGAAGATTTCTTGAAAATGTCTTTCATTTAAATGTAAAAGTATTAAAACTTGAAGCTTCTTTATATAATTGCTATCAAGAGAATTCCAGAATTTCGGACCAGAAAAAGAGAAAACAGATTTGGCAAAAATAATCTTAGTCAAAAGACTACTTCTCCAGTGGACCGGGCCCACTGACGTGGGCCAAGGTCTGTATTGTGCATATTCCTCCTGATCGCAGTAGACCTGGAAATTAACAAAAGGTGGGTCCCACCTTTTATCAAGATTACTTTGTTTCAGATATCTCGGTCATTTCAATAAACAAATTGTCTCAAATAAACTGAATTCTTCTTGTAACTATATGCTCTGTCGTATTTCATAAGATATTTCTCATTATCTCAAAAAAATCATAAAAAAAAAATATTGGAACCTGAAGCCCCATCTCAACCGAACCTATACCAAGCCTTTAACTTGCATGCATTTTTTACTGGAGTTTCTTTTCTTGTTTAAATCCTTAATCAGCTCCTCGTCAATAATAAATTAACGTCACGAAATGATAATACATGATAATACATGTATCTCCAACGTGTACATTTCGTTTTGATTTGTACAGATTGGCAAGAGAAACTAAAAAGATGCTCGTTGTGAGAGGATTTATATATGTATATGTGTGTGTAATCATATCTCATGCTATATTCATCTTTCTACCTGTATCTATCTCTCCCTCTCTCTTTCATAATATATATATATATATATATATATATATATATATATATATATATATATATATATATATATATATATATAATATCACAAGCAACATCTTTTTTAGTTTCTCTTGTCAAGCCGTATAAATGAAAACGGATATATATATATATATATATATATATATATATATATGATATAATATATAATATATTTTATGAGATATGGGAAAGGAAGGAGGAAACAGTGCGTAGCTTTGACATGGTTATTCCTATCACTGTTCCTCCTTTTATATATATATATATATATATATATGTATATGTATATATATATATATATATATACATATATATACATATGTATATGTATACGTATATGTATATATAATCATATACATATATATTTATATCTTTTTATTTCAAAATGACTCCTCGTGCCTCTTAATGAGGTCAACGCAACACGCATGCCACTTTTCTATCGACAAAAATAGAAGATATGTGATAATTACCATTTGATATCAGCTCGAGCAGGAGGGAGCACCTCCCTGGCTCACAAGGCAGCTGATGTCTAGTCATTGATTTGTGTGGTATTGCGTAATTCTATGGGCATAGACGAAGGTCTTTTCGCAGGAATTATTTCAAGCCGTGGTATCATAATAATAGCACGCCAGAAGAGCCGATATTCTGCGTAGCCCCTGATCTGTGTAATTACCATACTTTGGTTCATAGCGCAGGTAATGACCGCGTCACATGCTTCGGGAGTCAGGCGGGACTAAAAATAGACTATCCCTCGAACAGGGGAGATTTCGACGCATATTGGGCCTATACACACACCTTGAAGCCAGCCAATGTTAGGTATGAGGCGGTCAGATTTATAATGAACGTTTCTCGTGTGAAGTGAGGGGCAACGAATGATTTAATGATCCCGTTTATTGCAACATTTGAATTTTTAAGAGTGTAAAAGAGGGATTCCAAGCAAAAGTTTGCACCAAGCCACAATGATGTGCACAATATGTAGCGTTCACTTTGTTTATGAACGGGGCTTAGTTTGCCCCTCCCTCCCCCCCCCCCAAAAAAAAAAAAAATAAAAAAAAAACAAATCAAAACAAAATGTAAACGAAGAAAAAGAGTGTCTGGATACTACAAGACTACAGACAGAAATATTTCTATTCCATGGTAATAAAGATGCACTTTTATTCTACCTTATGTTACACAATTGATTATGCATATTGTTTATTTTGTTACTTTTTTATGGCGGTTAGGATTGTCTTGGATGGTTCTACGATTTCGGGAAGTAGGCCTATCTATTTTCCTTATATATATATATATTTTTTTAAAATCATGTTCCTTATTCCACATTTCATATTCAGGTTTCACATTCCATTTGATTTCGAAGTAACTATGTTTAACACAACAGTCAATTTCAGACATAATTTCACAAATGTATAAGGACATGTAATATAATGATGTGTAAATATGAGGAACCTACTAAAAAGCAATGCTTGTAGGATGTAGGTTCCAAAGAAATAATATAAGCGTTTAGTACAACATGCTAGTTACGAAAGATGACGAAACACATGCGAAATTCAGTGTGTCGAGATTATAATTAAATCTACGAAATGAACAAAATAGTTTATAATGTTCAAGGTAAAACTCAAGGATTCAATGCTACATGAAATTGCAATATTGGTCAAACAAAATGTCGTCAAATGTAGTCACCCGAGCGAGGCATCATTGCGAATGAGGACAGATAATTATATCAAATGATCACGGTAAGTAACTAATCATAGGATTTAAACAAATTGGCTTTTAGATTTTGCTAAAGGAACTTAGAGAACTTGATTGCAACCGAACAATTAACAACCAGTAACAAATTGTCTCTGCATTTCTGCACGAAATAACCATTCAAGACATCCCCTTTCCAAATGTTTCTTGATAAACCCTCTTGTGGAATTCTCTGGGGAATTTAAGCCCCGTTTTAACAGAGCCTTTCAAACTAGAATCACTGCGGCAACGTCCGAATAGCGTCTGGGTAATTTTTTGTTCCCCCTGCCTGTTGAAACGGTCCCTGCAAAAAGTTGCTCAGACGTTGTCGTGGTAACTTTTGCCAAATTCTATCCTAGCGTGCTAGGGTAATTATCGCGACATTACCCCCGACATTACCACAACAACCTGTATACCAGAACAAAAATGCGGTCATATTCCTTTGATATACTCATTACTCAATATTGATACGCCTCAACAGTCTTCACGTGCGTAGTAATCACTGATATCTGTGCATTTGAGATCAGCCTGGCCCTGTTTTATGAAGATTTACTGATTATTAGTTGATTTCTATCATAAGTCTATATATGGCAGGCTGTGTGGATAATGGAATTTACAATTGATTATTTCTTTTGATAAAACGGGGCCCAGTTAGTGTAAACACGTTTTGTTACTAACATTGTTGCCTACCAAGCTGTGCATAACGTAGAACAATAGGCGGCGCTGGCCGATGGGCGGGGTCAGAGCCGTAAACGGTTCTGGGTGGGGTAGTCGCATCAGTGGACACACCCCCTTCGTGGAAACCTACCCGGAGAAAGTTTTCGGTGTGTGCTTGCTAAAACTGCATGTACCCCTCGCGCTCTCCTGCGGTTTTATTGTCCGGGACGAGGAATTTTGTTCTCCGGACGTTGTCCTGAGGTCCAGGATGAGGTCTGTTAAAAAGGCTTAAATACTTACCAGGCAAATTCGTAATTCTTCCCTACACCGGATAGAATATATATTGTCACGTTTATGGTCATGCATCATGGCCTTTTTACTACGTGAACGTGATCCACAGTGTATACATTTTACTGGAAATCACTGAGTTTCGTGATTAAGGGGGTGTCAACAAGGAACATCAAAAATCCCATAGCGACTCTATACACTCCACTTCGAGGCTGCCCTCAAGAAGTCTGGAAAAGCTGGGGTTAAAGGATTCCTCCTTAAATACATTTGTGTAATCTGCGTATCTTTTGTGTTTAATTCTGCGAGAGATTGACCTGAGATCTGAGGGGACTACTGGCAACTCTCGTGTGTTTGTTTGTTTGTTTGTTTGTTTGTTTGTTTGTTTGTTTGTTTGTTTGTTTTTGTAAATACAGGTGTATTTAAGGTCCGTTGGTACACTCCAATTATCGAGACAGGTGTAGAGATTAATCTCTGAATTCCACATCGACTTGGTGCTTCTATGATTGATCAAACATACCCTGCCGGAGAGACACAAAGATCGTTTAGGATCAGCTGTTTCGACATCTTTAATCTTTGCGCGGGTTCAAGGTATATCTGAAGACAAAAAAAAAAAAAAAAAATCAAAGAAGAGATAAACCCAGGTCAAAACATGTGCATCGTCTTTCTATTTTCTTATACAGTCAAACCTGTGTATAGCGGCCACCCAAGGGAGACGAAAAGAGTGACCGTTACAGACAGGTGGTCGCTACATACAGGTTCTTTAACATGTTTTTTGTTTTCTCTCGGATGGAATTGTTGTTGTTTTTTTGTTGTTTTTGTGTTTGTTTTGATTTGTTGTTGTTTTTGTTTTGCTTTGTTTTGTTTTGCTTCAGTTTGTTTTGTTTTGGTTTTGTTTTGTTTTGTTTTGTTTTGTTTTGTTTTTGTTTTGTTTTTTGTTGGGGGGGTCGTATAAAGGGCAGGTGGCCGCTATAGACAGGTGGTCGCCAGGACAGTCGCCAGGACACCGTCACACACAGTGTCACCGGTGACACACAGTATGACTGTGTGTTTGTTTGTGCCAGCAGAATATTTTCTCAAATATCCTTAGTTGTTTTTTTTTAATCATGACGTCGAAAAGCGCGTATTCATAGGCCTAATGATAGAATACTAATGTCAATATATTATGATGCGACCATTATGTCACATTTTATGGTTATTCATATCTCATTAGTATGAGTTATCATATAAAACATTGTGCTCTATCCCATATACCATTACCTGACTAATCAGGTTTATACAGACATCAAAATATCGTTCATAAAAACGTTTGCACTGCACACAAACAAACTTATTGATGCAAAGATGCAAGAATATCTGTCTAAATTGTTACGGCTGCACTTGTGATATGTAAAGTTAGTGGCACTCACTTTGAACGTACCATATTTTATTTGATTTGATTCATTTCCACTTCAATAAACGTGTATAGATATCAGATGGATAGATAAAGAGAAATAGAGAGATGTAGATATATAGTACTTTAGATATTATGTAGATAGAGATAGATGGATGGATAGATAGATAGTTGGATAGATAGGTAGGTGGATGGATAGATAAATAAATGAATAGATAGATGGATAGATGGCTGGATGAATAGATGAATAGATATACTATATCATAGATAGATGGATGAATAGATAATTGGATAGATAGATAGATAGATAGATAGATAAATAGATAGATGGAAGATAGATGGATAGATGGATGGAAGATAGATGGATAGATAGATGGAAGATAGATGGATAGATAGATAAATGGATAGATAGATAGGGAGGAAGAGAGGAGGGAAAGAGGGAGAGGAAGAGGGAGAGATATTTTATTCATGGTTGGTATTGAGGGGACAGGCTGTACAAAGAAAAAATAAGCTTTTGGATTTTAATAGGAGGATGTAAAATTCCGAGTAAATTCCAAAGCAGAACAGAACTCTTTTGAGTGGGTACCTAATTTTTTTTTTCGCAGAGTGTATAAATACGATTGTATGTCTCTTTGTGTTTGTACTGATCATATAGACATGAACATGTTGTTATTCTTGACTAGCTGCATATTTTCAACGACACGCATGTCAAATTTCACATAAAATAGAGTAAAATAGAGTTTGAATCATTTGAATCATTAAAAGTTGTCCGACTCGCGATCAAAGCATTGTGTCTGAAACTGAGGGATGAGAACAGAGCCAATGTCACACCCAGGGCGTTTTTGTATTTGTTTGTTTGTTTGTTTGTAGAGTTGTATGTTTTTTTTTTTTTTGTTGTTGTTGTAGTCTCTGTTTTTGTTCTTCTTTTTTTGTTCCGATTTGGGGGGCAAAGTCCTCGACGGAATTTCAAGACGAGTTGGCCTGTAGTTTTCCAGTCTATATACATGCAAAAAGTCCGGTGTTAAATATGAAACACCGAGCTGGTGTTAAATTCTCGGTGCTCATTTGTGGTGTTAGATCAACATCTCCGGGTGTCACTTATTAATATATAAAATTGTTTTTTAATAGTTTATTAGTTACTGCTTTTTCTTGTTGATTTTGAACTTCAACAAGACGATCAAGAATTTTCCGATAATGTACTTGATTTTTGAAAAAAAAAAGAAGGTGTGAACACATTTACACCACAGTAACACCAGTTGGTGTGGTCTCCAATTGAAGCTTGGCGGGTGTTATACCATTGGCATTAACACCAGCAATATCAAATCAACACCATGCGGTGTCATTGTTGAATTAACACCAGAGCAGTGTCAAAAATATCGCCAGGTGCCGTGTCAAAATAACACCATGAAGTGCCAGGTGAACACTTTTCAACACCATCACCAGGTGATCACAACATACTTTCTACACCTGTGGTTGTGGTCCTCTATTGACACTTGATTGGCGGTGTTAGATTTAACACCCGTGGTGTTAAATCTAACACCGATGTTTTTGCAGTGTACAATAATCAAGCATACAAGGGAAATGCAAGCAAAAGACGAATGGAGAAAGATCCTGACTCGGAGGTATAGGCCTTGCCACGTGAATATAGAGCGCTCGGGTGCACGAAGACATGAAGATTAGTATAGATGTTGAACTTTACCTATATACATTGGTCTGCGGAACATTATTTTGGTTGCAAAGACTGATTTTCGGTGATTTTGTTAATGATCAATTAGTATTTCCAGGTCAGCACCGGCTTGATAATTACTACCATGCCGCCGTTAACTGTGTCAATTTCCATAAGAGGCGACTAATGACGTTATCTCATTATTAGTAGTAATTGTCACTCAGTGCATGCTCGCAAGGTAAGATGATATATAGGCCTATATATATTATTTATTCATTTTTATGCTCAAAGGGTAATTAGGGTTAATCGTGAGAAAGTTACGTGAACGAAGTTTCTGTAAGGCGTTTGTGCAATTCTAGTTTCTTCTCTTTCTTTTATTAACAATTTTAGACTCTGAGACTCGAAACAACACAGAAATTACACATTTGCTTTAAAACAGTATCGCGAAACCAGGTAAATATATGATCACAAGTAGGCCTATAGTTATAGAGTGCTGTTATAGCGTGCCTTCCGATGACTTATACTGAAATACGTTTATATTTACTGAGCTAGAACGGAGACAAACCGAACTGTTCTTGATGACGACTAATTAAATACTTAAATTTTGAGGAATGTACATGGAATGTTAATAAGCATTGTCCTCGGTCTTAATGCGAACTGATCTCTCCTTTCATGTCACTCGGGTACACAAACAAACAAACAAACAAACAAACAAACACAAAAACATTGATACCATGCGTCAATTTTTGATAAGCCTTGCCCTTCGGTGAGTGAAAATCAAAGACTAACCGTAAAAAATAATAATCAAATACTGCTTGCCTATATTGTTACGTCACTGTCAGTATTCATTAGTCTCATTTCTGTCCCCATATTTGGCATTGATTGAAAATGATAGGAACTCCGTAAAAACGAAGATTTACCACTCTGCGCTACTTGCGATTAAGTACCGTGTGTTCAAATTATTTGCTTTTTTTTTCTCTCAAATAATTATTTCCTCTGCACGTTCTCTGATTTCCCATCAATATTACTTGTGGCTATGGACAATGCTGAATAGAATTAAGATGACTAGCTGCCTTACGACTTCCCTGTTCTAATCCATGCATAATTAATCGCCACCACTCGTTTATTTTCGTGCGTGACTTGCTGCAACGTCACCAGCGGGTATGCATAATTAATCGCCGTTTCGCACACTCCCATCTACACTTTCACAGACTGACGCTTCGCTTCACCCGTGCGCGCTTCTGCTAGTCTGTTCCACAAGACTCTCTTTGCTTTTTTGCCAGTACTGCACATTCGTTTTCACGCTATAAGTTACGACATAATCCTTCTTAACCTTAGCCTTCTATAATATCCTGACTGTAATGGGGAAGGAAGAAAGTAAAATGATAATGTCCAGGAAACAGTAGGGCTTATCATCTTTTTTTTTTTTTTTTTTTTTTTTTTAGTCTAAGGGATCGATTGGGGGCAAAGGAAAGTATTGAAGAAAAATAAACGCGAGAAAAATATGAGAATGAAAGATTCGAATTTCATTAGCGAGCAATGGGACGGGAAAGTGTAGAGAAGTCAATTAAAAAGGTCATGGCGAAGGCAATGCCTGTAGGGCCAACGTCATACGTGGCAGTACGAATGGCAATGAATATTTCAGATTGATATGAAGTATAAAGCGCTGTTAATCTTTGAAGGGGTTGAACGGTTAGGATTCTATACATAACAATGACTGGAAGAATCAATCACCCGTCTCAAACGTGGGGAATTCCATCATGGCTCGTCATCTACTGATACAATGTCACAAGTCTCTAAGAAAGAATTCCAAGAGTGACGTCACTTCCATCTCCTGATGCATTTCCGTCGAGTTGCTTACGTTAATATTTGATATTTCATTCTTTTTTTGTGTGTGTGTGTGTGTGTGTATTTTAGCCTCGTCATGCGATGCTTCATTTCATTTCATTTATTCAATTTCATCTTAGAAAATAACTATAGATGTACAAAACATATCATGCTAAAAATATACATTTTCGAGAAAATGTTGATACATAAAGTATAATCAACACAACATAATAGGATGTATATTGCAAAGATGCATATTAGATTATGACATTAACTAAATCATTTGTTGAAATGGGTAGAGGAGAGCTAAAGGCAGGGCATGTAAAGAATCCCCCACAAAGCAATAGAAAACTGTTGGCTATAAGAAAGGCGGCGACAAACAACATAATAATAATTAAAGGCTATGACCAAAGAATAACCACTGCATTTAAAAAACAAAGGCACACTATAGATTAACACACACCTATATGATTATATGCACACATCATACACATAAATGCAGTTGTCTCAACTATAGAGCATGCATGGTGTTTACAGCATGGCATCCATTTCCAACAACTTTTTTTTTCTCGGTATTTGTCTTGAAATTTGCAAACATGTATTATTGTTCACAGTTTGTTTATTATTGCATTTTTGTGTTATCTTGTCTATTCAAATGTTGTAATCATAAAAAAAAAAATGTGTTGGAATTGAAATGAAATGAGATGAAATGAATTGACCTGAAATGAATTGAACTGAACTGAAATGAAATGAAATGAAATGAAATGAAATGAAATGAAATGAAATGAAATGAAATGAAATGAAATGAAATGAAATGAAATAATGGTTTAGTATGACTTATACAATAAGCAAGGGCAGGTATTTAGACTATTTGTGCAATTCTCTTTCTCCTTCTTTTTTCCCTCCTTCTATGTACTCCTCATGGTTGTCCAAAACTGAGGATAGAACGACCTTTCATCGAAAAATAAAAGCTAATAAAACGTTTTCATACAACAAAACATTCAGAAAATATCACCTTTTTAATGGACCTTTATAATGATATCAGGAACACAGGCGCACATTACAATTTGATATTTTCCTACCATATCTCTGCATCGTTATATCTTTCTTCTTCTATTTTTTTTTTTTAATGTGATGAGGCATTGTAGACTCAACAACCAAAACAATCGGGAATTGTGACGTACAGACAGAACCGATACCAACAGAAGTCAATGCACTTTGAGGGCCCTTTAAACACGTTTACATCAATTCCCGTATCAACACAGCTTACTGCATTGGCGCAAACAACGCCACCAAGCGGTACCCGGAGAAGCAACTGGTAAGGTACTTGTCAACATTCATCACAAATAAATCAACAAAAGTAAAAGCGTTCTATATAACGCACACATCTTAACGGCCTGGGATAGGTAAAATGAACACTAAACGGATTGAAGAGTTCATAAAATGAATTTGAAATGAAATTTGCTAGGAGCTCCACTCTGATTCTTTATAATACATTTGCTCAGATCAAATTTGCTCAAATCTTTTCCTCTTTCTGTGCATTTCTGAATTTGCTGTGATTTCTTGTTTCTGATTTATTCAGCTATTTATTTTGAGTGAAGAAAAAGAGCACTTATGACCTCAAAGTGGATAAGCAACCCCCCCCCCCCAAAAAAAAAAAATAAAAAAATTGTACATGCACTGATAATGCAGAAACTAACCTAGTTTGCGCCACATGAGCAACGAATTAAAAAAAAAAGTGACAGTATTTACATTATCCAATGTCAGACAACAGGAGAGTATTCTGGTAACCATTTGTCTTTGCTTTACAAGATGGATCAAAAGGATTCCGGTGGGCGGAGGAAGAGGGTTTTGGTGACTAGGCATGGGGAGGGGAGAATCTCTTCTTTTAAGACAGACGCAATAAAATTCAATTATAGTAGACCCTATACATTGTACTAAAATGCAGATATTATGTACTACTTAGTATGCGCAGCCAGACTCCTGAGAGAGAGAGGGGGAGAGAGGGAGAGAGGATTTCAAAAGTTGGGCGTGGACATCACACAGCCCCTCCCATAACTACGACCCGCCCTTTCGCGCGTCCAATACGCGCATAGAGAGATCAGCTGTTATTGAAGACCTTCCCTCGCAGTGTGTCTCGTGGGAAATATTGCTGTAAAAGCAATGCGATGTAATCGTACTTCAAATCAGTATTTCGTGAACTCAGCAGCATTAATTATTGTCTTCTAAGCGTGCTATCATGATAACATTTTCCTAGCACCAGCTCAACAAAAAACAAATCCCCAGGTAGTTATCGAAAATGCAGAGAAAAGGAATATTTCTTGATGCGAGCGAAACAAACAGGGAAATGTTTGGATTAGCGTGCACCCAACTGCCACGTGTAACGAACGCATATGGACAAACTCACTAGACTTCTTATTTGGGAACAAAATGGGCAAGAAATAGCATTGATCATTGCGCCGTGTGCGCGTTTGGTAGTACATGTAGCCCCTTGTTGCATACTGTATTGTCGCAATGTGTGTGTCGCGCTGGTTTGTATGAATACATTGACGAACGAATCGCGCGGGAAATCATGCATCCGTGCATCGCAGTGTACGACCACTCCTTCACAGCAGCACCATTGCAGGTTATTACCATGCCCCGTCAATAGAGGTGGAGATTCAACGTTTTGCCATTTCTATGATGTATACAAAGATGTGCAACTGCTATTGAACTACGTATTTATGAACGTTTCTCACGATGTAAGGAGGGGCTGATATGCGACTAAATAAATCGTAATTAGATAAACAAATGTATTCGACTGTAGTGGAAAAAATTGATTCAATTAAAAGTCTTATCTAATTGAGATTGCCATGAAACAGTATTATGGCGTGAATCCTTTCCTAGCCAAGCGCGGTTTATTTTAGATTATGTGTCAGGTGGATATTTTAAATGTTGATGACTTATTCCATTTAGAAGGTTAATTTCGAATGATTCCACTTATGATCTGTGCAGCGTCCTTGCTCGGGTCTTACATCCAGTCCCCTGCTAGCAAGCAGCTATGATATGCACGATATAGACGGGGCTTTCGCCGTTCGAGCGCCGTCAATTAATTTTTGTCCTTTTTTTTTTCCTTGGAGCATGCGCGGTGTGGAGGAATGCGTGAAATCTGCCAAGATGGCGACTCTGTTGGTTTTTATGTGAAAATACCTCTAGGTTTTCACCATGTTACCGTCGTAAAAATCGAAGGAAAATCCTGACTTTTGCACGGAAGATATACTGGAGATACTCGCCATTCCGCGGGGAGAATTTGACGTGTTTGAATGGGTGGATTCATCAGGAATACGAGGAGGCAAAACGGGCAGTGTTCATAGAGCCGGTGTTAGTATGCAGCGGTGTGCCTGTCGTTTGTGCGTTGTACGTTGGAGGATCATGTCACCTCATCCTGCCCATGTCTCGGCAGCAGAAATTCAGCATCCAACAGGATTCGTTCCAAGTCCAGGTGATTCTAAGCAACCAAGTCCAGCCTCGACGCTATTTTTTGAGCGTAGCCAAGCCGAAAATCACCACATCTCTCGCACATGACGATCGCCACGCACCCTGGTCTACATGTCTGAAATATGACTTTGAGATTTTACGATGGGGGTTCTTTTAAAATATTGGCGGCGAAACCCTTGGTTCATTGGTTTTTCTTACTCGCCTGCCTCATATTTCGTGCATTGCTCCTGCTGCCTTTTGCAGTCGACATGGACAGCTACTTGGTGCTAGCAGCGACAAACTTGCCATCGACACCTATGAAGACGTCGACATGGGTCCCAACGGGGCCAACACAAAATGTATGTATGCCAAGTTTGAGCGCAAACGACTGTGATAACAATGCTACAGCTGACACAACTAGACCTAGATCTACTAACTACACAACTGTCAGTAATGACACAGTAAATAGCATTTGCAACGAAACAGGAAGGACAAGATATACTGATGATTCTTACAGGATGGGATTTTGTAGTTGGAGGACACTAGCCAGTTTAGGGGAGAGCCCTCAAAATGATTGTTTAAATAAGAGCACTGAGGAGTGTATCGAATGTTTACGAAAACATGTCAGAAAAGAAGAGGAAATACGGGCCATGCATGAGGAATATGCGAGCATTATTCATCGGTTTGATTGCGACAGGAACTATTCTATGTGGAGATGCCAGGAATGTAAGGTAAGTGGAACAAGGAGTTCATATCTTCTGTGGATGTAGACATGGGTCATGGGGAAAGAAGGGGGAAAAAGAATTTCATTCAAAACATTAGCCAGTTATTTTATTGAGAGTGCTTGTGAAGTTAGTGTGTTGCAGACTTTCATACAATCTTTACCTCCCCCTCCCCCCCCCAAAAAAAAAGAAACAACAACAACAACCTAGGCCTAGACACTAGAAACTCTCTGGATGTCTTGTGCATAATTTTCCAAGTCACCTCAAAATGAATGAAACAGTACACACGGATACATCGTGTAAAACTTGTTTTATCCATGTACAATCATTTTAAAGTCATTCATGTTCTTATTCTTGTATTGTGTTGTATTTCAGTACTTGTGTTTAGTGCTGACATCTATTCTATCATGTGGTGTGTGGCATAGAGAAGAGGCTCACTCATTTTACTTCATCCAAATTGTACAGTTGCCATTCCTTCTCAGATTGGTAGAGTTATTTGCAATTTCATGTAAGAATCATTTTGTCTTCAGCATCACAACTGAAACAAAAAGTGTTGGACCAGAATCTACTTCAGTACCTGGAGATCTACAAGCTGTATTCTGTATGGATTGTGTGGCTGAATATATCATGTGCATTTGATGTAAGTGTGTGTCAGAGAGAGTACAATGTAATTGGAGTTGTGTGTCTGCATACATTGTAGCGATGTACACTTTCTCCTACTGTAAAAGTGGATATTTTCGCGCTACTTATTTTTCGCGCTCAACCGGGTAAGAAGAGTTTCTTCTGTTTTTAACTTTGCGGAATCAAGACCTCAACAACTGGAACATATGGCAAGCAAAAATATTCACGTATTTTTGCTTTTATTTTTGCACTAGTTTCTGGTTGTGCGAAATGTGCTAAAATTTCCACTTTTACAGTATTGTATACCCACAAATATGAGTTAGGAAATGAAAAGTCGAGTCAAACCTACATGTAAGCAAGCAAAACAAGATAGAACAACTCATTGGTATGAAAAATGACCCAGATATACTTCAAGCAAGCTCTTTTATAAATGAAGATACTTGTATTTGCAGTAAGATGAATACATTCAGGAATATATGAGAGCTCAGCATATCATGTGCAGATAAAGGAGGCAAGTAAAAATAACAACAAAAAAGTTGGAGAAGGATTGTATAGAAAAATGTTCAACCAAAGATAGAACTGTGTCTGAGTTTGAGATGTGGAAATGTTGCAGAGACATGAAATATGATAGAGTACTAGTAAAAAGAATTGTGTATGTATGTGTATAGTGTGTGTGAGTTTGTGTATGAGGTGTTTGTGTGTATGTATGTCTGTGAACTGACTGACATGGAGAAGAGAAAGAAGAGAAGAATGCACGCAGAAGATTTGCCATGCAGTGATAGAAGCTCTCATACTGGGAGTGGGTTGGGATATCCGTAATTAACTTGTCCAGGCCACAATGCTAATAAAGGGGATTATATAATCAGGGAGTAAACATCTGTTTGAGTAATTTTGGACATCCATTAGGGGGATTGGGCTGGTGATGAACACTTGCTAGATTTTGCAGCAAGTAGAGCTTGAGACACTAGAAGCATTACTTGATTCGTTTCATGGCTACAAGTAGACATGTTGTCAAAGCTTCAGGGAGAGATCTGAAGAAGATATGAACATCTTTATATCTCTTGTCGCAAATATGGGATACAGCATGTGTATAGTAGAGTGTTTGCAATGGTCTGTGGGCAGCCATCTTCTATCAAAGTGTGTAAATTGATGTTAAGTAATTGAATACATGTATTCTCTTTTTCCATTCATCCAGGCATGTTTTACAGTATGTTTTGTTTTTTTCACTGCATTTTGAACGGCATTCAGTCAAACCTCAAGTTATTGTATGTGCAGTATATAGTGCCATTTGTACTATAACTGTGCATGCATGCTACGCAGAGCAGTGAATTATTGCACACATCAAAAAGTGTACTGCAACTCACAATATGAACAGAAATACGGGTAGACACTTTGTAGCTTAGTAAGAGGCATTGAGCATACTCCACATTATGCATTTAAAGGCTGTTTTGTTTGACTCGAAAATAAAATTATGTCCATATAGTAGCTTTGACATGCCGTTTACATGACACTTCAGTGCTGCATGTGTACATCATAAAATATTTCATTCGAACAATGTACTTGCCCATTGCCAACTCAACGGTACACTGTGTCTTCAGGAAAATAGATTTACAAAAACTATTAAGCAAAGTCTTCATACTGTGTTCATAACTTCCAGATTTTGTGCTACAGTATGTATCTTTGGTCTATTTGAGTTTCAATTGACTGTCTCAGAATACTAGAGGTAGAAGTCATGAATTGGCTGCTTTACAAAAAACATTTCATTGTGCGCATTGCAGATTGTCGTTGACATGTTTCCCTGCGCATGGCAGATTGTTGCAAGGCTGTGGGAGTGCGTGTAGGGTTAACAACATTCTGTCATGCACAGGGAGATGCGCTTCAAACAGCATTCTGCCATGTGCACAACAATTTATTGTATTTACAAACTGCCAAGTCTTCCGATCTTACTCTGTTCAATGCAGGATTTGTACCTAGTAGTCTGCAATACCCCTGATGATCACATCCATGACTGTCTTTACTCTAGAATAGTATACTACATATTAATAAACTGATGTAGATTATCATGCATCCAGTCAAAGTGTACTGTAAAAGTGGATAATTTTGCACAACTAATTCTTCATGCTAAGTCGGGTAAGAAGAGTTTCGCGAGTTTTTAATTCCGCAGAATCAAGATATCAACTACTGGAACATATGGCAAGCAACAATATTTGCATGCTTTTATTTGTGCGCTAGTTTCTGGTTGCGTGAGAAATGTGAATATTTCAACGCCCGAAAACTTCCACTTTTACAGTAAACTCCAAAAATATTATAAATCACAACACTGGAATGGAAACGTAAGAGTATACTACAGAATATATTGTACATGTACATGTATTTGAAAACATGGACTAAAAGAGGACAAATAAAGGCAAATCGAAACAAAATAGAATCAAAGACTAGAAGTTAGAAAGTGTCAAAAGCCCAGCCTGTTTAACATGTAGTAGGACATCAATACATATTTACATTGCGTATCATACATGCCTGTCTCCATTCACTCTGTAACTACGTAATGGTATGATTATGTAGTTCTGATTGACAGTCCATCAGAGTGTATGTGTAAAATGCATGTCAATGTGTGTCCTGTTGTATAGCCAACAGGAAGCGACGTCGGCAGAATTGCCTCATGCCCCATACCAAGGAATTCTAAGCCCTTGTCTAGAGATGGAAGTAAGAGGGAGGAGGAGGGTTGATGGCTTTCCCAGCCCGGTGGTGCAGCAGGGGGAAGTGAGCTTTCAAGATATAATGACTCACAGTACTTTGAAGGTCTTTGGTACAGGACATCCAGAAAGGAATAAGGATACTTACAATTGTAGGAGGTGTTAAGCCATGTTAGAAATCTATTTCCTATCTAACTCACACTGTCTTTTTACAATGCATTTAAAGTATTCATTATTATTATTATCATCGTTATTATTATTATTAGTAGTAGTAGTAGTAGTAGTAGTAGTAGTAGTATTGTTGTTGTTGTTGTTACTATTACTATTAGTAGTAGTAGTAGTAGTAGTAGTAGTAGTAGTAGTGTTGTTGTTGTTGTTGTTGTTGTTGTTACTATTACTATTATTATTATCATCATTATTTATTCGACCAGGTCAAGATAGGATACATATCATAAACATCACAAACATGAAACAAAAACCAAAATGAACATTACAAAGGGATGCACTGTACTGTACATGTTATACAAAATGAAAATGAAATAAATGGAGACAACATGAGGGACAGGGCACACAAAAGTAAAAACATTTACTATTGCCCGTAGGCTTGTGAGCCCACACATGTTGCCCCTAAGAGTCATACAGAATCAGCAATAATTTTGTTTTATTCATGAGAACATGAGTGTTCATTTGATATTTTTGACCATGTGGAGAAGCAACTTTGAAATGAAAAAGCATGATCAATCAATTATATGAGGAATACAGTATGTAAATTCCATAAGTATCCTTTTGACACATCTGTGACTATTGTGGAAGACTTTTTGTTAAGTGTTTACAAGTTCAGTTGGATTTTTAATGTGATTTGTGTTTTTGTTTGTTTGTGCTTTTTATTGGGGGGGGGGGTCAAACCTAACCATTACATACTTGATATAGAGTGTCTTTCCATTTGCTAAAAGCAGTGAGAAAGTCTCACAAGATCAACAAAATATAGTATTCTTTCTCAAGATTGAAAATGTACCAACTCTTTCTTTTTTCAAAGGAATTCTTGTTGCATGTCACATTGAAAAGTATGGGCAGGCAAAGCTTTTTCTTTTAATGTAGGAATCTAGTCACATTATCGTATGTCCATACTTCCTAGTTATTGCTTTGAGAAGCCAACTGTTCTGATGAAACTTGTTTTTATGGGACAGTGATACAGCTGTGGATGAATACAAGAAAAAGAATTGTACTGTTCATCATGGTAAGTCAGCTTGTATCAATTGTTCTTGCGCTGATCATATTTGAATATGGAGATAAGTACAAGATCTCAGGGTTTGTTATTTGAAATCTCACCACCTTATTGTTGACGAGACTTTCAAAAATGAAAAGGTTACAATTTATTGTAGATTTGTGCAATAGATGATGAACCATTGATTCATGATGAATATCAGTTTTTATAATCAGTATGAATATAGGCCATTTTATTGTTAAGGATGCTGATATGGTAAATGTTTAGGTGAAATAAAGTGTTTCATTGTATCTTCCACACAGCACTGGGAATTGATGCATTCTTTATATGCTTGGCAAGACTGCTAAAAAAGGCACACTATGAACATCTTAAAACCTGTAATAAAATGATAGTGTTGACAGTAGTGTAAAAGTGTTACATCCTTCTACATGTATAGCTGTACGACTCCTTTGTAGATATGCGTGGAAAGATTTCAATGCATGTCTGTAAATGTTTCTGTGAGCAAATGTTTGCTTGTTGGTATGTGGAATTTCAACCTGAAATTTCTGTACATCCTTACAAAATAAAAGATGCAAGAAGTTTGAAAACCATTTCAAATATGTATGATGAAGAAAATAGCATATCATTTGAATAACGCATTGGTCTAGGCATGTAATTGCCAGTGCATGAGATGAAGTCCTTTAAATTGTTAACTGATGACCTGTAAATGGCTTTGACCTTCTCTCGTTCTGTGTGTATGTTTGTGTGTATGTATATATGTGTGTTTGTATGTGTGAGTGCGCTGTGGTTTGTGTTATAGACATCATTTACATCGTTTCCCACATTCCTATAGCAGTAGGGTGCCGAATTCTGCACAAGGCACTTCACCGTGCTAAAAATACATACAAATACACTGTAAAGTATTCCAATATTGCATACTGAGGTATTATGCAGGAGCAAATAGCCAATAGCATCCACTTTTCTTGACTTTTATTCTCGATGTTTAGTTTGTTTCAGCTGCAGCAGAAGAGTAAGAATTTCAACTACACTGGCTAAATGTCCAGATTTATCATTATTTGTGGCAGTAGTGTATTACATATATTGTTGAACAATACATGTGTATCCTACAAACAAAGAATAGAAAAGTTATTCTCATGAAAAAAAAAAAACCAAACAAACAAAAACAGACTTTATCAATTTCAACATTTGGCTGAAAAATCAAATAAAGAAATACAGTGATATGCTTAGTTTGTTTCAGCTGCAGCAGAAGAGTAAGAATTTCAACTACACTGGCTAAATGTCCAGATTTATCATTATTTGTGGCAGTAGTGTATTACATATATTGTTGAACAATACATGTGTATCCTACAAACAAAGAATAGAAAAGTTATTCTCATGAAAAAAAAAAACAAACAAACAAAAACAGACTATAAATTTCAACATTTGGCTGAAAAATCAAATAAAGAAATACAGTGATATGCTGACAAATCTTAGAAAAGACAATATTTTGAAGTATAAACTTTGTGCAGAAAAATGTGATGCAACTCAAGAAGTGAAATTACTGTAGTAGATTGATACTGAACACAAAACATGCAGCAATGTAAAATTGATATGTTGATGGCAACAAAATGGTGAAAAAAATGCCCTTGTAACATGGCACAAACTCATTTACTGGCTATGCCAAGGGCAGTCAGTCCAGTGACTGTTGGTCAAGAAAAATGTAAGGTCACTTCCTGTCAAATGTAATTAGCTCTTGTCCAGTGGTCAGTTTCCGTGAAACAGATTGCATGGTAAAGTGTTTTCATGGAAGCTTCTGTCTGGGATGCATTATTTCTTAGGTTGGGTACATTACTAGAATACTAGCTACAGACCTTGTGTACTTGCCCTATCATTTACTTCATGACCATCATGTAAACAGTACAAAGTGTCCATTAAAAATCAAATATATTGGTAAATGTGACTGGAGAGTTCCTTGGAACTTTCTGTTTTAAACAAAAATGCAATATACAAGTGTATACGTAGTACTAAATGCAGTGTAGTATTTAGCTGTGAGTGAAGTAATTTGGAGCAATCAGTTCCATTAGGTTTACATTTTGCATTAGATACACAGTATATTATAGATATTGATATTACTTGCAATGCAGGTGAAATATTACTTAACGTGAAATGTTTAGAAACAGTGGGATACCCATACCTGTAAGAACCTAAATGCCAAGCATTTAAGAATTTGTATGCTTGGAGAAACTGCCAAGGTTTGTCCTGATAATGAGTGTACAAGTTACCATGTTTTCGTGATATTTTAGAAAAGCAAAATTCAAGGGAACGCCAGTCGAGCATTTGCATGATACATTACCATCACAGATAATAGTGTATGGGACTAGGACGTTTGTATTTACTTCTAAGGGTGTGTTTATGCTCAATTTGCGAAGGCAGAATCAGCGTTTTGAAACGCTGATTCAAAACGCCGTTCACAGGAGCACTGTTTATGCTCACTTTCTTCGAGTCTTGGAAAGAGTGTTTGCGATTGCTTCGCTGACCTCAGCAGAGGCAGGTCAAATTGGGGCGCATGCTGCAATCGGTGGCCTGGCCTCTGAGAGCAGCTGGGAAAGACATGCGTATGCACAGTACATGGGAATACTGCACAGGCAAGGGTAGCTGGCTGGCCGGGCGCACGCTTTTTCATGTGAACCGGAAAGGCGTTTCGATGACGTCACTCTAAATGCGTTTAGAAACGCTGTTGCGTTTATGCTTCCCCGTCAAACGTGATTAGTCAGAAACGTCGATCGTAAACGCACCTTTTTGTGCGTTTTGGATCAGCGTTTTGAATCAGCGTTTCTATCGAAGTGAGCATGAACGCAACAGCGTTTTGCACTAATCACGTTTCAAAACGCTGACTCTGGCCCAAAAAGGGGAAGCATAAACACGGCCTAAGAATATCTAATATTAGAAATTTGATTGTGTGAATTCTTGTCTCAACATAGTTTTCATGTCTATGCCATACTTGCACACAACTAATGTTTACTTATATATTTTGGTGATAAAATGGGAACAAAGTTGTTTTTCTTTATTCTCTTTCTAATACACATTAACATGTTCCGGGGGTTGTAAAGGTTAAAATGCCTTTAAAAACGCATGTCATTTGGGTACATGTATATAAAATATCAAATTATATCTAATGGATAATAGCACACACTCTCTCTCTCTCTCTCTCTCCCTCTGCTTTTTTCACATCAACATGGAAATAGGTGATACTATTACTGTAAATGAAGGCCTAAATTTACAAATCCTAATGAAACCTCATGCACTCTTTAGTTGTTGAAACACAGTGAAAAGACCACAGGTCTAAAATAGTAAGCTCCCTGATTCAAGTCAGTGAGCAGCTGCAGTACATTGTAGTTCCTTGTGGCAGGGCAAAATTTGTCTTCATTACTACACTGTATGTCCTTAAGAGAGGGACGCAAGACCATCAGTTTCTACTCTTCCTCAGACGCCATAAACAAGATATACCCAAACTAAGCTCAAAGTAAGGTTAACTCATTTTTCTTAATTTCTTTTTATCTTGTGTAGTCATAGCACTAGTGGGGTGTGATCAAGTTTCATTGGAATTTGCTCGATATGTACTGGTAGGTATCATATCCAGCATACAATGTATATCTCGTCATGCTAATCTTAATACAAGTACAATATGATCATAGTGGTGATGACTATATTTAGACACATATAATGGTAATAACTGATAACTATGATGATATTTGGGTGTACATGATTAGAAATCATCAACAATCACAGTAATATAGCAGTAATTCAAGTGGCTAAATCATGTCTGTCTATACAAAAATAAATAGTTCATAGCAGTTGTATAGTAAACAGAACATGATCTCAAGTAGATGGTATTTGAATATCATTATTAACCTTTCTAGTGATATATATCAAATACTTCCAGAATTTTTATTGATTTTGACCAGAGGGAAACAAGAATTAGTCAAAAAAAGGTGTACAAACATCAGCTATATGATATCATATGACTTTTAGAAAACATTGTATCTGTTCATTAGAGTTTTGTGCATTATGTCTGCTGTGTGATTTTGTGTTGTGAGACTGTGACATTTGCTCGCTTTCCACGTGTATCAACAATGAAAGGTAAATTTTGCATTATGCAGCACAACTATTGCTTCATACCATAATGTGTAGAACAATGTTTACACTTTGTATACATAGCATTTTTTTTTTTTCTGATTTGGTATTCTGTACAGTGTTCCAATTGCTAACAAGGGGGCAGTGAAATAATGCACATAAAAACTTACCATCAGTGAATGTTGATGAAAAAGCTCCTTTAAACACATTTTAGCCAAAGTAAGTTACATAGTTAGCAGAGCAACAACTTGAATACTCACTTCTAATTGATTCTTTGCAGGTACTAGTAGTTGCTTAATTTTACACTAAATTGCAATGGTTACTATTAGAAGCTGTTGAATATGTAGCCTAGGCGTGGTAATGGCGTCCGTCAGTAAGCAATTATTTTGGCTCATCACTCAGAAAGGCCCCTTTGGAGGTGGTATATGAAGTAAACCTGAAACATAATTACCTTGTAATTTTGGCAAGATTGTACAGTTGAATGAATATGTGACAACTATTTCTAAACACAAATCACATTATACGCAGAAAAAGGTGATGAAACTCCCAAGTCTGAGATTCTGTACCCGTGTGGCCATGAGACTGTGACATTGCACTGTATCTTTTCAGCCACTTAATTGTGTGGGAAGTTGGTCTCATTTTACAAGGTGATTCAGCAAGTGCAGTACTTGAAGCAAGGAAATCATTTTGTAACACACAGTTAGTACCATCTGATGCACCATTCCATGTGGAGAATAATATTTCTGGAATCACACCACAATTTGCTATATTTTTTTGATGTGACTGCTTCACAAAATTTCATGTGTGTTTCATAGGACTGTACAGAACCATGTTAAAAGTATTTTCCCATTGATCAAAACTGCCAAACAAATTTGAAAGTAAAATTATTCCCTACCATGACCTTTGAAAATATCTATTTTGATGCTACAGCTTCTGGACCAATACTGGAGACCCTCCATAAAAGAGCATTCCTGAAAATGATAAACTTATGATATGATATTGATCACTGGAAGATTGTGATGTTTGACCACACCAGGGCCCCATATCATAAAAAAGTTGCTAAGATTGCAACTCTTGCAACAATGACAAGTGTCATGGTAACATGACAAGAATCCTGGTTCCTGATTGGCTGTTGCTTTGTAAAGTTTCTATTCTAGCATGAGTTGCTATCCTCAAGAATTTTATGAAATGGGACCCAGGGCCCTTTTGGATATGATGCTTTTAGACACAGCAATAATAAAGTAATTTTATCAGTTGGTGCAGATACCATTGCATCTGAAAGTAAAAAGCCATGATCAGCTTTTTCAGCTGTTCTTGTGATACACGGAGCTGTTACATCATGCAATTATTATATTCATTCACCGTGATTAACTCGTACCTGTGCTGTGATCATAAACTGCTATGAATGTTCGCAAACTAATTGTCAATGAGTACAAAATTACTAATCCTATCATGTCATCATGGTCTTGTTGGATGAAGGCACATCATTACACCAGAGTGGGTTAACTAATCTTCAGCTAGGTCAAGTTTGGATGGATCACTGAATGCTGATGAAAGAAAAAGTTTGACAAGTTAGACTAAGTACCTGGCCACATAAAAGCAAAGTGCAGACCTGTGTCTGATAGAGGTCTAGGCCCTGTTTCATAAAGCTGTTTGTAAACTTATGCATGACTTTGTGAATGACTGGAATATGAAGTGCCAATATATGTCCCCATTTTTTTCTCATTATATTTTAACAAAGTACGACTGTATGTCAATATTTCATATACCTCGGGGCAAGAATACACTTTCAACTAAAAATGTGTGTTGGCATGTAAGAATAATCATTACCATCTGCAATTTTCAACTTTAGCTATTGAAATTAACAGTGATTAGGAAACCCACTTGGCTTGCCATATTTGAGTCATTCATAAAGCAGGGAATAATTTTCCTGGTATCGCATAGCAATTTGCTATGCATTTTGGTATGACTGCTATACAAAATGTAATTTGCATAGCAGTTTCATTACATTACTATTTTGGTGAAAATGTATGTCCATCGACAAAAATTGCTATTCAATTTCGAGAAGGAAAATTATTCCCTCTAAAGTCATGCATAACTGTATGAACAGCTTTATGAAACAGGGCCCTGAAGTATTCTACCAATTTTACTGCAAAACAGTCCATTCAAACAAACACTACTCCAGGCCTGTCAATGGTACCCCTAAAATATGGGATTTGCTGAGGATTTTGCGAGTCATATTTCATGTATTTGGTAAATTTTGTTTAAAACAGTCATATTTTCCAAAATTTCCTAACATTTTTCTTAGGGTTCCATACACAAAGCTAAAGAATGAAGATATAAGATTGATATGGGACAACAGTTTAGTGCAAATATTATTGTTACTTACAACATAAATTCATGTCTATACAGTTTAGAATTGGCAAACCGCTTGTGTAAATCAAGGTTTCTTGACTTGAATAGTCTTAGCCACAGACATGTTATTTGGTATTTCATTGTATCATGGTGACAAACAAGGAAGAAACTTAGCCACGCCTTCTTTTTGTGGTTTCCAAAGTCAGCACCTGGGTTATATAGTTTCCCAGGCATTTCCTGTATGAAACATGATTTAGTGGCTGTGTCTAGTGTGCACGCACGCCATAGCTCTTCTTTCTTGAGACACTGTAGTGTGCGACGAACACACTTGGTCGACAGAGAGTAGCCTGCTCGTAATACTGTCAGCCACGGTTCTCAAATCAAGCATTGAAAATTAATTTCCAATTCAAGTAGAACGCCAAGAGGAGGCTCCAAGAAAACAGTGGAACATTGACGGAGGAATAAAGCAACAGGGGGAATATGAGAGGGGGGAACAGTTATAAGATTGAAGTGAATGAAATCAAGATGAGAGAGAGAGATACAAAGAGAGAGAGAGAGAGAGAGAGAGAGATAGAAAGGGAAAGGGAGGGGAGATATAGAGAAAGATATCTTTGATGTGGGTCGACAGTAGCACAGGTTGATGACATGAAGATGAAATGATGATACTTTTAGAGAAAGAGAAACTAGTGAAGAAGGCATGCAAAGCAACCAGAAAGACAAGGAGGGCACAGTTGAATTTAATATGAGATAATGAAATATGAGGAATTAGAGAGGGAGAGATATAAGGGGTAATATTGTGATACATCGACACATAGTACTGTGATAGATAGAGAAAAACAAAGAACAAGAACACATAGGGTAATATTCATCAGTTGCACAGGGTAGATGGTGTACAGACTGTGGATGCTGCAAGTGGCTTGACCAAATACTCGTGAAGAAAGAAAGTGACAGAAAAAGTGAGAGTGAAAACAGCTGAAATTGAAATTAGTGAGGAAGAGAGAGAAAGAGAGGGAAGGAGAGGCAGAGAAAGAAGTAATGAAGGTAGATAGTGATCAGAGTGATCGATGATGAGAAATATGTGTTGGAACTGATGAATGTGACCATTACAGCTCACGGATGAACTGATGTCGCCATGTAACTTGGCTCACAATGATGGTTGAAGGGCGCACATTTCTTATTAAAATTACTTGAGCCAGCTGCACTTAGATTTCATGTCTTCTTTATCACACACGGTGGGGAAACAAATTGCATCTTTAGGAGCATGCATTCAACAATTCTAGTCTTAATCTGGTGTTAAACCAAGAAGACTCGTGATGTCTGCTTTGCCTTAAAGCTCTAAGATCAGTCCCAAGTTCAGTTCAATTGAATGTTTGGACAATGTTGGGATCAGTAAGTCCTCAGAAGTTAGGAACTGTTTAACCAAACCATTTTAAAACAATATTATGCAACCACTTTGCAACATTCTAGAATACATCTTGAATACACGTATAATCATCCCAACTAGATCTGATTTGACCTTTGATTATTGTACGAGAGAAGAAAATTGTAGAGAGAAATAAGAATGCGATAAGCTAACTATAATTTCAGTTCTTGGAGCAAAGAAATAAGTTCAAATCAAGATCAGGAATACACTTTGATCAAACAACAAGTAATGGGTGTACTGTACAACAAGGACTAGTAATCTTTACCAGCACCCAGATACCAAGAGAGAGTGAAAGGGGTAGATATGTCATTCTAGTGCTTCTTGAACCAGCACATGTGTATCTTTCAGACTTGTTGGACTGTAAGATATATGTAGTAGAGACAATTGCAGGTTGAGATGGAATATGGGAGATTGGTATTGTACTTCAGTGAATGATTGAAATGCTTGTCAAGCTGTCTTGAGAGTTTGAACATGGCATTAAGGGGATCGTATAGTTTTGGTTGAGACTTAACTTCAGGTTTTTATCATTTTTTGGTGAGATAGTAAGAAACCTCTTATAAGATATGAAAGAGCATGTAATTCCATGAGGATCTCAATGTTTATTTGATGAAAATTGATTTTGAAATGACTGAGATATCCAAAACAGAGCGATCCTAAGAAAGTGTTGGATCCATATTTTACTACGTTCTTTTTGTTTTACTTTGTTTTTGGATGTTTCAGATGTCCAAACCCAATTTCCATGAAATGAACTTTGAATTCCTCTTATTTCATAAGTGTTTTCTTGGTATAGATCTCCCAAAAAAGTTAAAGCCCAATTTTCATCTCTACCAATACTGTACCATCCCTTTAAAAGCTTTGTCCTAAGTAGATGTGAAAAAAGTTGATTATTAAGTCCTTTGAAAAAAATACAATGTGTGTTACCTACAGGACCTGTCATTGCACAACCATACACTTTGATTGGAACACAAAACCATCAGAACTGAGTACTACGCTTATATTGAAGGTGGATGAGATTTTCTGACTTACTATGGACTTTTTCATTTGCACACATACATGGATTATCTGATAGGATAATGGTCCTTGTGCCTGTGTATCCCATGTACTATTTTAAAATTCAGACACATGTACACTTCAGTGTACTGCAATGTACCCTGGAACTTCAAATGACATTTCTGACTTATTACAGAATCTACAAAAAACTTTATATCTGAATGGTACCACAGGAATATCGGGGTATTTCAAAAGTTACCAACAATGACTCATATTTCACATTCCTCAGGAGTGTTACAGTACAAAATGCTCTGGGAGTCCTTTGTTTGTTACACTCTATGAGAATGGTATTGCAGGTTTATATAGTCTTATCACCAAAGACAGGAATTGACTGTGCTATAGAAGCACTGAGATGATTGAATGCAGTATTGCAGAATTCTAAGTTTGAATAATTTTCATGGTATCCTCACTGTACGAATAATATAAAACATGTCTTTTACAGGTTCATGAAGGAAGAGTAGATTTTGATGTTGCATTCCATGTAAATCTTCAAATGTTCAGTGAATGATTACTCTAACACCTATTATCTTTTTCTGAACAGCCACCTGAGCCACCCCTAAGAATTAAAGGGAACTTATTCTTTTTTTCCAAATATGTAGAAAATCGGTGAGGCTGCAATGAAAACTTGAGTTTTTAAATGGATTATAAAAACTGAGCAGATGACATTTTGTCTATTTCATGTATTTTTCAACTTTAACATGGTTGGTTTGTTTTTGTTTTTGTTGTTGTTTTTTGTTTGGCATCCCCCCCCCCCAAGAAAAAGAAAAAGAACAAGGAAGTATTGTCTATTAAATAACCCTTCTACCCTCAAGCTCCTTGTAATTACTAGAAAATACTTTTGTGAGGCTAATTACACTTCATACAAGTTTTCATTGTTTGTTTTGCATATTAAGTGATGGAATTATTAAACACACTCCACATGGCATATTCTTTGTATCTATATTTGAATCATATGTAAGGAAATAAATAGTACACAACATGTGAAGCACAAAAGTACAAGATATTCCAAGCAGGAAATTTCACTGTTCTTGGGGTAGAGAGAAGCCTAAATTTAACAATTGTCATAAGTTTAATTAGTATTGTTAGCATATACGTGTATCTGCTAACACCCAACATGACTCAGAACTTGAATGCATATTATCTCTGCAGTAAGAGAGCTACTTCCTTATCCAAATATGATTGTATTTTGTGCATGTATATTGAAATACATAGCAAAATGTTTCATTTGAAATTAGGGCAGTGATTTGGCACAGTTGGTAGCACGTCTGCCTCCAAATCCAAAGGACCCAGGTTCAATTCCCAAGTCTAACTGAGCAATATAGTATGTAATCATAACTTTCCCTCTAGCAAGAGGCAAAACACTCTGTCCCTCGGATAGGACATAAAATGGAGGTCCCATGTATGAGAGAGTCACAACTCATGCACGTAAAAGATCCCACTTCATTCATTCATCGCAAAGAGCAGGGTGCATAAACATGGTGCAGTGGTCCCACCTCACATCCACCTGGACCCTAAGGAAGACCAGCTACATAGTGTAGTGCTGCTGAATTTGGGCTATCCAGCCATATGCTCAGATAAAAAGTAAAACAATTAAGTCATTTCATTTTGTTTCATTTCACTTCATTTCATTCCATTCCATTCAAATTCCATTTCATTTGTTTTTATTGTCAGTCACACATTAAGTAACTATACAGCAGCTTCCACTTGCCACCCTGTTGGTGTACTTTCAGAGCAAATGCAGGTAGAGGTAGAATGCAGCAAAAACCTGCTGCTGGTTGTGTAAGACACGTCCACGTCAGGCGACCAAGTGTGCGCAGGTGACTTCCAACCACCTCTGATAAATTGCGTAGTCCCATCATCAAGGGGAAGGCGGCAGCGCATGGCGGCAACGATATCACAAGATCGGTGCTGCCTTGGTGTCTGATCTGGGTCCCGTTTCATTAAACTTGTTATCAGTAACAACTGCCACTTTTCTGTGACACATTTGCTCTCAGCCAATCAGATGCAAGGATTTCAGTAGCTTATTACAACTATCGCAACTTGTCATTGATAACAAGTTTTTTGAAACGGGGCCCATGCAGGTCACTTCAAATTTGTCCTTTATAAAGAGTATCAGGGCATACGAGATGGGTCTACATGTGCATTGCTTGGTGACAAAATGTTATCATGGCAAACCTGGGCCCTGTTTTATGAAGAGTTATAATTGATTATATAGTTGATTTTTATCATAAGGCTATGGCAGCCTGTGTGGTTAAGAAATTTATAATTGATTTTATCTTTTGATAAAATGGGGGCCAGAAGAGAAAGGAGCCATTTATATTTTGATGGCTTTGGAACGAGGACACATGATCATGACTTAGATTATATTCTACTCTAGTGACACTCATTTTTCACTCGGTTTTACTTTTTCCTCCTGACCGTTTCAGCCAACATAGTTCAAAGGGATTGTATAGTTTTGGTTGAGACCAACTCCAGGCTTCTAATATTTTTCAGTGATATAATGACAAACCTCTCCTCAAATATGAAAGAGCATGTAATTCCAAGAGGGATTCAACATTTGTTTGATGAAAATCAGTTTTAAAATGGCTGAGATATCCAAAACAGAGCAACTATAAAGGTGGGACCCACCTGTTATTAGATTCGCTTTGTTTTACTTTATTTTTTGATGTCTCAGCTATTCCAAAACTGATTTACATAGCAAATAAACTTTGAATTCCTCTTAGAATGGTATGCTCTGTATTATTTCATAAGTGGTTTCTTGGTATCTCGCAAAAAGTTTAAGGCCTGAACCTCATCTGCACCAATACTGTACCATCTCTTTAATGTCTGATACTTGCAGGCTTGCAACCAGAGCAAAATCTTCTGACTGTAATTTAGTGGTTAGAATCAGATATTTGCTAGTCCTCAATTGGGACAATATCATTGCTAGTGCTCTTCTCAAAGCATGTATCAAGCTTCAGTTTAATTCTTTCCGTGGCCATGGGCTTGTTTATTATTTTGATGCTGGATGATTTATAGTAAAAAGCTAACAGTTCCAATAATCGTGACTCTCTTCACTTCTGAGGTAGAAGAAAAAAAAATAGTGACTCTCATTTATAAATACTTGTGAAATTGTTAATTACATAGTAAACATGTAGCCACACCCACTGCAACATCAAAGAAGGAATTTGATACAGATTGGGAAAAATTGTGTGATAACCAGACACAGGAGTCCAAGAATTGTCATTCATTGTTTGTTCTCATGGTATTTGATAGGAATCCTTTGAGTTTTTCCCCCTTAGCATCAAACAAATTGAATTTACTTATAATACATAGATGGTGAGCCTGACTAGATATAAGTGAATGTCTGCTGGGGTAGAAGAAAACATGTGGGTTAAAAGAATCAAGAATACATTGTAGATTGATAGATATTTGGTAAAATAGCTTTTGTCAACAAAACATTTTGGAGTGCCTTCAAAATACTTAACATATGTGTTCAAATACACCTCTCTCTCGTCTCATTGTCCAAAAGTGAGTGGTACATGTGTAAGTTAGATAGTGCACTTTATTTCAGATTGCAGTGTTAATAATTAACCTTCCTCTAAAGCATAAACCATTGCAAAATAATTCAGCAGTTAATTCAATAGACTCTGGAAACGTAAACCAGAGCAAAACAACTTAACAGTTTATTCAGTAGACTCTGAAAACATAAACCAGAGCAAAGTAATTCAACAGTTTATTCAATGAAGGTCAGCTATTTTTGTAGAGCATGTTCTAAAACTTTTCAAGAAATTAAGTCTATATTTAGGTGATCCGAGTATCCTCTCGGATCACCTTCTGTATCTGTACTGATTCTTTGTTTTTCTTCTTCTTTTTCTTTTTTCTCCTCAAAAGTTGTGCAGAGGTTAGCTCAGAAAGTCCTCTTCCTATCAATGTCAAAATTATACCATGTATGTATCATGTCCCAAAGACGACAGCGCAAGTAAAATCATTGTGATCAGTCGACCGTGACGTCACTATGACGTCATTATATGAAAACACATTCTCATTCATATCTCATTAATGGAATGGAATTATTCAATGAAATTTACGTCACATATATTTTAAGTCAAGCGCATTCTACTCATATTCTCAAAATTCTTATTTATTGTTAAAGCGTGCGCGTACGCGCGCGTTGAAATATTTGTATGCTCCAATCGAGCTCAAAATTTTTTTGCATACGTTTCAGACAATTTGGAGCATTTTTTGTAAAATTGAAAAAATTGGACGGACGCGTACGTGCGCGCACATATACGCACGCACAGCTCTTATGCAATAGAAATTTCCCATTTTTTCAGACTTATCGGATCCCTGAAATGTCAAGGAATATTTCTACCAAGTTTCAAGTCAATCCGACTCAATATGACGTCATACGGGCCCGTCAAAGTTGAAATTCCGCGCGCGCGTCAATGGCGATATACAGTGCAACTATGCCAAAAAACCGCCAATTTTAAATCCGATTTTACTCGTCAGAATGGACGGTGACCCCCCATTTTCGTTACATATTCTAAAAGCTGATGAGTTGTAAATATCATTTCATGGGTTTGCGATGCTGGAAAAGTGATTAAAAGATATCAAATCTCTTAATAAAATAAAAGAAGTAAATTTTCAAAATGACGTCATCAAATTTCAAGTTCACTCGAGCGTATCTCACTTATCCTTTGCCAATTTGTACCCAAATTTTAGTATGTTGTAGCTTACGAAATTCTCTTTCATTAATATGATAACAACATTTTGATTAGATGACGGCATCACCTCGTAAACATGGATTGAAAGTAATCTTGTCAAATTTGACCAGTTTACGTGTTATCTCTATGGGAGTGCAGTTTTTCTGGAAATGAAAATTGACATTACTATCTTTTTCGAGCACTAGCTCACTTATGCTTTGGTGAATTTCTCCCAGATTTTAGTATGTTGTAGCTGAGACTTTGGGCTATCTTAAGTGTGCCCTCCATTTTTTCAAACGACGTCGGTATCACGTCGAAAAACTTGGTTGAAAATGACACGAGGCTTCGATGCAGCGTCATTTTGCTTAATACACAGGGCCTATGGAGAATGAAATAGGTCATTGCGTAGCGCATCCGACTCGTAATCCTAAGGTCCCTGGTTCGAGGCTCACCCCTGCCAATATTTTTTTTTCATTTTTTTAAACACTTTTTTTCTTCTTTTTCTTTAGTTAATCTTAATCTCCCTTTCCTTACTTTACCTTTTTCTGATTTTTTATGCTTCTCCTTCAAATTTCTATAAAATAACATAATTTTTTCTTTATTTTTCTTTCTTTCTACTACTTTCTGTGCAATAGATGAACAACAACAATGGCTATCAGTCCCATATTTTGCACATGTTTAGTACATGTCACGTACATTATTTCATAATCTAACAACTACTTGATCGGACACCATCTTGGGTATGTAAATTAGGGTCAAAGGTCATAAATGTTTCATCCTGTATCTTGGTGAATACATGTCCTATCTTTCCCATATTTTGCACACGCAAAGACCATGTTACAAGAATCATTTCATAAAATAATCACTTTTTGCTTAGACGCCATCTTAGGTGTGCAAAGTGAGGTCAAAGGTCAAATATACCTCATTCTGTATTTCCGTTAGTGTATACGGAATTCGGTACCAAAGATGGCAGGTCTCATTCCCTTTTCTAAATGAGAATCCAAACATCACACAGCCAATGTCCCGTCAACACAGATGAAACCTGTATGGTCATGAATATTTGGATCAGGACTCAAATCATTGATTTTCGAAGAGATCGGATCACCTAATTTGTCAGTCTTGACAAATTCCGAGTCTAGTTAGTTTATGTTTTGTTTTTTTAGGTTCAATTGACTTTAAAAGAGAATATTGTGATTCATATTCTGCATGCAATTCAAAAATTGCAAAAAGACTTCATTTGGAATTTTGAACACACAGATGAGGACATTTGACTATGGTCTCATACATGGTAATAAGACACAAGAGCCTTTGGTGTACATTTTTTCAATCCAATATAACAAGAAAGTTAATAGGATAACTGGCATTATATTTGTGACTAGGAACTAGTCACATGATAATGAAGTAACTGTTAGTGGTGTATTAACCCCCTAACCATAGGGTGCACTTGAATACGTCTGTAGGGAACGCATGACAGTTCATCTCCAAATACAGTTCCATATCCTCTTCAAGGGTTTTTGCATGACACTATAACAGTATGTATATCATTGTTTGAAGTTTTCCTTAATATTATGTTGTCTATAACATCGAAGGGAGCCATATGTTTCTTACAAAAACAAATAGGCCTACTTACACAAGCTGTGAGCCATGAAATGAATAACAAACACTTGTTGCCACCAGTTTTATGTGGAGTTTCATAAACCCGTTTGCTAATATCTGATACAATTTGCGTGAAGTTTTTCACCTGAATAAACTATGACGCTCCGGGAAGGACAATTACACGGCGACATGCCGCACTGCCATTGTTGTAGGGTTTATGAGCCGTGAAATGATTGCGAAAGAATGGAATGGGGTGCCATTCGGGCAGTTAACTTGTTTATGAATGCTTCATTCGCCCCTTTGTCATTGTGGAAGTATTATACAAGGCTTATTTCACTCAGATTTGAGCGAGGGCGAAGGGACGGCATCTCATTTGGTTTTTAGTGTCCTGTTTTTCTGTTACATTATATGGGTGGGAAATGAGCAGTGCTGAAATATTGTCTTAAAGGATGGTGTAATTTTAGATGAGATGGTGGGGCCTCAGGTTTCCACCTTTATTTGTGCATGAGATAATGAGAAACCTCTTGTGAAATATGAAAGAGCATAGAATTCTAAGAGGAATTCAAAGTTTGTTTGATGAAAATTGGTTTTGAAATGGCCGAGACATCCAAACACAAAGAGGTCGTATTAAAAGGTGGGACCCACCTTTGATCAGGACCTCTATGTTTTACTTTGTTTTTGGATATCTCAACCATTTCAAAACAGATTTTCATGAAATAAACTTTGAATTCCTCTTAGAATTGTGTGCTCTGTCATATTTGTTATAAGTGGTTTCTAATTATCTCACAAAAAGTTAGAATCTGAATCCCCATCTCAACCAAAACTATACCATCCCTTTAAAGCATCACACAAACAGATCTTACATGTGTTATGCCACATGGTGATACTGCATGCAGTGATAAAGGTGTCCTCATGCTTACAAGTTCTCCCACGATAGGAAGGAAATGTTGAGGTATTACACTATCATTTCAGTCAAGTCAGTGAGAAGAAGTCTGTTGGGATGAACTTGATATTCTTGTCTTAATTCTTCTTTGTATTGAATATTTTTGCTTGCATAATCCAGTCTCCAGATAGATCTGTGCCATATCTTTGTAATATGCCTTGCGTGGATGTTTTTGATACCGTAAATGTGCTTTTACAAAGTTTTTATCGTATTGAAGACACAGAACTCTTGTAGAAGTGTAGAGCCCGGCACTTCTATGCAACACAGTGATTTTCTAGTTGTAGTTTTGATCAGCAGTGTCATCTAAAAAAAAAAAAAAACAACACCAACAAAAGCAAAGTGAGTGGGGTAAAGAGGAAAAACTTAAAATAAGTGCTGTAAATTAATTTGAGCCAAAAGGAAAAATGAAGGCAATCTCAAGATGACAATGAATTGCAAAATTTTAGAGAAGGGGTAATAGATCTAATTTGTAAAAGTGAAAAAAAAAATCATGGAAAGAAAAAAACATCTGAAAGAAGTTAATGCAACACAAACACACACACAAAAAAAAGACTGCAATGAATAATTTCTGTGGGCTTTAGGTAAATTTGATGTGTAGAAGTTAAGGATGAATAAGACAGGCTAGAATTCTAATGCTGACCTTTTACACCTTTAAACACATTGAGCCTTTAATGAGTACCACTCTGTGATAGTTAATGTCCATACCATAAAACTGTGATGAGAATGATCTTCTTCTTTTTCTTTTTTTTTTACATATATTCATGACACACTTGTTTTGAAATTGTGGAAGGCTGAATAAAGCTGGATTATGCATGCTGGTTGTGAGAATTAACCTATTCATTCCCAAGTGCTTTATGGAGAGCTAGTTGTCAGTTTTACCATACAAGGGCAAAAGGGTGTTACCTCTGCCGTGGTGATGGTCTTTGGTTTGATTTGATTTGATTTATTGGTTTCTGCATTATCATTGTACACACAGAAATGTATTTGTATGTTGGTGGCATATAAACATAAGCATTACTTGTTAACAAAGTTATTTTTTTCATTTCTTCATTCATTACATGAAGTGATTTCATATTAGACTTAAGAGGTGTTGTGCATGACCCATAAAAATGACAATGTTTACAATATCCTATGAAGAAAGAGAAGGCGACCCCTTCCCTTGTTCCGTCCTACTTTCACATCACAAGTCCCACACCAAGTAATTCTCTTATATGTCTTAAGTGAATCCTCGAGACTTGCACTGTTTGCAGTGGATGTGCATGTTGTGATCGAGAGCTGCCATGTTGATGATTTCGCAGAAAAATATTCCTCCTCGCTGCTATTCTCATCCGTCTGTTACTGGCATTCAACAGCGCAGGGGACCTACATGGACCGTCAGTATGCATGGAGACTTGATTTACTGTCGCTGGAGTTCGGCACCTCTTGCTGCACAGCGGAGCAGTAGTACCGTTCACATTACAGTGAACAGATATCGATGGAATTCCCCCTCCCCCTTGCCTCAAACCTCATTGAATATACATAAAAAATGTTTTAGCTACTCATCTGCTTGTGAAGAATTTTGTAAGATTGTTCCTCCTTTAACAAAATACTACAGCGAAACAATATCTATTGCTGTGGGGAGTTCCTGGCCTGTTTCTTGTATTTTTATCGCTCTGCGGTGTAAATTCAGAAGGGTTAAAAGCATAGTTGTTGCGTGCATGTTACGACCGTCGTTAAAGCTGGTGCGCTTCCTGTTTCCTACTAGCGCATCTCCCAAATATTTATGGAAGCTGTAAACAGTCCCTCGGTTGGTTCATCTCAAGCATGTTCTCTGAAGCATGAAATAAATTCTTGGCCATAAAAAAAAAAGGAAGAACAGAAAGGAAAAAACAGGCTGTGGAACCTGTGTTATATATAACATGCAGCGTTAACAATGAAGCAACACTACTCCATGGGCTGCGTGTCTTGTAAGGCTTTATTAAAAGCCTTCTTCAGTAGGCTTTACACATTCAAGAATCATATATTATCACTGATCAGATATATGTATAAATACTTCATGATTACTTTGTCTGAGTCCTTTTTCATTTTCAGTCTTTTAGTTGTTAAATGTTAATATGGTATATCTTTTGATTGTATTTTCTTGGGGGGGGGGATAAACAGCTTTCCACAATGTGCTGCTATTTTTATTCTTTGTTACCATCTTTCAAGGGCAAATATCATATTCACAGCTCTGATATTCAAGGGAGGCATCAAAGTATAACTTCCTTCTGCAAACAGTGTTTAAATCTTCTCAAATTTGAAACAAATTTCATTCTTCTTATAACATACTTCTAGTGTGTATATGAGGACAAAGAACTTCTGTCTCTTTTTGCAATTCCCAATTCTAATCTTTACATTTTCATAGAAAAATTCTCCCTTAGCCCTGCTACTATACTGGTGTAAGAGGTTGCAAATGTGTTTCATTTTCTATGAAAATAAAAATGATCCCAGCTATTTATTGAAGTGTAACATATCTGATAGGGTCACTTGACACTTTGACATTGCCATTTAAGGCAAACTTTTACCACACCACTGAAGAGTTAATTAGAAATTAGAAATGAACTGTTAAAAAACAAAACCAAACTAATGTCACTCGGATGATGAATGAACATCTAGCTTTCTCAAAACCATCACAAGGAAGTGTTTTTTTCCTTATTACAAAACCGTTTTTCAAAATGGCTGTGTGCTGTATACTAACATGTATTATTTTTTGTACCTTTGTAGTAAGGCAAAGGCAAGCTTTATAATCTAAGAGGTGATGTTTATAAGAGTGTTAGGAACTTGTACTGCTTCTATGTTTAGAAGGCAGAAATTTTTACCATGCCTTAAATTTAGAAAACCAAAAACATCAATCATTTGATACATCTGCATTGCAGTAATTGTTTGATATTTGTTTCAGTTTTTACTTCTTGTGGAGAAATGTTACATCTCAAAAGTTATGTTTTGCATTATGGTTCAGAACACGTTAAAAGAATTGTGTTATTCAAACCAGAGTTTCCAATGCATATATGTATTGTAGGTCACTACCCTCATCATGCTGTGAGTAATTTTTCTGAACAAAGACAGCAAGTGAATACAAGCACATGACATATGAATAGCATGAATCCTTTGTGCACAATAGCGGGCTGTAAGCAGTTTCAATGCCCTAAGTGATGGGGATTACCATCTTGCGGTCAAAAGTGCAAATGATATATCCAGCGAAGTGATGAGAATTCAATTTTGACTGTAAGGCGCTCATAGTGACGCAAATTGCCGGGTCCAGATGCCGGAATATTGACATTATCTCGCCTTGATGAATTAGGAGTTACAAATTGGGTGTATTTGCATCCATTAGACGCTGGTTTCGCCCCTCCTCATGTGTGCTCTAATCATTAACATTCTGCAGCACGCAGCGCACGGCACAAGGAATAGAAAGTGTTCGGGTGGACTTTGGCTCCGGCACTGTAGCTGCTCCAGTCTCGTTCGGCAGCCGGGCGTGCGTTAAATTAAATGATGACCCAGATTTTGCCCACCTGGTTTGCAGATTCGACAGAAAATTAGACAAAATGAAGTTGAAGGGTAACGACAAGAGCAGGGCTGAACATTTGATGTACGGCCTAACTCATTCAATAATGTAAAGAGCTGGTGCTGAAAAGGACAGAGGCTGTGGAGAGGGCTGGGTGAAAATTTGTATCACAGGTTTGTGCATGGAGGGAGACTCGGTGTGTGGGCATATTGAAAGCGACTTGTTGTGAACCCATCAGGATAGCCTGTGTGGTCAGATACAAGAAAAAGAGAAAAGGGATGAAGATGCCTTAGAAGGGAATAGCAATGAGTTTATTAATTGCATTGCTGCATACATTTATCAGATTATTTGATAGATAGTCCCAAGAAAGGGACTATCTTTTTTTTTTTCCTCATACTGATTCCCAGGTAGATATCATGAAGGCTGGAATCTATTGCGTTCATTGTATCTTGTAGTTATATGTCAGAATAGGCGGGTAGTATACTAAAGGCCATTATGCTCTATGTATAAGATATTCCTGTGACATTTGTGTGTGTTCTTAGTTTCTGTTTTTGTTAGAAATAGGGCTCCATTTGGCTCTCTTATGATTAATACTCTGTTGGTATATTCACTGCTATGGGTCACACTGTCCTTTTGTTGCTCCAAAAGATTGTTGTTGCTAAAGAAATTTTATGTTTCAAAAGGTAATGTGTGTTCTTTGGGGGTAGAGATACAGTACATTTTATCTGTCTATGGCCACGGTCACCCTTAATAAAACTGCACATAATTTACTTCCCAACAACTTCCAGAAGTTTGAACTTTTCATGAACAAGCTATATTGTACCATCGCTATTTCAGAATTGAAGTCTGTTATGTGACTGTGACAGTGCTTATGAATGTCCCAAATTTTCGTTATGTTTACATGCCAAAAGATTAGACTGAACAAGCAGTTTTTATTGTTTAGAGGACTACTTTTCACACATTTTCTAGGAGAAGTATAGAAACACATTCTGTGTGTCTAGGGTATTCCCAATCTGAACTAGGTAGAAAAATAGTACAGAAAAGAAAAAGTTTTTTTTTCCCTTTATAAACTGGCTGCAAGTTTAGTAACAGAGTCTGTAAACAGGCGAAACATTCCCTATCAACCATGAAATGCTATTTTGAGTCATTCATTGATACTCAAATGGTTAGAAATTTAATGATATTTGTCTGGCTTTGCTGAACATTTCAGTGATCCATGACTTTTGTTTAACTGCTATCATTTAGAGTGATATTTTGGCCATGTTTTTATCAGCTACCTTCATTATTATTCAATCTTTGAGTATAGCAATAATCATATCTTATGACAGTTCTGTGTTTGAAGTAAAACGCTAGTGTCATTCAAGATCAGTCATATATTCAGCTGCATATTACATTACTATCTCAGTAATATCTTTGGTTATAAAGTTATAATTTCTGAAATGTGTGAATTGTCGCCCCCAAAATGAATCAAAGAATGAATGAATGAAATTACTTACGCATGTATAACTTTGCAACTTTTTCATGAACTATAGTTCAATATCTACATTAATATCAGTATTTGAATTCAGTATTCATTGCAAGATCAGTATTAATCACAGAGTATGCACAAACACAGACAAGTCAAGGATCATGCTCTGTTACTTGTACTGTGATAGGTAGGGTCTAAGCCCCTAAGTCATATCTGGAAAAACTGTGAACCAGGTCATGTGACCAGTGAGAGGTGGCAGCTCCGTTGGCTGGTGTGCTCCCGTGTGGATGCCTATTATTAGCCCTAGCAGCTCCATCATAATTTCCGTGAGGAATGGAGTCCCTGGAGTGCCGGGCCAAAGTGTTGGCCGTGGCGGACCTGCGAGGGGGTACATTTTACAAGATGCAGGCTAGGAGCCGATGATTGGTGAAAGGAGGGGATGGGGGGGTGGGGGTGGGGCGATGTTGCCGGCAGGCACAGGGAGGGGGGATCAACTGTAGCTGCCTGATTGCCAACAATGAGGAAACGTCAGGGCCCCTTAATAAGGCAACATTGATGGGAATTTAGGGTCCTCATCGTCTAGCCGTTGGTGGAAGCCTGCATGTGATGTAGGCTCCGTGTGTATCGCCGTGGAGACGGGATGGTTGCTTCTTGGAGCGGAGTGAAGTGAAGGAGTAAAGCCACAATCCTGGAACTCATTCTCCGAGATTAGATTGATGATGTGGAGAAACACTCAAGTTTGTATCCCTCGTGATGTATTGAAGATGAATTATGGATACGATGTCTACATTTCCTTCTTACTTCAGGTTTATATAATCCATGAGTTACAGTTACATCTATTTTAGATTGTTCATATGCCTTCATGGTGTTTCAATTTATGAGTGTTACGTTGCATCAAATTGAATGTGTTTCATTGAAAGACAATTTGACAACTTTTTCCCCATCTGTGAGATGCACATGATGTTGTCTAAATGTAATGGAAAGCACATTGTGTATGTTATTAAAATGCTTGGCAGTGTTTTAACCAGGTTGACCATGGGTACCTTTTCTTTGTAATATCCACATTAGATTTGAATGCATTATTAGTCTATTTTGCTGAGTTTAATACATGGATATCCCTCTTTAACTTCATTTTCTATTCAAGTATAGACTGATAAAGAGCTGGAGAGATGATAAGTGCAAATCTCAAAGCTTGTAGTGTAAAGTACACAAAATACAGCACCTCTGTCATGAACAGTTTAATTTTTGGGATACTCTTTTTGAAGAATCTTGTGGAAAAATGTTTCAGTTGTAACATCAGATAAATCTCATGAAAAACTATAGACAAGCGAGTAAGTTGTGAGAATTAATTTTGATGGGTGTGTGAATAACTAAATGTACAACATAAAAAAGTTTGAATTTCCCTCAGGATTTGAGCTGTCAATTCTTTGAATATATTATTTTCTTTTGTTAGTAGTAAGGCATTCTTTGAAGTCAAACAGTTAAAATGTGATATCAAGTCTATCAGTTGACTTTTGTCCATTCCCCAGTTTTGTGAAAATAGTATTAAAAAAGACAGAAATGATATCTTAATGTGCTCACTGCAAGAATTTATGAATGTTGACTTAAATACTATAATGGATGATACCATTTCATTTCTACTGAAATTGTGGAAAGTAGTCAAGGGAATCTGGCAAAGTGCATTTATCTTTAGATACCTACTGGTATGTTTGATGAACAATGTGTGTAAAAAGTGACACAGTGGTAAATTAAAACTTGAGAAAGGAACCAGATATATGCTTTAATGAGGAATGTTTGATTTATATCGTGTGACCATGGGTCAAATATAAATGGAGAAAAGAATGCAGCCAAAGGATAACAGAATAGTGCCTACTTGAACATTGATTTTCATATGCAAACACAAAGCAGTTTGAAGTCATGGCTTTTTAGGCAATGCCAAATGTGTAATATATACCGCATTAATTTACAAATATGTGCATTTTCTAATATTAGGAAAGGGAAGTAATGACAAAGAGGTAGAAGATTATCAAATATCAGTTTTGCAAAGATTTATAGAAATACATGTTGCATTTGTGCACTTGGTGATAAAATCAATTGTTGATTTTTTTTTTAAAGTCATTGGAGAAGTTCACTATAATAAAAGGTATACAGTATACACAATCATCCCACTTACCCACCCACACCCACACTCACACACACTCACATATACACACACACATATACACAAGTGCAATGTGCGCTAGCCAGCTGTTCCGCTATATATAAACTCTCCCTCGCTTAACATCAGACGCAGGCATAACATGCCATGTACATAGACACTAACTGGGTCATGGAGCAGTACGGTGCCCGTCATTACGTTGGGGAAGCCACATATATTATGCACAGGCCAGGCAGGAAAATAAGGCCTTACAGTTACACACCACATATTCTCTCCCTGTTCACTCTCCTCCGAACCTCCTCCGGTCCACACATGTGCATTGCGTTATCTCTCCCCCAGAGTGCGCGGCGGCTGCGGCTGTGTGTCTGAGTGTGTGTTTGTGTGGAGATGGAGAAGAAGAAGAGAGAGAGAGAGAGAGAGAGATGGAGACCGGAGGAAGGGAGATTATATACTAGTGGATGGCTGGATAGAGAGAAACAGACAGGGCTGTGAGATGGTGTGTAGGGTGAGATCGTGTGTACAATAGTGAGAGATGTGGAAAGAGCGGTAGTAGATAGGGTGAGTGCATTTTTATACGTAAGAGGGGAAGGGGGAAATGAAAATGAGTGATTGATGAATATACCTGTTCCATGTTGAGAGAAAGAGAGAGAAAGGGAAGGTGGGAGAGGGGAAAAGAGACAGACCTGAAGTGTAAAGGAATAAGTGTTGTAACTGACATATACGTGTATATGTGTGTGTGGTACATCACAGCAGCGTTTGGAAGCTGCAGTATATTTCATATGTTGTCAACTCGCTCTCGAGAAAGAAAGGATAGATTTGATCACACCTGAATTCACTGCCTGAAATTGAATAACAGGCCAAGTACCCAGTACACCCAGCGCTTGCAGGGTGCATTATGTGATTTCTCAAATACATTACATGTGTCTGTACATTTCATATGCATGCACGCACGTCTGTATGACAGATGTATTGAGCTTCTACCACTGGCATACCTCCTGTTGCGTTGATCAATACCTACACCATTTGTGAGCCAGTAATTCAGTCTCGTGTTTAGCTTCCACGCTGCGTTTTGGCTTTGTGAATGAACGCAGATCAAATACATCATTTCTACCTAACTCTCAATTGTTAACAGACTCCAAGGGTGCATTTTCCTCCACTGTACATTCATTTTGAATGAAAGCTGTGATATACAAGCAGTTGATCAGAAAGAGCGGAGTATAATCTAAAATAAGTAATAGCATTTATCACCAGTGGAATGATGACAGATTTTCCATCATAATATCCTTTGGGCATGTCAAAATATTAACATAGTCTAGCAGCACTATGCTATCTCTTTCATATGAGTTCATGTTTGCTGTGTGTTTGAAAAGCTGAAGTCAGATTTTTGAACCCAGTATAAGCTTTCCTGATCTCAAAAGAGTTTTTTTTTTTTAAGAATGTGAAAACATTCAGTAATCATGAACAGAACATGTGTTTCGTAGAACTTCAGTATAAAGTGACATTTCATATTTGTATTAAAAAATGTTTTAAAAAAAAGAGTTCCCTGCCGTTTACTTCCTTGTCACAAGACCGAGACAGCATACTGTAAAAGTTATAATTTTTAAAATTTTTGCACATTTGACACAACTGAAAACCGGTGCAAAAATAAAAGCGCATGATTATTTTTGCATGCAAACATATGTTCCAGCAGTTCATGTCTTGATTCTGCGGAATTAAAATCATGTGAAACTCATCCTACCCGGCCAAGCGCAAAAAATTACTCACACAAAAATTTTGATTTTTACAGTACCAGGTAATCCTTTTGCCAATCAGATGCTGAAACCCACTGTCATTTCAAATGGTCGTGACATTATTATTGTATGATGCTCTATATTTAGTGGGTCTAATTTTTCACAAATCGGAACTTCCTTAATTACAATTTCGCGAGTGGTTAAATTTGTGAACGGGAAGTACTGTAATGAACAGAGAAATGTACGCATGCACGTTGCATTATGGTCAGGTTCAGATTTTATATTTTTGCATGTTCTTGAATTTGCAAATGGCATCTGACTAAGCTGGAAATTTGCAAAAGTAACCTCGCAAAGTATGTGGCATACAGTATGGGTTCCATGTCTCTTAATTTAGAGCGCTTTGTTCCCTTTGCCTAACTGATGGATAACAATCAAGACAACTCTTTCTCCTTCTTTATTCCCTCTGAATGTGGCTAAAATCTGAATTGCTAATAATCCTGTTGTGCTTGGTGATTTGGAATCAAGGAAAGATTTCCACTTTTACTGTGATTGGATATCAATATAAAATGTGGTAAATCTTTTTGCCATTCTCGCACAAACCGACACTGATATATAAAGAGTGATAAAACGCAAACACTTCGTATCCTATGTATTTTGGGCCACAAGAATTTTATAGTCAACTATCAGTAGCATGCTATCAAAACACACACACACAAAAGAAAAAAAAAAAAAAACTTGCCAAATGCTAAATTCAGTTCAATGAAAATTACCACTTGTGCAATAAAGTCATCAGTGAAAAAACCATCTCTTTGAGAAATGATTTTCTTGAGCAGTACTATGCATACAGTAGTTTTTAAAATTAATTTGTTAGAAGAGAAGATATAAAAAGGGGCCTCCAAGCTGAGGAAGACTTTGGCTTTCAACCTGTTCATTGCTTTAAAAACACATGATCTTTAGCATAAGTATGATTTCTGTGAAGAGAAAACCAATAAATAGTTGATTGTATGTACAGAATTCATCAAGGTTATATATTCTGCATTTAACTGCATCTGTAACTGTATCTGTTTGTGCATTTTCATGATATCTGTACATCCAGTGCTTGTTGCTTCTAACTGTTAGAGAGCTTTTGCTTCTGGACGAAAGTGCTGCAGGTTTAGTTTAGCAGCTGTGCTTGTACACTTAGCATCTTGTCTCTTAGTGCTGTCACACTGAAAAAAGAGATGAAACATGATGAAAAAAAGTACTTTGACCTCCTCCCCTCATTTGTCCTGATTCATACTTTCATATGTGTATTATGCAATGTGTACAAATGAATCAAGACAGGTATGCTATTTTGGCAGACTGTAGTAAATTTTTGGTTTCATTGATGACTTGGCAACTGTGTGGCAGTTCTAACAGGAGACATCAAATACAATGTGTGGGACTGATCAACTGTATGTAACTTTGTAATTTGACATGGTGGTGGACAGTTAAAAATCAGAATTTGGAAGTAAAGGGTGAAATTTACAAATTTCAGAGAGCTGTTTATTGCAGACCTCATTGATTTGGTTCCAGACACTAGTATTAGAAATGGGTATTTCGACAGTAAAAGGTACATTTCCGAGATGTGGCTTAGATATTTTTTCTCAAAAATATGAGTTGTGTTTTGTCTTACCTTGTTGCGCATGTTATACACTAAGTCTTGAAGTGCTGTAAAACACATGTTCAGTAGATTTTAGAGCTGGTATTTACAGTTGAAAAACAAAGATTCAGTGAGTATTCATTATTTGACCTTCATATGTATAGTACATGGATGTCTGTCCAGTGTTGCATGTATTACGCCAAAATGTTTCATTTTGGCACAATTTCTAATAGATTGCTACTTTGAAGCAATTTTTGGGCATAGTTATTCTCAATAAGGTGTTCTAAAAGATGGTATTGTAACATCCCTGAAATGTACCCTTTTACTGTGGAAATGCCCAACTGAAATTTACTATGTATTCTTTATCTGAGAAAGAATATATAGAATGGGTTACATCAGTTCAGTCTTCACATATCCCCCCCCCCAAAAAAAAAAAAATGCCAATTTCAGATGAAAACATTTAAATCCCCTATATGTGTAAAGAGTAGTTATGAATCCAGTTATATAGAGGCCATTGATTTAAAGTCAGCAACCAAAATCAACAATGGTTATGTGACCAAGTACAGCGAGAATACCTCAAATAAAAGAGAAATTTTTAGTCCATCTTCGTACCTCTTTGTGTGTAGTGGTGTAAAGCCCCTGGATGTCATATTATCCTGTGACTGCAATGCCGAAATGCTTTGGGGAAACATTCTCTTTGTCAAAGTTGTATAAATTTTTGTAGAGGTGTATATGCTTGAAATTCAGTTAAGCAAAAGTGGGAGAGAAAATTACCAGCTTTGCTATGATGTAAGTTTTATGACAAAGCTATGGCACTGCCACTTTCAATACACCATGGCATATGGTGGTACAGTTGAACCTCTATTATCCGGCCTCCCTTTATCCGGATCTCTCTATTATACGGACGCAATCTCGCCGTGATTTTTGTTTTAATAATTACGGGCGGAAAGGGGGATTCCTAACTCCTTGAGAACTCCTACCCAAACACACATGAATTACATATTACTTCCAATATGATTAACATACATTGCATCAAATTTCCTTCCAAATTGCTTACCTTCAGACATGTCAACATCCCGAAACATCCCCAAATGTAACAATGAAAAGGTTGCAGTATACACATTACTACATGTGGTACTACAATGGGCTTCATCAGTACATGTGTATGTATATGTACATGTATAAAGCATCGAGTCTCCCGTATCCGGCCAAATCCCTTATCCGGATGAGCCCCGGTCCCGACTTGTCCGGATACGAGAGGTTCAACTGTATATTGATCAGTGTGTGAGGACAGTTGTGTGTTTGAGCAAAATGCGCAAAGTTGGCAGGCCATTGACTGCGTCAGGCATGCGAATGTGGCACCCAAAGAATGAAAGACTAACAATCAGCAGTGAAAACCATGACAATGTAATCCAGCACCATGCAGATCAGTGAAATGTGGGGGGGGGGGGATTTGATGGATAAAATTATATACAAACAGGTGCAAAGCAGTGTTAAACACGTGTAATATCAATTTGTTTGAATTTTTTATGATGCAGTGAGAAAATGACAGTTTTATAAAAGGATAATGCAGTGTATGATGATGGTGATGATGATGATCCACAGCATTTGTATAGCGCCATATATCTGTTGTAGAAACATTCACAGGTTCAGACTCCTCCAAGAGAGTGAGTAATTGAATGCCTGGTGAAAAAAAAAATGACAAAGATTGTTTGGACTAGAGCTGTATAGTTATGATGAAGCTAAAATGGTATATCACTAAGGTTTCATTTCAAAGTATAATGATGCAACATTGAATACAAAAATGCCATCTAATCAAATACCAAGTGTTTATCTTTTAGCCCAAATAATACAAAATTGACATGTATGTAATACACCTGTCTTGCAGGACACACAAGAAATTAGGCACAACCTGTATGTCTGCATATCATCCACTCAGACATTGTTATGCACTGACATGCATACTCTGTGTGAAATTACTGATACCACTCACATTCACAGACTTTCAGCACAGAGTGAAAATTTCAACAGAGATAAGGGTTAAGGCCTGCACTACATCTACTCTATTCTACCGAGCACTAGTACCTTTTTAAAGACATCGTAGGTTCATGATTGTGAACATCCAATTCTACCATAAGGAGCACATGCAGTGCAAAATTTGTGTGCTAAAACTGCCACGACCGCCAACAATGCTTACCATTAGTATGCTGCTTGATCGTCCAATGTCCAATGCCATAATGAAACGGGGCTCCATAATCATCCATGTTGTTTGTTGTCATGTTTTTATTTTTTTATTTTTTTTTTTTGGGGGGGGGGTATAACACCCACAGTGTGCCTTCATGCACACTGACACCTAGTACTGTACGAGCTGAAATTTTCGCGTACAGATATTTTCGCAAATTGCTACTTGGAGGACATCTTCACGTGTTGTTAATTTCGCGGTTGCGAGGGTCTACCTGAACTTAGTTATTTGCGGGTTGTTATTTTTGCGTGTCGTTATTTTCGCGGTTCAAAGGCGATTCGCGAAATTCGTGAAAATAAAACCACCGCGAAAATTTCAGCTCGTACAGTAGTCTCTTCACATCTACATAAGAAAGCACATACCTTTTACAGTTGCTATGAGTGTCTTTATGGACTTTCCTGTGCTTTTCCTTGCAAAGTACATTGTGCTACGTGATGTAATAGGCAGAAACTTGATCCTTGACCTAATGACCTTCTGGCAAAAATATTGTTTGCTCAGCATTCACATTTGACTTATTTCATCTTTGTGATTAGTTTTAAAATATTTATGATGACAGATTCGGAGTCAAGGCTAGACAAGTGGGGAATCTTGTATCTGGCTTTCTGTAAAGCAGAGTATTGACTCTAAGCTTAGCCTGGATCTGTTCTGGTCTGTGGGGTTAACTTCTTTTATTGGAACCAGGTGCTATCTCATGTACCCTTCTGATTTTGGTCCACTGTGATTATGAAGGTTAATACCCTGTATTGATTGAATAATTAATGCAGTCTTGAATGAAGAAACTTTGTTCAGATGTCTGTATATGTAACAGGAAGATCTATAAATCGTTTTGGTTGCAGTGAGTGGCTGCAGGCTGGTCATATGATATGAGGTCAAGTGAAAAAAAAAATAATTAATAAAAGAAGGGAAAAAAAGGAAATTTTTTTCTTGTCAGATTTTCGGAGAGAGGTGATATGGGAGGTCCGTACTGCTAGTATTCGATATCTTACAACATTTCCAATCTGAAGCCGCTTCATATAGGTGCAATCACAAGCTAGCTCGAGGTGCTGGTGTAGTTTTGCACTACCTCATATAATAATATTCAATCATGCACAGACTAACCAGAGACATTTCATAACCTAAAATATTTACATCTGAAACTCCAAACTCAGGAAAAATTTGAATATTTGCCATTACGTTTGACACTTTTACATATTTGTGAATGACTTTACAATGCTGCTGTGTACATTGTATGCATTAAACCTGATAGCTGCGCTACCATGTACCCATTCATATACTACTGCAACCAACTGCAAAGTACATTTCAGAGCTTCAATTCAAGCACTGTACACCTTATATTTAGCGAGTCTAAATTTTCACAATTCAGGACTTCCCAACAACTTCACGAGTGGTGGAATTTGCGATCATGGAGTCCTGTACTGAACGAAGAAATACGATATGTGTACATCACATTTTTAATTAATTGTCAATATTTTTGCATGTCTTTAATTTCTGCAAATAGCTGGTGAATGAGCCATGCAAAGCACATTTGGCTGTATCATCAGTCCATAATGTATTTCCACCTATTCGTATCTGTGTGCTCATTTTGTAGTGAGCTCAGAAAACTGCAGTGGCCGGGTTTAATAAAGATTTGACAAAGATAAACTATTGTGTAACACAATATTTTCACAGCATAACATTTTCGCAAATTGGAGCCGACAGCCTTTTTTGCGGCATGAAATTTTCATGATTTGCCTCTAACATTCAATGCGTATAGTGTAGACAAGAACTTTCACGTGCATTTTAATTTCCCGAATCCTGGCTCTTGCAAAATTCGCAAAATTAAAATGCATGCGAACATTCCTCGTTTGACAGTAATGTTGTATGATCAGGAAATACACTTCCAATGTGGAGCTTTTCAAATCTTTGTTCTTATATTCTTTGTGGCCCCAAAAAGGGTGAGACTTCTGCTCATCTGATGTGTTGTTCCTACAAATGTGATGCGTCATCAAATTTCCCCCTTCGTAATACACTATGTGATCAAGCCAGATGATGCTATCTAGTGAAATTACGTTGAGCTGCGAATCCACCAAACTGTAAAATTGCCATGAATACCATAGTGACATGCTGTCCACGATAGTTGTTAAAAACCTTTTCAGGGGTGTCATGAATATTTGGCAAGCCATCCTAATTCGTAAACCTTCTTATGCCTAATAAATGATGAAGGTTGAACCTTGAACCAGAATAGTATATTAAACAACCAGGATTAAAGGGTTAAAGAAGTATGGCAATTCTTGAGACTTTTTGTCTATTCCTTGAATTGTCTTCAAGATAAAAAACACAACAACTCAAGATTCCATGTTACTATTCATGTTGAAATTACCCGTTAGAACTAAACTAGAAAAGCACTTGGAGAGCACAGCCTCCACCAAGCAGCTCATTTCTACCCATACATGCATACTGAAAATAGCCCAATTTCCCAATGATAGCTATAAAAAAAAAAAAATGATGTTTACCTCATCAGCTTCCTGCAGTGTGGCTCCTCAAGTAGAGCACACGCTTTAATACTCATATGCAAACCTCAAATGCATGCAGCTTGAACTCCCAAGTTCATTGACCCTATTGCCCCCCCCCCACAAAAAAAAATCCTTCAAAAATTCATGAACATTCCCAAATCACTACCAAAATCTAATCATCTTTTCCTTGTGTTGTCAATTTTTCCTGTAATTCTCATCCAAATCCATTTCAACCTTTTGAGTTATTTTGCAAACAGACAAACCATTGCCGACAAAAAAAAAGAAATATATAACCTCATGTCTTTGCAGAGGTAATAATCAGTCCATCATGTTCATATCATGAATTATCACATGCTACAGTGAGATAATTTCCATTTGAAAAAATAATAGAATTGGACTGTGTATATGTCTGCTCCAAAACGAATGCACTTTGTACCTCATGATAACAATTACCCACGTTGTCAAATCTGCTGCTTCCCCACATTTCTCTTCATAGTTTATTCAACGGCACCCTCGAGCTGTTGCAATCTCACCCTCGAAATCCATCACATGAAATCTTGATTGGTACAGCCATTGGATCAAGTCTGTATTGTGCATATGCATGCGGTACTGTAAAAGTGGTTTCTTTCACGTTCAGATACTTTCGCGGTTTCCATCGGTGCCAACCTTTTTGCGTGTGTTTAAATTCGCGGTTAGCAAAATCTGTGAATTCACAGTCGGCAAAATCTGTTTTATTTTGCACATGAAAACCCAAACTATAATCCAGTTATTCTTTTATTTATCAAATAGAAATTGAAATGAAATGCAGACTTACCTGAAATCCCGTCTCTCGAGTACATTAAAACATGCTTGTACCTACATTGCGCAGTATCGCTGTGTGTGTGTGTTGACCATCAATACACTCAATGCGCGGAATCTTCGTGTGTGCATGTGCACAATAGCGTTGTAACAAGGGGCGGGTTCAAAACATTTCCTTGCGTGGTTAATTTCGCGCGACTTTTCAAAACATTTTCGCGTGAATGTTAAATTCGCGGTTCAACCTCAAAGCACGAAAATAAATACACCGCGAAAGAAACCACTTTTACAGTAGATGGTGCACACAGAATGGAGGAAGATCCATGCAGGAAAGATCTGTTATCTCCTCCATTCATGTCTCAAAGTCTCCTGTGGGTCAAAGCTGTATCTTTTCATTACCTCCGCCATGGGAGGAGGTTATGTTTTCATTACCGCTGGTTTGTTTGTTTGTTTGTTTGTTTGTTAGTTTGTTCATTAGTTAATTTGTCCGTGTGCAAAATATCTCAAAAAGTAGTTAACGGATTGGGATGAAACTTTGCAGGAAAGGTTGAGAATGATACAAGTAACAGATGATTAAATTTTGGTAGTGATCTGAGAATTTTTTCGGAATTTATGAAGGATTTTTGATATATTGACAGGTAGGATCAATGAACTTGGGAGTTCAGGCTGCGCGTATTTGAGGTTTGCATGCGCGCCCTAAAGTGCGTGCTCTAGTTTCTGCTAGGGCGAGGCGCACCGTGCAACTGAGGGTTTATGACATAACAAAGGCTTCTCTATTGGGAAATTGGGCGACTTTCAGCACACTTATAATGGGTGGAACTCATTGATATCTCTATGGAAGAACAAGATCAGTGGTGGAAATGAGCTGCATGCTTGGCGGAGGTCTGCGCTCTCAGAGTGCTTCTCTAGTTATTATATTTCATTAGCTGAGAACCAGAAGGGCTTTATAGCAGTTTTTTGTGGGTAACAAGTTATTGGTATCATGTTGCAGAGCTTGATCTCATCTACAGTATGGTGTCAATTTTAAATTACTTTCATTTTCAGTAAAATGTTAGAAATCAAAACCACAAGGGCACTATTTGAACCTATATTTACAACCATGCTTAAAAATCTACCCAATATTAGATAAATTTTTAACTTCTTGAAAATTGATTGCTTTGTTTTTATTCGTGCCCAAATCTTCGAACACGATAGCACCCTTTTGGTTCTCAGCTGATGGTTTTCAGCTGATGATTAATATGATCGTCCATTTCAGTTGCAGAATGATCAAAAGCCTTTTACTTGCTAAATTTGTATTTGAATCTTAACACACTGGCAATATATTTTGAATTATTCAAGTAATTGTTTTTCAGTCCAGATTTCAAATTTTTGTACATATCTGTATGCATCTTATTCAGATTTAATTAATTTACCCATTTCATCCAATCTTTCTCCATTGTAACATGTGCAGTGGAATTTAGAGTTGCCATTAAATGATAAAGGGACCATTATTTCTGTGGTTGATTTTCCATAAGACTTGATGAGTCAAGTGTTTATTTTGACAACCTATATGTTTACATGCCAGTACCATTTGCCTTGGTGTCATATGATTTGATTCTGTTGGATTTAGTACAATTTTCCTGTTAAAAAAAAGGTGATATAATTGAAATGAAAATAAAATTGCTTGAAATATATGTTTTTTGCTTAAATTTTTGAAGTCATCATTTGGAGCTACAGTAATTTTATGACTTGTTGAATAATCTCAGCAAGGATACAAATAGCAATACTATTATGCAATACTCATGAGTATGTGGCTATACTGCTTGCAATCTTCAATTTCAGTGGAAAATCTTTTTATGTGTGGTACGAGTAGTTGTGTGTGTGTTAACCCATTGAGGATGAGTCGCGAGTATACTCGGGCAAGGGTTTATGGGAAATGCATGTTGTAACAAAATAAGCCCGTCCTCAACGAGATAAAAGAAAGGTAGAGCCAGGCGGTAATCTGCTGCAAGGGGATTCCCCCAAACATTGTATATAAATATAATTATGTATAAAGTAGTATGTGTTTTGGGGAGAGACAGGTGCACTCATGCAAGCACCTATTAATTCTCTCACTAATGGCTGTAAATGATGACCATGCTAGTTATGTTTTCATGTTTTGATGCTCACAAAAGCATTAACAAAGTATGATTAAATTTACATCATATGAAAGCGATTAGCCAGATACATTTGGGCATCTCCCTCCCTCCATGTTTTACAAACATAGCATATTTCTATTAATGACTCAGTGTCATTAAATGTTTGTAAAAACCTTTCTGGAATGATATATTGAATCGAATGACATTCCCATTTCTTTGAAACACTGATACACTGATTTGCTGACCCATCATAGGTCATGATTAGATTTCAAAATTATTAATGAAAGCTTGCTGAACAATAAACTCTTGACAGTTTCACTGATTTTTTGGGAGATGTGTGCCCCATGTGAAGTATTCCTTCCAGATTAATATTTTCTTTACAAGTACTTTGTGAAAAAAAGGTACTTTTTTGGTCACTTTGTTTCTACTGGAGTATGTTTACATGTTTGTTTTTTGGATTTTCTAGCCCAAACTGAATACGGGCTTTAAAGGGACTGTACAGTGCTGGTTGAGGTGAGGATTCAACTTGTAACATTTTAGGAGATATTTAGAAACCACTCTATGAAATGTTAAAGAGCATACAATTCTAAGAGGAATCAAAAGTTTATTTGATGAAAATCGGTTTTGAAATGACTGGGATGTCTAAAAACAAGGTAAAACAAAGAGATGCTAATAAAAGTCATGGCATGTCAATTTTATTAGGATTACTTTTTTGGATATCTTAGCTATTTCAAGGCCAATTTTCATCAAATAAAAGTCAAATCCTTCTTGAAATTACATGCTCTTTCATATTTCATAAGAAGTTTCTTATCATCTCACCAAAAAATGTTATAAACCTGAATCCTGGCCTCGACCAGTACTGTACAGTCCCTTTAACACTGTGTTTGCAAGTCGCGAAAACAATGAAAGGAGGGGCTGGTGTCTCTGCGGGCTGGTCTCATCCGTCATCATGGTTTATTGAGAGCCCCTAGCCCCGGGGCAGTGATGGGAGATGTGCGTCTTTGTCACACCATCGAGCTTCATCAGAATCACTCGGGCGTGACAACGTTGGCCTGGGTGTGTGCGGGATGGTTACAGCTTTCAACAGTTGGCAGCAGATCGGGGAATGATGAGTGGGGAAGGAGGACAAAAACAGAATAAGAAGGAATGAAACAATGCTCAGGTGTGCTGGAGTTCATGTGGAGGTCACAGATACTGCCCATCCCCCCCCCCCCAAAAAAAAAAGATGAAGAAAAACAGAAAGAAAGCTAAGAGTGTAAGTCTAAGAGAGCAGTTGTAAATCTTGCATTAAATACAGAAACCAGATTCTAACACCTTACATTGATGTTATTGCAAAAGAAACATTTTTTATTAAAGACAGAGAATGGAAGAGATGAACACGTATAACGTAATAAAGTATCTGTCATCAGATATATATGTCATATGCTCATGTGCTCAACAATATGTGACCCGCTACAACAAAAGGATCCTAAAGTCGCTGACAGCTGAGCAGAGAAAATCGAGTTTGAAGTCAAATCATCAAAATTGGTCAAAACAATCGGATTTCCGTTTTTGGCATAATTCTGTAGTCTAATGTTTTGTCATCATCTGCCGAAATTTCGAAGCTAAATGATAATAGGAAAGGCAAGAAATCAGCATTTTTCTAGGTCATGATTTTCCGACTTTTAACGTACAACCTGTAACAAACGTGTCCGAAGATTTGGATTTAGCGCCGCAGCTAGACTCTGCCCCTAGCAACGAGGGAGTGATCTCATTGGTAGTGCTTGGCACCCTGATTACTGATTGGCCGTGGGTAGATCGCTGGCGCTAAGCTTGAATGAACATCGTGGAGGTTGCTAGGAGCATGCCTTCTATTGTCAAGTGGGGGAAAACTGTCTCGCCTTCCGTCGATCATGGTAGCGTCGGAAGGAAAACTTTGAAGCCGTTTTTCTCGAAACTCTGATTTCCTCAAATCATCGATCTCCACAACCGAGTACTTTTATGACTTGTGCTATACATGAAATTAAAGTAGAAGAGTAAGGGAATAACGTCATGCAATTTCCAGAAAATTGTTCTCCCCCGACTTTAGGATCCTTTTGTTGTAGTGGGTCACATATGGCACATCATTCTCTTACCGTATATTCTGCTCTCAAAACAGATTGTATATAAATGAACAAGATATTGTAAGAGTTTCATGCAAAATTTATTATTTCTTGAGATAAATGTTTTGAGCAACATTGTGTGACAAGCTTAATTTATATATCTTTTTTTTTTTTCTGCTGACTTGCACCTTCCTGAAAGTTGGAGAAATAATTACTTTAGCTCTTTTACTGTGTAATCCTCTATGTGCATTAAGTAACAGATTGGCATAGAAAACCTCATAGTGCTGTACACACTAGGAGCAGTCAGACAAGAGATTGAGATGTTCAAGATCTCGAAGTTTGCCAGGGTGACTGCAAATTTCCAGCAAAACTTCCTGCAAAACTTCTCTCAAAATTAGACTTTCCACTCCAACTGAGGATATTTCCCCCACCCCTGCCAAACTTCTAAATCTTTTGCCAGTGTGACCACAGAAACTGACGCTTTCTGATCTTTGTTGGAAATGTGACCAGTCCACCATCTGTTTGTGGGCGGAGCCTCTGAAGCACGCGGTTATTGTGATGAACAGGAACGTATTGTTACGTCACAGTAATCAACTGTCAGACAGTGTACTCTTTCTTCTTTCTTGCGCACGTGCACGACCGGACGACGACAGATCTTAAACTTCTTCATCTTTTGCCAGTCTGACCATGCCTATATCTAGTGTCTAAAGGCCATATGGCACCAAAAGGGTGAAATCTTTTAAATTGTTCTGATGCTTCTTTTTAGTTTCTCATCGGAAGTTTGTGCATGATGATTTGCAAATTCTCTATCAGAATTTGTCATTTAATCTGATCTGTGCTCTAAATATATTAATGCATACGTGAATTTGTACTTAAAGGGGATGGTTAGTAACTGATCAGTGGGAATCAGTGGGAATGCTGGGGGATGATTGTTCCAATCCTTGTGGGATGATTGTTCCTATCCTTGTGGGATTCATTATAATCTATTGTTGTGAGAAAATTATTTGCTTCAAAATGGTCTCATTTTCAGGTAATGTGCAGTTAAATCACCCTGTCACTGTACAGGCATGCTAACCTGGAAACATTAAACTGCACTTTACTCGAATATGAGACCATTCTGAAGCAAATAATTGTCACACAACAATAGATACATAATGTACTCTTAAATGAATCCCACAAGGATTGGAACAATCATCCCCCATTATTCCCACTGATTCCCACTGATCAGTTACTAGCCATCCCCTTTAACATTATTTTCACTGTTTCATGATATGTTTTCTTCCTTTTCCTTTCTCACTATTGTCATGATAACTTGTTTAGCTGCAGCATATCAGTATTGTTATCAATATCATCATCATCATCATCATCATTAATGTTGTTATCATTATCTTTTTTTAACACCATGTACTGTATAAGCTGTTATTTTCGCGTACAGATATTTTCGCGAATTAGAAGGTGACAGACATTTTCGCAAGATGTTGGTTTCGCGAATTGACACCAACGCTATCTTGCATATCGTTACAGTGTATGGCGACATTTTCGCGTGTTGTTAAACCCGCGATCCAACTGTGATTCGTGAAATTCGCGAAAATTAAACCCTTGCGAAAATAACCACTTATACAGTATTTCAACCATAGCTCCAGAAAATGTTTTTGTTGTTGTTGCTGTTGTTACTTTTTTTTATATAATCAGAATAGTTGATAGAACTAGTCTGGGTATGTTAGTTTCCCCTGCATTAAGCTGTTCCTTGAATAAAAAATGCCAATATCGAGCCCATTAAACTAATTTCAGAGAAAAATTAATACCAATATAAAGCATGCTTTTAATGAAATCCATCACTCTTGAATATTTCTTTGAAAAATCACTATTGAAAACGTAGCTGGATTTGTATACATAGCTCCAATTTCCACTATGCCTGATAATGCTGTGATAAATGAGTATGCAATGTCTTTTTACCAGAAAATTTATTGTAACTAGTTTAATCACCACATCCATGGTATGGATCATTACCCGTGCAGCAAGATTTCCATTCGGTAATGGAGTCAGCTGTCATGTTTAATGGCAGCTTAATTAATATCCGTTATTGTTACTTTTTGCCAGAAATATTGTTTTTTTCTTTCTTTTTTTTTTGTGTGTGTGTGTCATTAGAATACTGTAGATTATTTTCAAATAGTGAAATAATGGTCCAATATATCTTGCATAGTCCCAAATTGAGAGATGGGCACGTTCTCATCAAGACAAGAGCATTCATTTGATTCACAATTTTTCTGCTGACTAGTGAGAACCATTTTTATGCCTGTAGTGGTCTGGGTAATATCAGTTGAGAATTAGAAGGGCATTGATTCCAGCAATGTTGCTTGAGGCACTAACAACGTTTTGGCCCTCATTACCTCACAGTATATGACAAGCTTCCTAGCCATGCATGGGCAGTATTGATACAATCAATGAAATACTGCATTAAAAGTATATTTCATGGTGTTCTTATTATTGTGAATTTTGCTTGTCAGCTGATACCCATAATATTGACCACTCACAAAATACAGGGTGTATTGCCTCCCAAATCAAATGCACTGTATATTATTTCTAAGGAGGGAGAAGGAGTATTATTCATTTCCCATTCCATCTCTGTAGTATTCAAACACTTATGAACTGATCTTACAAGTCCCAATTTGAAAAAGATCACACTTGCAGAATATATGAAGAGCTTACTTGCAAAAGGGCCCAAATCCATTTTTTTTTAAATCATGGTAGTTCTTTACATGTCTAATAGACATTCACCATGTGCGTCAAACTGACTGTATAGTCCAACTCCTTAAAGTTTCAGGAAGTGTGGTAAAAATCATTGCAATATAAAATTCGTGTTTTCTTTCAAAAGGGCCTTTATGCAGACTTTATCTCTTTATCATGTATCCTGATTGGCTAAAGCAAAGCCACCACTGGCTTTCCTGACGAATAAAAAATCAACACACAACCAGCTGAGCAGAATACTCTGTCTGAAGATGTGGTGTGAAAACTGAATCAACCATGTCAAAGATTATGATGATGATGATGTTGATATGGTGATGATGATAGTGGTGGTGGTGATGATGATGATGATGATGGTGATGATGATGATGATGAAGAAGAAGATAATGAAGAATAAAGATGTTGATGGTGGAAAAGGGATAGTTAAAGGTCCAGTTTACCTTTGGGAGCAGTGATTTCAAAAATGTTCAAGATATCACATTTGATGCATATGTGTAGGTCTGTTGTATCACAAAACATCCTACCACATAAAATTTTTGCAATAAAGCCTAAAATATGAGGAGATATCAGCATTTTTCTCAATAAACCATAACTGTATACGGCTTAGTCTGAAAGCATTCTTATTATAACTATTGTTCACATTTTGTGTATTTAACAATACTTAACATCGATTATACGGATTCAAATTTTTACAGTGGTTGTTTCGATCCCTAACTCTCATTTTAGAACTATTTTAAAGCACTAATGTTGGGTTTTTGTTTCATCTGCAAATGGTAAATTATGCCTTTAAACCTACATGTATCAAGAAGAATGCAGATGTTCAATGCATTGCACTTGGTAGAGATTGCTGCTATGTTGGGCAAGCCTGTATTCCAGTAATACTGATAGAGTGATGAATGTTTATGTGAGGTATTGGCAAAAAATAACCTCACCCAAGCATGAATGGCTACTGAAGCTCAAATTTTTAATTGATTTTAAGTTGTTGCTACATCAGGCAAGGTTTCTATAGTAACCAAATGAACAGTTTAAGCAGATCGACTGATGAAGGAAGGGTAGGAGATGAGAGAGATGGTTTCATACAGTGCATGATGAACTTTTTTAAATGTCTTTAGCTCTTACCCCAAAGCTGTCAACTAGTACTAATTTTCAGTAATTTCTACTGAAAATGGAGAGGAATACTGAAGATTACAAGCAAATTACCGATTTCAGAAATCATTGTCTGTGGTATATTCTATTACTCTGTTAAGGATTACTGATTTTCACCCAAAAAAGGTGCAAATTACTGATTTTTAGCCATAAAAGTACTGAAAGGCTTTAACAAAAGTTGGCAACGCTGTTACCCGTCAAGACTTTTCTTGCAAAAGGGCCTAAATCCCACCCCCCCCCCCAAAAAAAAAAAAAAATAATAATAATAATAATAATAATAATAATGGAGAAAATGGAAGCATAAAATTGTATCAAATAAAATGATTTACTAGGACTTTGTGATAGTGGATTTAGGCCCTTTTCAGAGAAAACTTCATACAGTCACTCAGTGTGTGGAGTTTGTTTGTTTGTTCATTTTCCATCTGAGAAGATGGGTTCACATAAGTTGATTTTCTCACAAGTCATTTTGTTACATATAGATTTGTTGTTATAATTTTTGCCATTCACACTAATAGAATTCAATTGCCTGATGGCATGATACTTACACAGTGCTCAATGTAGCACTGTCAAAGCTGTTAATTTTCACGAATGAGGAGATCACAAACATTTCAGCAAGATGTTGTTTTTGTGAATTGACATGGAGGCTATTGTAAATGCACTATCACCCTATAGGAATCACAACATTTTTGCCTGTTGTTGAATTCGCAGTTGAACTTTGATTCGTGAAATTTGCAAAAATTAAGCCCTCGCGAAAATAACAGTATATGTACAGAAGTCATTATTCCATCAAAAATAATTCTGGGCATAATTACATTCCTTCAAGAGCTACTTCTTTTTATGCAAGTGTATGTGGGTGTGTGTATACATACATATGTTTCACAGTGACCAATGATGATTCATATGCAGTTGTATACTCTAAGGAATAGAATGACCATGCATCGTGAGTTTCTGCTTAGTCAGCCGGCATCAGCTTCCACTCTTTACAGCCTTTAATAATTCATAATTTTCATTTCATAGAAGTATCTGTGCTGATGTAATTCACTATACTGCTATACCACCATGGCTGATCACGGACTACTGTAGATTAACAAAGGGAGAAAGCAATCATACAGAAGTTATCCCGGTGAGAGAATGAATCGGAAATGGGGGATTACAATAATAATATAGGTAGCAGACATAACCGCAGGAGGACACTCAAGAATTGTTTAATATTTTTTTTTATTGATATTGCCGTAGAACTAAAGGTTGAATTGGACATGCGTTTGTTTCCTGTTTCTTCTGGTGTGACACATACTTCCATATATGTAGACACTGCTGCCTTTGATGCAAATTGACATCGTATGGAACAAGTTGGAAAGTTTAGCCATGGGTCAGTTTGCCCCACCAGATCTACTTGCTCAGTTCATTCGTCATTTCTGATAGACTGAATGTACAGATTACATTCACAATGTGACCATTCCCGGACTTTTTCTTACATAATGTTGTATTTCATTTCATTTTTTTTTTTCTCTCTCTCTTTTTTGGTCAGCAGAAAGTTGGCTTAGGCTGTTCCATGAGAGAGATGGCTGTAGATGTTGCTGTCATGGCAATCTCACTGTAGTACTCCTTGTGGTTAAAGCTACACATCTGTATTTGTCATCCCACACATTAAAGTAATTGTCATGAGAAAATGGCTTCAAATGGCTTGATATTCATAGATAAGGTGAATAATACACTTTTTGAAAAGTTAAGTGTCTAGAAATACGAATAATTAAGTTTCAGACCGTGAAAACTTCTCTAAAGAGATGGAGAGATGGTCTTTTGACGCCCTTTTCTGAACGCCAGAACCTGATGGTGAAGTTTGGGGAACCCATATTATGACGTCACACCGTGAACGAATCAGCGCTGCGCTGTTGCTACGTGGCACTGTGGTTTTAAGTGTGAATGATCCATAGGCAAAGTATTATAGTGAGGTTACTTCATTACAGAATCGGGTACATGAACATTGTTTGCTGTAGGGTTTTTTTTTAATTCTTTAAAGGAATATGAATAGTTTATGACCTTCATACATCTATAATGGAATCACTTCAGCCAAAGCTACTGATTTCCAGATATATAATGAATGTCATCTTGCATTATTCATTCATAGCATATGAGTTGTTGGCCTCACAGTATATAGAAGTGATGTCACAGGCTACTGACCAAGGTAGCTCGTTTGCGGTACCCATAGATGTTAAATGACTCACGTTATGTGACTCACTGACTTTCAAATTGCTTTAACCTTCTAATCATTCATCCAATTTCCCTCAAATATTCTCTGATAAAAAAAGTTGCCTGTTTTCTTGGTAAATGTTGAACATTTTTCATGGATGAATTTTGTAATTACTCTCGTACATTTCTAGCCCTTTCTGATTTGATTACATATTCACGGATATGTTTCCTTTTTGTACAACTTTCAGGGAAAACTTTTAAAATTGTTGCCCAATATCACTTAGATACTGTCTGATATCTTGCATTTTTTCACATATACGAGACATTTTTCTCCATGGGTATTTTCTTTATTTTTGCCATTTAAAACATTCACATCACTTACTACATACGGCATATATTTCGCGAGTCTAAATTTTCGCGAATCGGGAATTCCCAACGATTTCGCGAGTGGTTAAATTCGCGATCGTGGAGTCTGTACTGAACGGAGAAATGTACACATGTACGTCACATCCACATCGGGATCAGAGTCAATATTTTTGCGAGTCTTTAATTTCGTGAATAGCACCTGACTCGCAAAATTCGCGAAAATAAAAACCTCACGAAATATTCGGCGTATACAGTACCTCATTTGTTTACGTATCTCCTTTGTTCACTTGCCTTATTTGTTCGCTTTGTTGCCTTACACTGATTTGTAATATGTTACTACCTGGTGGCAACCTTCCTGTCATTTTACCTACTGTATATACCGTATATATCACAAGGCTTTTATTTTTGCAAACTTCATGTCTCAGATGCAATTTGCAAATGTAAAAACATGCAAAAATATCAACTCTGATCCTGACATGAATGTGACATGCATGCATAAATTTCTCCATTCAGTACTGATTCACGAAAAATCAGACTCGCTGAATACATGGCATATGCAGTATTTGTTTCTGAAAAATTCACTGATTTCTCGCCTGTGTCCATAAAATACAAAGGATCCAAACAACTCTTTCTCATTTCTTAATTCTCCACTACGATGTATAGTCTTGATGTAAATTTTCTTTTGTCTATGTATGGAGGACTCAAACATTCACAAGTGTGTTGCTTATCCTTCTCTGTACTTAAATTCATAACAACCTCCTCTCTTGGAATCATCTGTACACACAATGTATACAGCGAGTCTAATTTCTTCGCAAATAAGAAGTTCCCAACAATATCATGAGTGGTTAATTTGGGATAATGGAGTACAGTTTCATGCAGACATGTTCGTGTGCATGTCACATTCATGTCGAGATGAGAATTTTCGCTTGTTGTCAAATTCACAAATAGCGCCTGTCTTGCGAGAGTTTGTGGAAATAAAAACCTTGCAAGACGTATGGCATACACAGTAGCAATGCTTGCAGAATCCAAAGCCCCTTAATACTTTGTACAAAGTAGCGGACAATGCCATGCAGTATGGGTTCCTTTAAAAAATAGAACACCAACAATTCAACTCTTGTGCTTTCTTTCCTGTGAAAATCGAGCACAGGTATTGACTTCCACAAATCAGTAGAACCAAATTGTCCTCTTCAATTTTATTTGTGTGTGTGTGTGTGTGTGTGTGTGTGTCAAATGACTTATCAGTATCGATTCAATACTTAAAATGTACCAATACCCTGAGTATTATGTTTGCTATCTTTGTAGAATATGCTTGAGACATGCCCTCTGCAAAATGTTAGGATTTTTTTTTTTGTCACTCCACTTTTTATTTATTGGAGTTTAGATGCAAATCTTAAAGAGTATACAAAGACAAAAATGACTTGAAATAGACTAGTCCATCACTCAATTCTTTCAAATGAACTATCGTGCTATCAGTATTTTTTTTTTCAAATACGTCTTGAACTATAGCGATATGCAATGGGTACGCACGATCAGGAGATGGAATCTTGACATTTTTTGTAAAAACATACGCATGTCGCTAGAATGTGTACACATCAGTGCCATTGCTTACAGAAAAATGTGCTGAGCACTAGTGCCAAATTTTTATAGAGATATAATCTGATTTATCAAAATATGTATACTTTCAGTGACTATCACAAGTGAATTATGGCTGGGTATTTTTTTTTTTTTTTTTTGTATTCTAGCTGTACACAAATTTGATTTCCATGGTATTGGTACACTTTAAGAAAGTGTCAGATTGATAGAAATAAAGGAGCAGAAATGCTAACTGCTTTTTTTGTGTGATCCTGGAATAATTCAAGGAACAGACCATGGTGGTCGCAGTACAAATTAACATTCATTTCTTCAGTTAATTGATAGAATATCTCAGCCCCAATATGGGATATTTCTAATGTCACTCCCTGAAAAGGAATAATGTTTATTTTTAACTCCATCTTGTTGGTTAATACTGATAGCAGGTTTGCCTAATGTGGGACAATATCATCAAATGAGTTCTGGCTCCCCAAAATTACACCCATGAAAATATTGTGTCTGCCGTATGCAATTACATACGCATGCAAATAATGTGAAAAACAAGCGAAAGAAAAGTAGTACGTAATAAACACATTATATACAATGTAAATATACACATTATGAATACATATGAAAGATAAGATAACTGTAACATTCTAGGAGCATATGCAGTATCTAAAGTTGAATCTCAGATTATAAATGTTGAAATATAAACTTACGCTCCCCACTCCCCACCCCTGAGAAAATACATGCAGCATCACAGTCGAAGTGCAACATCACCCTGACGTTGGTTTCTTTTCTGTACACAAATTACTCATAAGCTGATCACATCACATTAATCCAATGGGGGGGGGGGGGAGGAATTGGCTCACCATGTTATGTGATCTAATCACCTTAGAATTGCGGCTGATAAGGAGCCCCCACAGACAGGCACGTATGGAATGTCTCCGCATCAAACTATTTCAGCGTGTTTGGGAACTCTGTGCTAGTCTTGCCTTTGTCCAGACCCACTAAGAAAATATATTTTCATAATTGCTTTGGGGTTCTCCTTAGTCTTTTCAAAATACACCAATCCTTTTCTGCAACTCCCCATTCAGAAAAGAACACTAAAGAATAAAAGTTAAATGAATTGCCCTGTAGGTAGGAATAATTGTCACGTGGGTTATTTGTTGTGATTTTACAACTGAATGGCATAAATTTCTAATTTATGTTGAACCATTAGTGACTGGATTTGCCAAAAGAAAGAAAATATGTGCATTTGTGCATTATACCTTTTGAATTTAATTGTATGTGCCAAGTGAGGTTTAAATATGCAGGATAGGCATGGCAATATAATATCCATGTAGTGCACATGTATATGTATCACACATCAAGAAGTTTATTGCAGATATGTAAACATGCTTAATTTAACTTTCCTTGATCAAAGAAACCGAGCACAAAGCCTGATCCCTTGGACAAGCATGAAAAAGGCTGACCCGATTTATAATATAAGTAAGGCCTATATACAGATACTATAAATATGAAAATTTTCGCTCATTTTGTGCTACCAGAAACCAGAGCGAAAATAAAAACGTGGATATTTTTGCACATCATCATGATCTGCGAATGCATGTCTTGATTCTGCAAAATTAAAATCACACGAAATCTATCTTATCTAGCTAAGTGCAAAAGAAATTACTCCCGCAAAAATATCCCGTTTTACTGTATCATGTCTTCCATGGACAAGTTCCTCAAAATTGCAGTCCTGGTAAGGTGACATTTGGCTCTGCAGGTACCATAGACTCTCATCTATAATGAACTGTATACGCCGAATATATCACAAGGTTTTAATTTTCGCAAATTTCGCGAGTCAGGTGCTATGTGAGAAATTAAAGGCATGCGAAAATATTGATTCTGATCCCGATATTAATGTAATGTACATGTTTACATTTCTCCGTTCAGGTCAGTACTCCACGATCGTGAATTTGATAACTCGCGAAATTGTCGGGAAGTCCCGACATAAATGTGGCATCGTACAGTATGTGTGTGAAGTGTCAATTATACTGATTTTTCTTTGAGGAAGAGATATTTCCTCAAGATTCTGTTTACGATATCATCAGGAATGTTTTGATTTCATTATTTTATGCACTTTAGAGGATGTCAATTTCCCCATGCAATTGTGAGATTGACTGCCTTTTTTACTTTTTGTGTGAACCCCCCCCCCCAAAAAAAAAAAAATAAATAAATAAAATGAAGTAGAGGAGATGTCAGTGCCCTTGCACTTTAAGATAAAGTTGTGTATCTTGATCTATGCATCGATGCAGGATTGTCAATTCATCGAAATTCAAATCCTAATGATTTGTTCGATTTTGTCTCAATTTTGTGCACAATTTTTTTCATCTTTTTTCTTCTTTTTTTATTTTACGGCTTTCATTCAAAATTATTTGTTTCCCCTTTGGGAAATAAAGTTCTTTAATTACCAATTTTGAGGTATGTTCTTTACACCACTGGATGGGTAACAGTATCATTTCATAATATGTGCTGTGTGCTGATGTGAAACACTCAGTAATCACACTGATGCAAAATTGTCGGATCAAAATCAGTCAGCTGTTGGTCTGCCCCGCCCCCAGTAATTCCCCCTGTCCAGCCGTCCAGTGCACTCATGGTGACTCCGCCGGCACCATCTACGGGGCTAAGGTGTGTTTAGAGCGTTGGTCGGGTGCCCGATGCTTGTTCCTTGATTTAATTATCCTCGCCATGTTCAATGATTTATACGCCATCAAGGTCGAACCCGGCTGCACATCGCTGCCTGTTAGTCTTGTTCTGCAGACCCTTGTGTGAGTTTATACTTAATAAATATGAATATTAATTCAACTATATAGATATAGATGAGAAATGGTAGAATATTTCATACAATATCAATTTCTGCAACAGTTTTTGAAAGGCACAATTCAAGTTGATATTTAAAAGACCCCCCGCCCAAAATTTAAAAAAAAAAAACTTCAAAACCAGAATTAGCCTCTTTTGCCAGGGTTTCACCTAGATTTTATCATATTGGTGTACAGTTTGATTCATAGAGCAATTTTATCATCTTTTACTTTCCTGTCTAAATCAACTGAAAAAAAAGACAACAAAACACTATCATCTTTCATTTTTCATCCGTACTGAGTCCCAGCCTGTGCTAGATTAATGAAAAAATACTGTGTGGTAATGTTCACATCTGATGATGATAAATCCTAGTTTCTGCAGCAGTGGGTGCCCATGTTTTTGAGTATAGGCCCTTTAAGAGTTGTCTTTAGAGACACATCTACAGGATATCTCGGTGACATCCAGTGATCCTTTTGGAGCCTTTTCAGATGTTCCCTGAAGCATTTGTGGCTACAGAGAGGATATGATGTAGATTAATCACTCCGGAAGTTAATGCCTCAGCGCATCAGTGTCGAGGTGAAGCGTAAAAAGAGGGTCTGTTTTCTCAAGACTACTACCGGTTTATTCACATTTGTTTATGCAGTTTGCAAATGAACATGCACAACGGTAGCAGCCAAAGTGTCTCTCAACACATGCGATGCACATATATCTCTCTATGCATTACAGCTAGGCAGCACAGCAGAACTGGAATGAGAGTCATCCACATTCAAAACACATTTAATGTCATCAGATTTTCAACCTTCACATTTCACTCTTACTGTCACACTACTGTATTCAAGCTTACCAGTCATTGACTTTTCAATATTTATATTTATTTTTGAGTGTGAAATGCACTAAAGCAATGGATGGGGCTTATCCCTTCCCATTTGCTATATGTATGAGTTGACCACACAAATATCATATCACTGCCATCATGAAATTTCTGGTGGTCAGAATTCATGCTGACAGAGCCTCTCACATCAATACCAGAAGAATCACGAAAACAACTATTAGTAGTCCTACTTTATTCCACGTCCATATAATCTTGTCCATATTATCAATAATTATATACTGAGAAAAGGAATAATGAAACTAGATGTACCACACCCGAGAACTAATTTTAAGAAACGTAGTGTAACATATAGAGGCGCTGAACTATGGAATAATTTATCAGATGATGTAAAGCAAAGTGTATCCCTTTCTATAGTTTTAAAGATAAGGTAGATAAATTATATACGTAGTAATTGTTTGCATTGAACTGTAACATTGTGCATCAATCATTTTCCTTTGGTTTTTTTTTTTTCAGTATCTTAATTCCCATTTTTTTTAATGTAATATGCATGATTTTGTATGTTTTGCTTTTGTGTGTTTGCTTGTTTTTTGTTGTTGTTTTGGTTTTTTTTTACGTTTCCTACACCATTTATAAAATGTTGTATTTTGTAATTGTATGGTTTTTACTTCACGGACTCACAGAAGAACAGCCATTGGCTGAAGTGAGTGACCCGTGGTGAAATGAAATAAACTCAACTCAACTCATGATAACCGTAATGAACTCAAAGACACAGAAATGCAAGTCTGTTTTGTTGAGTGTGAAAAGGTTCCCGTAGGGATGGGAAATAGACTTAACCCAGAGAGTGCCACGTCCATGCATTCATGGCCACGTGCCACATTCTCTGTTTACCAGCAAGCAGCAGCTGTGCTTCACCCTCCTAGTTACGTGGAACCGGCATACAGTCATTGCATGAGCCCATTGATGTTGGCTGATTGCATTGCACAATGACTGATATCCCATTAACCCTCTCTGTGCCATGGACTTTGTACAGTGTGTACAAGGCTATGGGGTTTTCTGTGCCAATCAGAACTTAAGGCACACTAAGGGTTAAAGGCATATTTTACCATTTGCAGATGACACAAAAACTCAGCATTAGTGCTTTAGGATAGTTCTGAAAATGTGAGTTAGGGATAGAAACAACCACTGTAAAAATTTGAATCCATATAATCGATGTTAAGTATTGTTAAAATGTGAACAATAGTTATAATAAAAATGCTTCCAGACTAAACTTTGTGCAGTTACAGTTTATTGAGAAAAATATTGATATTTCCATATATTTTAGGCTTTATTGCAAAAATGTGATATGGTAGGATGTTTTGTAATGCAACAGACCTACACATATGCATCAAATATGATACCTTTAATTTTTTTTAAATCACTTCTCCCAAAGGTAAACAGGACCATTAATACAATTTGTAAGCATACCAGTTTGATTTGATTTCAATAATCTTTTTGAATATTTCATGTGTTGCAACAATGGCATTTGCACTGGTATAATACATAAACACAACTAGGGCTTGCACTTTCCCATTTGCATGGTGAAGAGAAATTTCATGTCAGCCAAGTAAAAATATAAAAATGGTGTAATTTGCTTGCATCAAAAAGTCATTTTTATTCAAAATAACCAAGCTCGCGTGATTTTTAGCAAATCCAGTAAGCAACAAACACACTGCATGGCTATTGTATGGGGAAGGGGTAGGCCTATAGACAGTGCTGGGGTGTTGATGGCTCGGAGCAGTGTTTTAGGTTTTGTTCCACTTATAAAAATATTTAAATTCATAACGATTTAAATGTCTTAAGTGTATGATGCTGAGACAGAATGTTTAGAACAATACAGGCAAGCCAAAACTGATCCAGTCTTTTCCAGTTTTACTGTATTCATTATGAAGTAGCATTTTATTTTCTTGTAGAGAAGAACCATCAAAATATTAGGCACATAAAATTATTTACATTTGTAACAATTTAAATGTTGTAAGTGTATGATGCTGAAATGAGATGTTTAGAAGAATACAAACAAGCCAAAACTGCTCCAGTCTTTTCCAGTTTTACTGTATTCATTATGAATTAGCTTTTTAGTTTCCTGTAGAACCACAAAAATATCACTAAAGCGCACAAAAGCTGTTGCCCAGGGAAGGAATGTGCATCGTGGTTTGGGCAAGTTGTGTTGAGTTCATGAGGGCTTATATCATGTTTTCTTTGCCATTTTCCCTCGCAACAGTCCATACCGTTTCAGTTATACATATAATACCTAATGCCTACTACTACATCCCAACAACCCTGGTAAAACCAGCCGTATGTTCACCTGTACCCTGCTTCCGTTGTTCCTTTGTCAGAATGGATTAACATTGCATTAAGTTGGATAATCTCTCCAGCAAACTCGGGAGTTGACTTGGGTTACATGTAGGAGGAAGCTCGCAAATATTTGTATGCATTATGAACGTGGCCAACTAGAGATCTCAAAGGCGTTGTTCAGTTTTAGATGTCTAGTCTTTTTTAACATTATTAAAAAATTATTTGTGCTGACCTTCCTCTCACCCTATCATAGTGATTTTTAGAGACTGTCTCGAGTTTAGATATTATTAACCAGATGTACATATCAAGATTTCTGTATGATATATGGGATATATTGACACATATTGTTACCCAAGGCAAATGAATACTCAGCAAATTTACAATAGAGGTAGGGAACATGGCTTACAGCGTACCACCCTTTATATTGTTATATGGGTGTGTTTGAACGCTATGTGTATTTCCATTTAACCTTGCTTACACAGCACTATGTAGTTGGATTAGGCATGAGATTTTACTATTTTCAAAATGTCAATGTTAATTTTTTCTTGTGGGCAATGATATAAGATGAGACAAATTAATACATCTCCAAAAGGAAGTTGATGATGACTCTTTTGCAAACTAGAAATGATCATGATTTTGATGCTTTTGAGGTCAAAACATGGAATTTTGAGCAAACTTTAAGCCATGTTATTACATATTATGATATGACCAAGATCTGCAGAATGTATGAGCCTGTGGCTATAGGTTCATTCTTTATAAAATGTTGATGTACTTTTGCTTTTTTTTTCTCTGATCTTCTTTCAAATTTCTGTTTTGATGAAACTTTCTTTTGAAAAAAAAAATCTATTTAGCGTAATGTAACTTTGAAGTGAGTGGTATGATGCATTTGGTGTGCTGTTTAAAATTTCATGGATATTATATGAGAATTCTTCAAGGATAGGGGTAACTGCTTTGAAATACAACAGGTTTTTGTGAAAATTACCCAGAGGAAGCATACAATGAAATATATCTCTTAATTTACTTTTAAGATAAGTTAGAAGAAGTAGAACTCAGTTCAACAGTAATAGAGGACAGGTATACACACATGCGTTGCAGAAATCTCTATGTGACAGATTGAGAAAGAATGAATGGGCAAATCAGTTTTGGTAGGTGCTTACTAGCTGTGACACTTTATCCAGTTTGTGTCATAGATGTCAAGCTTTTAATGAATATTATCACTTTCAGCAAAATCTTGCATTGTCCTTAATTCACATTTTGTTCTATTTGTGCATATAGGCATTTTATGATCTTTGAAGTATATTAGCCAGACCTGTCAGTTTCTGTGTACTAACAACAAAAAATATTTTCAAAATTCAGACTCTACAAAAAGGAGAAGTAGGAGAAAGAAAAGAATCTCTAGACAAAAGAGAAGAAGCTTAAGAAGACATGGCTAGGTAGAAGTAGAAGTAGAAGTCATTGTGTAGCATGTCTGAATTTTACTAGGAAGATGAGGGCAGATATTTGACAGCATGCCTCACCGAAAGTCTCATACTAGACCCACATATATGAGAAGCTGTTGGATGCAAAACATACTTGAGCCGCACTCTGTATACTTGTACGTGGTATTGAAAGGGGAGTGCTGTATTGTGTGTGCATGATTAATTCTCTTCGCTTTTGGTGACAACTTGGCGTGAAAGTGAGATTGTTTCCAGACACGGCCACCCGGTCATTACGGGGGGCTTGCGGTGCAAAAAGGCGGCGGTAATTGAATTCTCAGATTCGTCGCAGTGAGACGGACCGAAAACGGCAGCAAACACTTCATTAGTCGACTTCGGTTTTCATACTAGATTGTTGATTGTTGAGCTTGAATTGTTAATTACGGAAGCTTCTTGAGGGTTTTTTTTTATTCTCCCTCAGGTCTATCCTCATGCAAGTCCAAAAGGGAGATTTTAGAAATTGGGCTTTAATACAGGAATGCAATGAAAGGAAAATTGTTGAAATGGGTGGAAAATAAACTTGTGTCTTTTCAGTCCAGATTTACACATGATATACACATAAAGGTCCCCTGCTACACATTGCATATTAGTCACAGATTTTGAACATATTGCATGATCCAAATTCTAGATCCACATGGTGGAAATTTGTGTGGATTGGTGTATCTGCTAACTCTATATGATTTTGTCATCACATGGGCAAGAATAAAATATCACTGTTTCAAACAATTTTGGAATGAACATATCCCTGTTGTAGGTGTCGTAGGAATCTTCATTGAATATTACTTATCAGAAAAAAAAAAATGATTTGCTGTCACTGTGATATCACATTGTACTGGGTTTTAACAAGTTGACTATTGTGCACTTAGTGGTGTTGTAGTTAGTCTCATATACTGTGAAATTGTTAGATAATAAAGTGTTCGTGAATGCACAGTAGTTCTTTTCTGTTATTCAATATACAGTGCACTCCCGTTATAACGAAATGCTCGGGACCGGCAGTTTTCTTTCGTTATAACGAAATTTCGTTATAACCGAACAAATACAATATATAACGAAAACAAGGAAACCACGTATATATATCATATTCTGTTTGCTGAATACTCATCATACACTGGAAAGCTATGTGAAATGTGATGGGATAACTGTATTACAATAATAAACGCAAGTTCCCCTCAGAAACTGTGCGTGACACAAGGAGCGAACACACAGTGGTGTGAAGCGTCAACCCATGCTTGTTCCGCTACGTATTTTGGAAAGCAATTCGCATTTCGTTATAACAGAGCACATTTCTTTTGTTTTTCTTTGTCTGTGGCGCTCGAAAAAGACTTCGTTATAACGGAAATTTCGCTATAACCGTGTTCGTTATAAGCGAATTTTGTACCATAGACTTTTGTACCATAGACATGGTGATAATTTTGGGACCAGAAGATTTACTTCGTTATAACGAAATTTCGTTATAACCGTGTTCGTTGTAACGGGAGTGCACTGTAGATGCATTGAATTGACAGGGAAAACTATGACTGAAAAGTGAATAACCATCCCTCTTTCCTTGCTGTATCTCTCCTGTATATTTTTCAGAATTTCATCGTGTTAGAATATCCATAATAGATCTCAACATATATTTTCATTGAGTTTTATGGGAATATATCTTATCTCTCAAGTCGAGTCTGAATGATATATACTTTGGCTTTACATGTTTGCACCCACATGCCTTGAAACAAAGAAGTTAACATCCATGGGGGAAAAATATCATCATTCTTCTGTGTATTTTGCAAAGAATGAATTCAAATGGCTTCTGAGATCTGATGTTGGTATATTGACATGATTCAAAGACTTGGCATCTGTGTGCTGGCGATGATATGATTTTTAAAATCTCTTGCTCGGTGAAAATCTCTTTGAGAAATGTATTGAGGTTGGCAACTAAAATGATTTGGGGAAGAGAATTATATGGAGAAGGAACATTATTGTAACTATGCTTAGGTGCACACATACACACATGCACACATACACACTCGCACACTTGCGCACACACAAACACACAGACACACACACATACACACAGAGGCACTGGCTGGGGTATCTCCCGCTATTTTTCCTCCTCCGCATACACAGGCACAGTGAGCATGCAGCACAGCATGGGTACAGACCCATTACAGCATCCATGGCCATTGCTGCGCATAAAGCTGGTATGCAATTACGATATGCAGTACACTTGTAGGCATACCCCTTGTTCACACAAACACTGAAAGCTTCCCCGCAGTCAAACTGCGAGAGAAGGAGAACACGAAGGAGAGAAGGGGAGAGCATCTGGCGTAATGCACTAATAATTGAAGGTCGCTTGATGAAACGACTCTAAATGTCTCAGGCACGAGCCAAATGTTACCAGTTGAAAAGCACAGCGCCTCGGTACGCATGGGAGACGATAGGGGAGAAGGAATCGCTTGTGACTGCATGTGTTCTGTAAGGGCTGAGCTTACCTTTGTAAGAGTACAATTTCCCTAGATGTGAAATCCCGAAGATAATTTTAGCAATTCATTATGTCACAGATTTAGATGAAGATCATCATGAAGTTATGCACAGTGCATGGAAGTTATGAGTTTTTATTATTTTGGTATTTTATTTACAGTATTTGAATAATTTTTTGAGGAAGAAATAATCATTGATAGTACGTTTTCTCAGAATAATGTGTTCAGCATGATTGTGCTCAAGATTATAAAACATTTCAGATCTTTCACTATCCAGAAGGTGGTTACAGATTGCTTAGAAATTAACAGCATCTTTCATAAGTCATACAGGAAAGTTGAAAAACTTTTGACATGTTGAGGTTGAGGACTTCTTGGAGTTTACAACAGTTAAATGCAATAAAACAATGTTCTTTATTCAGTCAGTGTTTGAAATTGTTAAAAGTCTGGAAATACTTTACTGCAATATATTTGCACGACAAAGGAATAGACAAACAAATGAATGAAATTTAACTAAAACTAAAACTTCTCTCTGATCATGATTTTTTTTATCATTCTCCATCACTAATCTTTGATGTTCATTAAAGGCGCATAGTCCCGGTAGTGTAGAGGGCGCTGTTGATGATACTGCTGATCACCGCTAGCATAGATACGAAGATTACCGAAGTTGAGCTGTCATCATGCAAGAGTAAAGTGCGTAGATGTTGCTAAGTGAAGTTGCCTTCGTTGTCTTCTCTGCGCATCGCGCAGTCTGTAGTAATGCCAGGGTGCGTGCATATGTGTTTCTTATTATGACATCACAAAAGAAGTTTGCTAAAGCTGTCATTCCCCTCTGCCGAATCATTAGCCGAACTGTGATCGGACCACTGACTACAGTGGATCAGACTTCTTCGGACTCGGGGAAGTGGGCCACAGCGTAAGCGCTAAAGAGGAATCGATAGCGTAGGTCTCTATAGGAAACTTGCGCTGTGCGCCCGCGTACGCATTTGACTAAACCACCGGGACCATGTGCTTTTAACCCATTAAGCCCTGGGCCCTGTTTCATAAAGCTGTTTGTAAAGATACGAGCAACTTACGAGCGACTGGTGATCAGTTCTGATGTGCTATACTTCTCGGAATTTCCATAATTCAGCACAAGAACTGATCACCAGCCGCTCGTAAATCGCTCGTAACTTTACGAACAGCTTTATGAAACACCCCCCTGGGGTGATTTGCTTTAAAAAGAAGCATTTTACCCTTATTGTATTGGCAACTCTACTGTAAATTTGAATGTGTTGTCCATGTTCTAGAAAACATTAGATGGAACCAATTTATTTCGTTGACTTTTGCAAAAATCAGATAAAAATTTGCCACATGGAGGCAGAAAAAGGGAATTTTTATCTTCCAATATGTCTTGCCAATCTAAGGATGAGCTGTGAATTTAGCAATTTAGAGGCTCTTGATAATTCTGCAATAGAAACAAACAATGGTATATGACCCAAATAGAAGCTCAAGTGAAAGGAAAGTTTATATTCATACAGAATACCAGCAATGAATGATTTAAGACTAATCTGAAAAGATATGGACCGAGACGCAAGAAAAGGGCCCTTAGCGCTGTCGCGCACAAACACCATGAAACGACACGGAACTTTGACAAGCAAATACACGCAAAAAAACGATCATTTAGCTAGCTGCGCACAATAGGCACATGTTATTTCTTAAATGCAACAATTGAGACATTTAGGAGGAGAATTTCAGAAAACGGTTTGTATCTAAATACATCAGAGTACATTCTACAGTATGATGGTAAAATCTCATTTTTGGTATTTTATGCCCCAAGGGCCCTTTTCTCGTATCACGGCCAACATATTAATTGATGGGTTAAAAATCATGTACACTGGTCTTCAAATGCCAAGACTGTGAAGGCAAAACAACAGGAAGTCTTTTTTTTTGGGGGGGGGGTTTATCAATACCAGCAATTAATGATTAAAAACTATAATGAAAAGGTGTATCAATTGATGGATATCATGTACACATGTCCTCAAATGCCAAGACTACGAAGGCAAAATAGAAAACGACAGAATGAACAGTCCTCCAACATAATTAGTACAACAGAAGCCAACTTTAGTTTGTGAGTGTGAAGTGAATATACGATGAATCATGGGTGCCTATTCAGATGTGTTTATTTTGTGAGTCTTTTGATGTTCCACAATCGATGGCAGAGAGAGAACATGAGACTGAGAAAAATTAATAGTAGACAAGTAAATTTCCAAGTAAGCCAATTTTATACATTATTGATTGATTTTGTGGAGTAATATTTCAAGTTCACCGATATTTAGAGCTACCCAAGATGAGTGACTTGATGTTTCATGATGAGTACTAACATTAGATTTTGTGAATGCAAAAACCATATAGCCACAATGATACAGTGGGTGAAAAAGTGTCTGTCATGTGTGTGTGGCTATTTTTTTTTAAATGAATGTGTTATCAAAAGTCTATATTTTTACATATTTTTGCACTTTTTTGCTACATCCAGATATATTGAAATTGGAAATTAATCATGAATATCAAAGTGCTATTTCTAGTTTCATATCTTATGCTGATCTCAGCACCGATAGGGACGTATTAGAGTAGAATGTGTGTGAATGTAATCCAGTGAAGATATGGAGGATTTTTTTACGGCCAGTACCATATGCTTGCCTCGATCATATTCCCCCCCCCCCCAAAAAAAAAAAAATAAAAACCAACAACAACAACAACAACAACAACCATACTTGAACAGGTTGAGGACGGGCTGATTTTGTTACAACATGCATTACTCATAGATACCTGCCTGAGTATACTGTAAAATGAGTAATGTTTGCGTGCATTTTAATTTTGTGAATTTCACGAGAGCCGAGTTTCATGAAATTGAAATGCATGCCAAAGATCTTGTCTACACTATATACATTGAATGTAAGAGGCAACTTACAAAAATTTCATGTAGTGAATAAGGTCATCGACTCCCATTCGCGAAAATTTCATGCCGCGAAAATACTGTGTTTTACAGTACTCGCAACTAGTCTTCAGTGGGTGAAAGTGCATGTTTCTCTATCTTGGTATGAACTGCTTGAAGGTGCTCACACTCAGTACTACAATGTTAGAAATGTCAATGAACTTAGCTTTAGCTTATTAGTTTTTAACAGACATGTAATATATTTAACTGTCAAGAATTTGATAAATTACATAATTCAGTTGACAGTATTCCTGTTTTTTCACGTTCATTCATCTACAGCAGGTATCGAGTCTTTGAGAGAGGAAAAATACTGTAAAACATGATATTTTCATGGCATGAAATTTTTGTGAGTTGCCTCTAACATTCAATGCATATAGTGTAGACATGAACTTTTGCGTGCATTTTAATTTCGCGAATCTTGGCTCTCACAAAATGCACGAAATTAAAATGCACGCAAACATTCCTCGTTTACAGTGAGTGATGAATTTTAGACCAGACTGCCTCCAGATGTGGGGACCGATGAAAATATTCCTCGAATTTCTTCTGTATCTTAATCAAGTATGCTATGTGCTTTTTAAATCACTGTAAGATAAAACTCTCAGTCACTCTGCTAGTGCCTCACGACATGGCTATTAATTGGGTTTTGTCATTTACAAGCTAGATGAGGTTTCTCGTTTTCCGCGCGACCTTGTCTCCCCCAAACCATTCCACCTCGAGGCTCTTTAAATATGGGCTACAATCTTCGAAGCAACTGTTGCTATTTGGGCTTGCCAGACATTCTTTCCTGATCCCGTCTATGATGACAGATGGAGCCCGGTAGCATGCGTTAAATTTTGATGTCTGTGCTTGAATATGTATACATGTGTGTGTGTGTGTGTGTGTGTGTGTGTATGTATGTGTATTGTGTATGTCCGTAATATGGGTGTGACTATGTATACATATGTGAGAATATGTGAGCATGTATGTGTGTGTGTGTATATATATATATATATATATATATATATGTATATATATATATATATACATATAAATATATTGGTATGGGTGTTTATTTTTGTCTGTCAGGATGTTTGTGTCATTATGTATCTCAGAGTTTTTTCTGGTTGCATTGATCTACATCAATGTTTGTACGGATGTGTACAGAGATGCGTATAATATGAGTGTGACTGTATGTGCAAATCTGAGAGTGTGTGTGTGTGTGTATATATATGTATATATGTAGGCCTAATCGTATATTTATGTATAATAGAGAGAGAGAGAGAGAGAGGGAGACAGACAGACAGACAGAGACTGGTATGGATGTACATTTGTGTCTGTCTGGAAGTTTGTTTGTCCATGTCACTGTGTATCTGAGGGTTTTTGTCTGGCTGAATTGATCTGCATCTATGTTTGTGCTGGTGTGTATTTATGTGAAAGGGGCCAGGGGCCAGGGGCCAGGGGCGGGGCTGCTACCAAAGACCCATGCCTCCAGTGTGGTGTTGGTGGTGATGGTGATGGTGATGGTGGTGAAGCCAAGGGGGCAGTGCAACTTCTCGTTTCCGCAGATACGTCTGGACATCTGGCTAGCATCTCTTGATGGGGATGTAATTTGACAAGCGCTCTTGTTGTGACTAAATGCCAGGCATAGTGAACATACACAAATTGAAACTATTCCCTCCGTTAGCACATACCGCCTGTACCCTGAATGGGGAGGATGGATTATAATGGGGGGGGGGGGGGGGCTTAAAGGAAGGGAGGGACAGAGGGAGGGGAAAAGCATTCTTGCTGATGTAAGGGCGTAATCCAACCCTGGACCGACTCCTACCATCTTACATGTGTAATAGCTCAAATTCCTTAATATTTTCCTGAGCATCTGATTAAATTACATTATATACAGTTTCTTATACATGTACATTATATATGTGTGTATAATATATATATCTATATATACAGTTTATGTTATATTCTTATTCTGTAACATCAGTAGCATTTTCTGAATTCTCTTTTAGTTTTCCTGGTAATGTTCAAAATACAAAAGAATATGATATACACACACACAAAAAAAAAATGGCGTCACTACAAGTAATAGAAAGTAATATTACAGGTAGAAAACAATTAACAGAACCCCGAGTACCCAGAGTATTTCACCAGACTACATGTTTACAAGAAAATATTCTTTATTAGTGGAAAAAAAAGAAAATATTCTGAAAGAATCCAAGATTACTTTTTTACAAGTGGAGAAATAAAACTTACTGAAACTGAAGATTGCCAAAAGAGACACACATAAGGCCATGAGCATCATGGGGGAAAATTAGGTACATAGAAAAGCTATGAATTGTAAAGGTTTAGATAGTAAGACATATTGGCAATTCTGTGATCTAGATAGTGATCATCTCATCATTTTTTGACACAAAAATATTATTTTCTCATGTTTCTCAAATATTTGGGCACAGACAGATCTTATCAACTGAGGATGCTATACACAAAAACATGTTATTCTTGTTGTATACCAAGAACAGATCTAAAGATAAGGGAATTTTCACATACAAACAAAATGTTTTTAAGAATATTCTTGTACTTTGTACTACTGCCTAATTATGGCATTTTTACATTCCAGAATGGTCGAGCCTGGCTCTTCAATATCAGCAGACATGAACCTGATCCTGGTAGTAGCTCTATTGTAATAGCACCATAAGCAAGTGTTAATGCACATTCAAGAAGATTTAGGCAAAAGAACTGTCATTGTGGGTAACAGATGACCTTCACCACCTCCCTCCCCCTCCTCCCCCCCCCCAAAAAAAAAAAAACAAACAAACAAACAAACATTGACAAAAAATGGGTAAGGTTGCCAAGATAAACATAATTATGCATTTAAATACATATTCAAATACATGAAATTTATGCATCATGTTACTTGGGCAGGCAAGCTTTAGACAAGTCACCGACCAGCTTTTAGTTGTCATGGTTACATTTCAGAAAGATAGCATTCCAAGCATGGCAATGCATTCTGGGTAAATTAGTCTGTACTTTGGCTTAGTGTACATTGAAGCTAGTGCCTGACAACCAAACTATGACAATAATTCTATCAAGATATGACATCACGGGGCATCCTGGACCATCTGCAATGAAAAATTCTTTGGTTTTCAGCTTTAATTGTACCAACAACAAAAAGTCCAATACATCAATAAGTGCACACGAATATGTTGCTGAGTCATAATACTTTATGACTGAAGGTGAATATAAATCATAATATGTTTGCCTTGCCTAGTTATGCTGGATATCAATTGGGCTGCATTATGGTCCACAGAAAGGGAAGCTTAGGGGCTGTTGAATTGCAGGGTAAGGGAAAAAAGCATATAGTCAGAAACATCTTCAATAGGGTTTTGCTATTGTAGAGTCACAAGTGCTCCATGCCAAATTTACTTCATATCTTGTAGCCTCCTACTGCGACATATTATGTGTAGTATGAATGGGACTCCAGTATCTCTCAGTGTATGGCTGCACGTATACAGCCATAGCGAGGTTATATACTCAGCGTCACTGTTGCTTCGCCTGTGTGGTTGGAGATAGTTGGCCAGAGTGTATCAGGGAATGCATACATGTGTGTGTGTGCGGGTGTCTGTCTGTGTGTCTGTCTGTGTGTTTGTGTGTGTGAGAGACAAGCAGTGTCTAAGTGTGTGTGTATGTGTGTTTCTGTCTTGTCTGTCTGTCTGTGTGTATGAGTTCGTGTGTGTATGAGTTCATGTGTGTGAAAGAGATAGTGTCCGAATAGGTGTGTGTCTGTATGTATGTATGTATGTGTCTGTGTGTGTGTGTGTGAGTTCATGTGTGTGTGAGATACAGTGTCTGAGAAGGTGTGTGTATGTATGTGTGTGTGTGTGTGTGAGTTCATGTGTGTGTGAGAAACAGTCACTGTCTGAGGATATGTGTGTGTGTGTGTATGTATGTATGTGTGTGTGTGTGATGTGTCTGTCTGTGTATCTTATTTACCCAAGGAAGAGAGAAAGAGAGACCAAGAGAATAGGAGAATGAATACAAGTGGGATACTTACTGCGGTGGATATATCTCTGAACCTCTTGGTGTGGATGCTGATAACTTCCAGGCAGTCCCCCAGTCTCTCCTCCCTTATCAGAGGCAGCCTTATCGTACCATCTTCCTACCACAGTGCCTCTCATTCTTTCCATCTTTGTCACATTTCTAATCTCCGATATCCAATGTTTTTACTTTTAGTCTCACATCTTTTGGTCCATCCCCTATTCTCGTGTGCATTTCACCTGTGAACATGTTATATGTAAAAAACATATCAATGTATGTCATGTGTATCATATGTGTAAGAACATATCAGTGTATTTTCCATAATGTGTAAGAACTTCTTGTATCTCACATGTATCATATGTGTAGAAATATCAATATATTTCACATAAATTTATATGTGTGAGAACATACATGTACATATGTAAGAACATATTATTGTGTTTGTCATATATTACATATGTAAGGACATATCATTGTTTTACTTATATATGTATATTACATATGTAAGAACATACTGTTGTTTTACATATGTAAGAACATATCGTCTGTTGAGAATGAGAAGGGCGTTAAGTTGTCTCGAACACTATGGGTTTAGTGACAACTTAACGCCCTTCTTATTCTCAACCGACGATATTATTGTGTTTTACATATATTTCACACATTTGTATTTTCATTATTTTCCAGTCATGACTTCAGTTATTGCTTGTATATCTAATAGATAATATGGACTAATAATGAGATCACATTGTAAATTCATCTATATCCAGAGCTGCACAGTCTTCCTGATTCTACTGGAATCTCCCTGAAAAATTAAATAACTCTTCACACTCTGTCAAAGTTATTACAAGCATCCTCAATTTGAAGTTGGTTTTGGCCATTGAGCTACACATAACACACAGTGACACAACATTTGCTCCTGCGACAATTGCTCTGGTCTTATTTCCTTAACGGACTTTAGGTTAGGGTATGTTTGTGGGTAGAATTCATGTTTGGCTTTAGCGTGCAGATATTTCATGGGAGCAGTTGTAGCAGGAGCAAATGTCATCTCTCTGAATGCTCTTGAATGTTCTTGATTTTGATACCTGAATTTTGGCAGCCCTGCATTTCTAAAGATTAATCTGCACCATTGCATATAAGTATTCATGGCTCATGAAAAGTATCTGTTTCACTTCCTTTGTTAAAGGGATGGTACAGTAATGGTGGAGATGAGAATTGGGCTTTTTACTTTTTGTGAGATAGCAAGAAAACACGTATTATATAGTACAGAGCATCCCATTTTAAGAGGAATTCAAAGTTTATTTGATGAAAATCGGGTTTGGAATGACTGAAACATCCAAAAACAAAGTGAAACAAAGCAATTGTAATAAAGTGTGGGTCCCACACTTTTTTGAATATCTCAGCCATTTCCAAACCAATTTTCATCAAATAAACGTTGAATTCCTCATAGAATTACATGCTTTTTCATATTTCAGAAGAGGTTTTTCATTGTCTCACCAAAAAATGTTAGAAACCTGAAATTAGGTCTCAACCAAAACTATACGATCCCTTTATAGCAAGTTCATTGTCAACACAACTCTCCATGCCCTTTTTAAGAGCCAACTGACAAAAATCATTATCAAAATACAGCACCATAACCATTTTCTTGTTGATCTTAACAGCCTATAGAGGAATAATATCAAAATCAGACCTACATTGTAAGATAAGAAAGCTGACAAATGTCAAAGTTTCACAGTGATTTCACATATTAAACAAGTCTCCTACTAACCTGCACTTTCATGTTCACTGAATGTCTTTTTTTTTTTTTACATGAATGAGAACGAGTTGTATCTTTCACATTTTTTTCACACTTATTTTAGTCTTGTACAAGATAGCAACAATATGTTTACTAGAAAAAGGGGCAATTGTAGTTGCCCAAGCTGTAGCAAAAAAACAAACAAACAAACAAACATGATTTCATTATTAGATTTTTGTGTACAAACCAATGGGAGGATTGGGCAGTCATGAGATCGTCACTTGTTTCAATACATGCATTGGGTGTGTATGATTGTGTCCAATGTTACTATTCTGTGAAAAAACATGAAACTTCAGTAACCTTCAGATTCTCTATCCGAATGTGGTTAAATTTCTATCATTTTACTTGTTTGATTTTCTCCATTGAATAATCGATGAAATCTGGTTCATGCAGCAAATTGTAAAAAAAACAAAAAATGAAGCAAATTAATGAAAGTGATAATGCAAAGCACTCATTATGCAGTTTCACTCAGGTGGTACTATTGTTATGCGCAGAGGGATACATAATAACAGTAAACCAACATAACAAATGTATTTCCAAGATTAATCATATATGTAAAAAAAAGACAACAATGTTTTCCGAGCTGTCTTAATGCATCACATATGAGCTAAAAGTATGTACTCTGGAGGGCAGAGAATTCCACAAGACTGGAGCAGGTGCGACAAATGCTCTCTCTCTCTCCAACTGAAGATTTGATTCTTTTTTTTAACCAACATACCACTCCCACGAGATCAAAGATTTCTACTGGGTGCATATTCATAAATCAACTATTAAATACTGAGGAGCACAACCATTAACAGCTTTCCAAGTCAGTAACAAAATCTTAATTTAACTCATTCAGAAACTGGTCACAAATGCAGTTGTCTAGGATTAGTAGGAATGTGGGGGAACTTGAATGTTTTACTTAGCAATCAAGCGGCAGCTTTTTGTGCTCTGCAATTTTTGCAAGTTGAGTGGATGTGACGTTAACACACTCCATGCGGGAACCTGGTGGCCTATGTAGTATTTAATTCTATGGGCATTTCAGAACGTAGTATGGAACAGGTTAACAACAGCATTGCCATAATCAAGACAAGGCATTACACAGGAATTGCGGCTGTAATGGAGGCTATAACTGGCAGATATCTTTTTATGCTATTATGTGTAAACATATACATCTACAAGTGGCAGGAGTGCATGAAGCATTTCAGAATCAAACCTGGCACCTAAATTCTTTGCACGTACTTGACACATTAACATGAAGTACAAGGCCACATTAGAAGAAGAGCAATGTTGAGATGAACAAGTAGATTGTACATATCTTAACTAGCATGAGCTAGTCAGCTCATGCAGTAGATTGATAAAGACGTACTGTGTACGCCATATTTAGTGAGTCTAATCTTTTTCAAATCGGGATTTCCCGACAATTTCGCGAGTGGTTAAAGAACAAGTCCACCTTCATATACATATGTATTTAGTGAATGCAACAATATTAGTAGAATACATCAGTAAAAGTTTGGGGAAAATCTGACAATCCGTTCAGAAGTTATGAATTTTTAAAGCATCTGCTCAATCACTGCTGAATGAGGAGACTACTACAGTGTATGATGTCACATGCGTACAACGGTGTAACAGTGTAAGGAAAATAAAAAGAGAATTTCACAAAACTTTGTTTTTTGAATGAAGTGCACATTTCTTTGACTCGTTACTGACGTATATTAAGGGAAATATTATTCCCCTTGCCTTCTGAAAGAGAGAAGTTGAGTGTTCTTTTGTTATGCGAGAAAAGTGAAAATATGTTGAATTTTCTTTATACTTTCTTTATCTTGTTGTACTCATGTGACATCACAAGCTATAGTAGTCTTCTCATCCAGCCGTGACTGAGCAGAAACTTCAAAAATTCATAACATTTGAACGGATTGTCCAATTTTCCTCAAACTGTCAGTGATGTTCTCAACTATTATTGCTGCATTCACTCAACCCACGTGTCTATGAAGGTGAACATGTCCTTTAAATGCGCGATTATGGAGTACAGCACTGCAGGAAGAAATGTATTTATGCATATCACATTCATGTCGGGATCAGAGTTAAAATTTTCACATTTTTAAATTCATGAATAGCACCAAACTTGCTAAATTTTCGCTAAATAAAAACCTCACGAAATATTTGGCGTATACAGTATGCCATCAAAGAGAGAGACGAAGATGTACATTGCATTGCGCTCCCATAACAACTAACAAAACTGAGATTTTGTGATAGCAAAGTAAAAATTCAGATACCAAGTATCATCTATGTAATTATCTTGATGTACTTCATATGTTCGGCTTTAATAATTTTTTGATATAACAAAAGAAATCTGCCAGTCCCATAATGGGAGTCGATTGTGCTATTCACACACACACACACACACACACACACGCACATGCACATACAAACACTCGCATGCATCGTGTGGTGGTTGCATACCAAAGTTTGTCATGATTGCACTGAGTGCTTAAAGGAATCGTACAGTTTTGGTTGAGACCTAATTTCAGGTTTCTAACATTTTTTGGTGAGATAATGAGAAACCTCTTATGAAGTATGAAAGAGCATGTAATTCCATGAGGAATTCAACGTTTATTTGGTGAAAATTGGTTTTGAAATGGCTGAGATATCCAAAACAAAGCGATTGTAATAAGTGTGGGACCCACACTTTATTATGATCGCTTTGTTTGACTTTAATTTTGGATGTTTCAGTCATTCCAAACCCGATTTTCATAGAATAAACTTTAAATTCCTCTTAAAATGGTATGCTCTGTACTATTTCCTAAGTGTTTTCTTGGTATCTCGCAAAAAGTTAAAAGCCCAATTCTCATCTCCGCCGATACTGTACCATCCCTTTAACCCGACTGACAATGGTTCTGATCATTCTTATCTTTTGATTGCTATAGGACATCCATAGAAACAATCTCTTTGAATGGCTATTCAAATGTTTTGCATCAGTGAGAATGTTTAGTATACCATAAGAGGGCATTACAACAGATTCTGGTTTTTCTCCCCCCCCCCCCCCTCCCCCACCTGCTTGGATGGTCATTCAGGCACCCCCCACCCCTTTAAGGTAAACCGGCAAATGCCCACTCATTCGTATCTATTTGCCCAACAGTGAGTTTTAGTTGCCCAAAGGCGGGTTGAATTATAGCACCATGCTCGGATGTGAGAGTTTTCTCCGTATTTCCTCAGTTTATATGTTCATCTTTTATTCTCACTCCTGATGTATGTCTCTATCTATTTCTCTCTATATATTTCTCTCTCTGCCTCTATATATCTCCTCACTTTTTGTTTCTATCTCTTTGTATTTTTCTCTATATATTTCTCTCTCTCTCTCTGCCTCTATATATCTCTTCACTTTTTGTTTCTGTCTCTTTGTATTTTTCTCTATATATTTCTCTCTCTCTCTCTCTCTGCCTCTATATATCTCCTTACTCTTTGTGTCTGCCTCTTTCTACCTATTTCTCTCTATATATTTCTCTCTCTTTCTGCCTTTATATATCTCCTCCATCCCATATGAATCTCTGTATCTCTCTCTCTCTCTCAGTCTTATATCTCTCCTTTTCTCTCCCGCATTTTCCCTTCTCCCTCGCTCCCTGCCTCTTGGTCTGACTCTCCCAGTCTTGTCCCCATGTCTGCCCTCTCATATCCGGCACCATGGATTTCCTGACCTTTCTCCTGCATTTTGCCTGCCAGGAAAAGGCCATCATCCAAGAGACAGAGTGGGATTGTGTGTGCATGTGTGTATGTGTGTGCATTTGGGGTTTGTGTGTGTGTGTGTGTTGTAAAATGTTAGACTAGAGAGGGAGCTATTGTGGTCTTCACTGCCTTGGTTATTGATTGCACACCCAACTGCAAAAGTGGATTCTTCGATTACTCATCTTGGAGTCCCATTATCCCTCCATTTGTTCCCTCCGATCCCCTGTTTTGTGTCATTTGTATCAAATATTAACTTCAAATCAATAAAATGCCCCTAAAACCACAGTAATTTGCTATCATTTTTAATTCATGTATCTGTTTCTTCTCTTTGGTGTTCTGTTCGTGTTGCTGCAGGATTCTTACAAGGACTGGCTGTGTGCTACCCAGCTTCCATACTACCATGAGGGAACTCGGGTGCGGCCGTGTCTGGACCACTGCACCAGAACCAAGAGAAAATGTCCCTATCTCCTGCCACACAAACAATACTGCGGCCAGCGGTCATTCTTGTGTCCAGGTGTGTGACCCTCAGGGATGAAATATACACTCACACAATGGTCGTGATGATCCAATTTACTAACTTGCTCTAATTTTATGCATACCTTTATGTCAGGTCTTTATGATAAAGTCTTTTGTTGACATATACAAAGTTTGCCCAAGGCTTGGCTTACATTGCAGCAAAATCTGCATGCAAACTGAATTTGGTAGGAATCGGTAAAACCTTATTACTGAGCTCCTTTGCAAAACATATCCAGGGATTTCAGTCAACAGACAACCTGCCTATTCTGACCTTTCTCGGCAAACAGCAGCAATATCACCTCTTGTTTTTACATCCAGTTAAAAAGAAAACAAAAATACCAAAAAAATAAAGAAAATAAATTGATAGATAGATGTTTAGGCAGATAGATAAGAGTTTGTTTATTGGATAGCTATAACTATAGATCCTACTGGAAGAAATATCTGCAGATATGTAGACATGATGTAAGAAAACAACAGCAGCAAACAAGCAATGTTAAAGGGGAGGGCTAGTAACTGATCAGTGGGAATCAGTCGGAATGCTGGAGGTTGATTGTTCCAATCCTTGTGGGATTCATTTAAGAGTACATTATATATCTGCTGTTGTGTGAAAATTATTTGCTTCAGAATGGTCTCATATTCAAGTAATGTGCAGTTTAATGTTTCCAGGTTAGCGTGCCTGGTCAGTGACGGGGCATTAATCTGCACATTACTTGAATATGAGACAGTTCTGAAGCAAATGATTTTCACACAACAGTAGATATATAGTGTACTCTTAAATGAATCCCACAAGGATTGGAACAATCATCCCTCAGCATTCCCATTGATTCCCACTGATCGGTTACTAGCCATCCCCTTTAAAAAACAAACAAACAAAGACAATGAAATACACAATGTTGTCCATTTTTAAGGATGTGGTGAAGGCTTGCATGTTTCTTTTGATCTCCTTCATCTTTGTCTTACAGAAAAACGTGACCTTGACACAAAGTCCACCTACTCACGGTCTTCGTGCATGAACTGCATGCTGGACGAACATGGACTCTGCGTCACGGCCAACGTATCGTACAGTACCGCGTCGCCGGGCGGGGGGACTATCCACAGTATTCCGCATCTCCAGGTCCTTCTGCTCGGCTGTGTCATTTCGCTGATCCTGGCCAGGACTTTAAGTGGCCAGTGCATTACATGAGGACAGTGCAAGGACGAGCGGGGAGCAGCAGCATGTTTGAGGATCAGCGAACTTAAATCCAACAGCATCACAGTCAAAAGATGCAGACTGCTCAAAAACAAACAGCTGTCCGTTGACTGGAGAAAAAACGTAACTGGATATACACAATGGAAAGATGCAGTAAACTTGAGAAAAAGAAAAAAAATCACAAACAAACCACAAACTACAAATCAGAGGCTATTAATAATATGTCTGTTGTGCTTTGATGTTAAAAAAAAAGATGGAAAAATATTATTACCTGCAGTGATTATACGTGCTTGTTTTTGTCATGGATTGCTAAATGATTATTACTACAGTGAATGCTCCTTCTGCTACGTCAATCAGGAACCACTTTTTTGTTGTCGTTGTTGCTGTCGTAGTAAACTTGATGATAGAAATGCCCTTCATTTTGTTACCAAGGTTTCAAAAACACTTCTCCTTCCATTGCATTAGAATCATAGCATTCCTCAGTGTGTGTGTGTTGTGTGAGTGTGTGTGCGCGCGTCTGATTGGCCAGAGAGCAGTGTTACCATGGAAACAGGAGAAAGAACCCAAGAGATGACTTCATTTTGAGAGGAGCGGCAGCTGCAGCGATTAACATACAACACAGCAAGTGGAAATCTCCAAGGGAGATAACCCCGAGCGAACGCCGAGTCGACCCGCTTCTTTCGGAGAAATGGTGGTCCACTTCCATCTTCACCATCGGCAGTTTGCGCCAGCAATGCCCCGTTCCGCAGTTGTCCAAATCTTTTCGCGAGACCAGCCTTCAATGTCTGTGAGCGGAGACAGGTGTACATCATCCCAGCACAAAGCGGTTCTCCGCCACCATCGTCATCATCCGTGCAAGACCCGACAGCCACAACTTCGTGTGGACATCATTCCCGATCTCGAGTCATATGGTCATCGTATTATTCATCGTGAAAACGAGACAGGAAACCCAGAAACGTAAAAAGGAGGATTTCCCTTGCGATAAGCGGGGAAGAGCAGTATGGTAACGTGTGGCATTCCTTTCTCCCACCAGTGATCCAAGATTGCCCAAGAGAGTGCTCGCAATTGGCAGGCTTCATATCGTAGAGTCACACAGCAGCCCTTGCGAGTCCAATGAAAGAGGTACTACCTCTTAGAATGACAGCGTACTACCACCCCAAGGCATACAATTAACTCTTGTATCGTATCTTACTCTTTCTCGTTTGGAAAATTATAACAATTGGTTTTATGTACTTGCTGATATGGTATGTATTTACTGATGAGAATATGTTTCAAGTATTTGTATTGATGGATTAAAAAGAAGTCTTATAAATCCCATTCCTAGCAACTATTAATTGAGAATTATCAAGGTCTGAACAAATTCCTAAATCCATAGACAGATGAGTACCGGTATGCACTAAGTTTGGCATTAGGTGTGGAATCCAGAAAATGAATTATAGGCCAAAATTAAATCAGCCAGTTTTGTGACTGCTCACATTCAAAAATTAATTTGTGTTCTATATAGATGTCTGTAGCAATCTGATGAAAATGTCACAAACGGTTAAATACGTTCACAATAAATGCAATTTTCACTAACCATCAATCTTTGAGGCAGTGACGGTCAAATGCCTGAATTGTTTCAAGAATTTGCATCAAATAAATCTGTTTTTGTTTTTTATCTATTTTCATCTAAAGGAAAGAAAGAAAGAAGAAAAGGTCCAAATGAGCAAACCAAATTTGTTTCATCAATAATAAGACTGTATTCCACATGCATTGGTATCATAACCCATTTAAAACAAAATGAATGTTGACTTCCATTTGCTTATCACTTGAAAGCTGGACGATGCAAACTATGTTCAAGTAAATGACCCGTTCAGCACATCTCGCCTGTCATATATGTCTGTTCCTTGTGTCCATAATTTAAAGCCACGTTGGAAATATCCTCACGTAGAGCATGGCTGGACAGAAGTTCTTCACTGTGGGGGAAAAGCTTGAGGAAGAGGAAAGAGGTTTGGAATTGGCTGGCAGAGCATCATCGTTCTGGGCATGCCGAATAGGCCGTGTTCACACGTGAAATCTCGCCAGGAGCTTGGGCTTGTGTGATTGTAATAAGAGGGGAATATAAAAACAAAACAAAAACAAAAATGTGTAGTGCGCTTGACTAGTTGCTGTCTCTGACAGCGAGATTTTAGAGAGCAAGTGAAAAAGGTTCTGTGCTGGTCACAGGAATCTAGAGTTGATATTAGAGCGGAAACGGAACAAGAATATATCTAAAATATGAGTGACACATTTATATATAATATATCTATATATGTTTGTGAAGCAGAATCAGAAATGCTGGCAAGTATTGTTCCATGTATTGAGTATGTGAAAGCTGCATGGTGCATAGAGTGTGAAACATTTTGTCTATTTACCATGGATAGGGGAGGGGGAAGAAAATGCTGGCATAGGTTATATTACCCCATAACTTGCTGTTGGGTAATGAACTGGCTTTGATATGAAATGTTTGAAGTGATGTAATCACAGGCACACACATTAGCACACGCAGACAGCGGTGTGCTTTCAATAAGTATGACAGATTATTACACAGACGGACAGACATGCAACCTGCTGAGGACCGAGGGAAGAGGAGTTGTTGGTAGGCTGGTGGAGCATGCTACAATTCTTCAGTTGCGAGTCTTGATAACAGCCCTGAAAGTCATAATATACAGAACAGTTGGGGGTCAATTCATGGCAGACTGGAAGCACAAGGTGGGCGTGGCAGGGTGTAGCCGAAAAGGTTCACGAGAAACTTAATTGGTATACAAAGAGATGGGTATTGTTCAACTTCTAAGAAATGCAAAATGGCAAGAACGGCCATTAATGATTGAAGGGTAACTCTAGGAATCTTAACAGACTACTTGCCATCTTCTGCACAGTAAGTCTTCCCTGTGCGTTCTGTGTTTTCACATATCCAGTGATCAGCAAGGCAAAGAAGCATGTGATATATGGATCCCTAAATGACCTCAAAGTTGCAGGTGTTTGTTTGAGAGAGTGCAGAATATCTACCTGAAATTATAGCGTCTAGCAGAACACTAGGGTTCAAACGACATGCTTCGCAGCTTTTGCTAGATGGAGAAAGAGGAGTTCTGTTTTTCAGCTTTAAATATACACCAAGCAACTGTTTTCATGGTTGATTCAGATCGGGAGAAAGATGTATGCTACCTCATGATGAAATCATCATCATTTCCATAGCAACCACTCAGAAGGATGTGGCAGGTGGGGCCAAAGATGAATGCTCCTTCTTAGAAATAAAGTCCAGTCTTCTGTCCTCAGCAGTTTGCATGTCTAGTTTCCTGATTCCTAATAATAGCAGAGTCCACAGACTTTGGTGCAATGACAGAATTACAGCCAACTTACAATCTTTCCAAACCCCGTTCCTCAGAAGGTTCAGACCTTAACTATGATCCAAACAGATGTTGGATCAGAATAAGACTTTTTTTTTGAGAGAGAGAAAGAGATACCTTTCAAACCAATCCCAAACCTACCTCAAGATCTTTCCCCAACCCACCTCGACAATTTCAGTGACTGCTGATTCAAAGAAAGCTGTAACCTTTGTCTAAAAATTTTGTCTGTGGGGCATTATGTTAACAGAAACAGAAAAGGCTGGCCTGTGTTTGAGTCTGTCTTGATATTCTGTCATCTTATGATCTTGTTGAGGGAGACATCCTCAAAAGCCATAGGCCCTCAATTCCATGGAAAAAGGCCTCTATTGCCACTTTTCCAAGAGCATGACAAGAAGGGCCTTATTGCAGGAAGGAGAATGTTAAAAGTGCACACGTCATATTTTGATGGTAAATAGACAGATTGCTTTCACACTCAAGAGAAAGTTTATGTTGCGAAAAAAAAAAAAAAGATCGAGAAGGGAAAAGAAACTGGTACTTATTTGGGAGAAATCTTACGAGAATTTCATGATCTGAGAGTTGATGAGTGGTATGGGCGTGTTTTTGTGTAGCTTTTATTGCTTGAAATTTTACCAAAAGAAACATGATACAAGAGAAATATACAAGCAAGTGAGAAAATGGACACTTGTATTCTTCCAAATGAAAAAAACAGTAAAAAGCAAGCAAACACAGAGACCTCGCAAAAACGCATGCAGATTATTTTGTGACACTATCGGCTGAAATGCGAGTAGATTATCTGTGCGAGCGGCCCTCCTTTGCATAAACGCCTGTCTGAGTGTAATCTGTGTATCGTAGGCTCGCAATGCAGGAAATGAACACCGACGCCCGTAATTGGCGTGACAAAAGTGGGACTTGGCGTGCTTTTAGTTCACAGTATTCTAGCTTCCCTTTAGGTGTGTTCTCTACTTTTTGTTTCATTTATTTTTTTTGGGGGGGGGGGGAGAAGAGGGGTAGGGACAGGGGAAAGTGATTGAAAAAAATGAGGATAGATGTGTGAAAAACAGCAGTTGACATATAAATGTATATGGAGCATTCCTTGCAGTGATTTGCAAAGGAATGGCAAGCGATTGTAGAGGGTGAAAGACAATCATGGAAATGCTGCCGTGTGATGAAATGGAGGTATGATGAAATCAGCTGACACAGAATGCGTATTACTCAGGGGTTTTTCTTCTTCGGTTTTTTTCCACCCCCACTTTGCCTGTCCCAGCTTTTCGTTTGTCGCTAGTTTTGCTCCAGCGCTCTCTTCTGCCTTTCCTTGATATCGCGGGTGTCAGATCACTATAGTGGCAGAGACAGATTTTGGCCTGTTGTTCAGGAAGAAAATAATTTTTCATGGTCGATCAAATGGCAGTGCACCAATAAAGGTGCGGACAGACACATCGAGTGCAACAGGGCTGCCATGTCATGCATAAGAAGTTGCCAACACTTTGAAATCGAAGTGGCTATGTTCATCATCCAGGTTGCTTTCTGCTGAGCAGATAGTTCATGCTATTTTAGAACCACAGGTGGGTTTTTTTTTTCTAATGCTCTTTTGTTTTCAGTTATTATTGCATGTTGGGCCGGGGGGGGGGGGGGGGGGAGGATAGGAGGTTGATAAGATTCAAGAGAAACATGCTATGTCACTGAAATTGCATTAAGCAATGTGAGCATAATGCAACCTTAGGCATTTGGTAGCTAAAACAAGCAGAATGTGGTTTGGTAGACGCATCTTTCACAACATGACAGCTGGTCTGGTATTTTGCCTATGGAAAGAGAGAGAGAACAGCTCCTGTGACCCAAAACAGCAGTGGGCTACAAGATGTGTGTGTATATTTGCTTTGTTTCTTTTGTGGGGGGGGGGGGATGGGAGGGAGGAGGGGGTGGTTAAAAGTGTACAAACTTCATGCTGTACTAGATTAGCTGCATAAATACACTTGAAAACACCCTCACTCAGGTGCAAGAGTTGGATAATGCATTAATGTGATGGTGTAAAAGAGAAGAAAAGGGGGATAAAAAAAGTAAGAATTTGAAAAGTCGGGAAATTTGATATTGCTCCATGCTTCTACCAGGTTTTCTTGAGTTTCATCTGAAGCTTGTGAAAAAATGGAAGGCAAGATCAACATCACAGATGAGATTGGATGATTACTGTTTTATGATTGAAGGGGTTTAATTGGTTAAACTTTGCTTACTTCACATATCAATTTTGATATGTGCTACTGTATCTACCCCCCCCCCCTTCCTATTCGTTTTCACCTGTAGTTGTTGTAATATTAATTTTTTTTCTACGCGATTCAGATTTTGTGTAAAGAACAAAATGACTGATGGGTAACCAAATGTCTTGAATTTGCTCAAACGCCATTGATTGGCAGATTTGTGCTGCTTGAAAATCTTTCAAAGATCGACCTTAGACCCGGGGAGATATCGGGGCTGTCAGACAGCCAGCAAAATTGTGTCAAACGAATCTTTGAACAGAGCTGGAAGGCTGGGACAGGCAAAATGAAATCTTGGAAGGAGCAAAAACTACGATGGCCGTCAAGTATTCAAACAAACAAAAAAAGAGAGAGAAAAAAAAAACACATAAAGCTAGATATGCGGCGCTTTGCTTAGGGCTGTGTGCTTGGAAAAATAGCAAAAGATATACCAGAAAACCTTATAGATAGTCCCGTTTGCTTGTTTTTTCAACTCACTTGCATAGTTGTTTTTACACATATAAAGGAATGATACTGTAGAGACTTACATGTGACACTCATCCTTTTTTTTTTATTTTGTTTATATGTGGACTACAGAAATGTTGCTATATGTATTTATTGATTATTGACTGCTAGGTATAGTTCTGTGGCAACGTCTTGTTTTAATCATATTTACATAATTATATATATGAATGAAAAAGAATTTTATGTATTTGCATTGTGCCTAAGGCACAGGTGTATATGTATAGAGGAAATATAATACATGTTTGGCCAAATTATTCGTTAGAATGGTAAGTATAGTATTTGAAGTTACTTGAACATAGAGAGATTTTAAGATGAAAAACTTTTGTATGAGCCAAATATTACTAAGTCATCCAAATCCTTATCCTGAATTTCTGTTTCTGAAGCTCCCTTATGTGTTGTCTCTATGTGTTCTGTTCATTGTAAAAGGTAGATGAGGAAAAAAAAATGATAAAACAAGTTGTGTTTTCACCATCCCTCAAACATATAATGAATTATGTGTGATATCATCAAACAAAAGAGCAGTTAATGGTTTGAAATCGAATTTAACATTGTGTTCCGTGTCTCGACAATTTGTTTTGTATCTGTAAGGAAATGCACTCATAGAATTTGTGTCAGCCTCAACCGAGGACTTTTCTATTTGCTGCCTAGCCAATCAGTGAGCAACCGGCAATGTTCAGTTTCCATGACAACTGTTGGTGACATGTGTGGGTGTCTGGCTAAATCTGTAAATCTGTGTCCTTAAAAAACTTCTGAGGGAGGGGGGGGGGGGAGGTAATAGTGGACAGTATGCTGAAGGCTTAAAATGACATGATCTACAGAATTCTGCTATGCTGAAATTGCAGTGCTGCCTCCTAGCCCTTAGAATTCTGGGACAGTGGTGCACAGCTAGCACCATAATTAGTCGCAAGAAAATGAGAAACACTTTAAGATTCCTCATCATTCACTAGCGTCACGCTTCCTTCCATTGTTATATAAGATTAAGTGAGGAAACGATGGACTCGTTCACGTGTAGAGTGCACTGTAAAGCCAGAATGTGCATGAAAATTACGCTAATTTTGCAAGCAGCTAAGATTTGCGAAAGTAAAATGCACTCCAAAAGTGCTTGTCTACACAATGCATTTAATGCCAGCAACGATTCGCGAAAGTTTCATGCCACGAATGCTTCTGGTTTTGCAGTGACACAGAGTTAAGTTTTCAAATGGCTGCAGGAGTGTGCACAAAGGCAACACTGATAAGTGCAAATACAAATAAACCTCACATTTAGCAATTTGCATTTTGACAAAGCAGCATTTTAAGGGTTAAACATAGAATGCAACGTTTCTGACAGTCACTCCGGATGATGCTAGAAATCAGAAATCCTCAGGAAAATGGTGTGGTTGTCATGACAACACTTCTGTGCATCAAAAGCCAAACTTTCCTCCATGCGTCACTAGATAGGACCTATAAACAACAACAGAAAAATGCTTTTATAAAGCTAGTATTACAGCAAAGGACAGTGAAATTAATATGAAAGGTAAACTCTTACAGCTGCTACATTTAACAAAGGGAAAGGGGGGAGTGGTTGTATCTTGACAGTATTGGCTCACTAGTAGCATACACGCTATTCCCAGCTAGCATGCCACCTTGTTGATGCGTATGTGTTATGTAATATGAGCCAGTGTTCCAGTGTGGTTTAAATTTGGATGTTATAATCTTATCAGCTTGTTAATATGATCCAAAACAGGACGAATGAGTGTAAGCCAGGTGGGCGTGGCTTGGTCCAAGACAATAATTACAATGAAAAGTGAGGAACTTTAGCTAACTGTGTCATAGGTGATGTGTGATTGTTTGTTAACATAATCCAAAATAGTATTGCAAGACGACAAACACATGAATCAAGTTGTTAATTTTGGTTTTTATACGGTCTAATGAAGGCTGAGGTACTTGTTGGTCCATGTTGATTCCATGAGCTACACGTAATGTATGTCATCTTGGTCAAATTTGGTTTAATGAGGTAGGGCCTGAGAGTTGTCCACATGATGAAAGGTGATGCAATGAAATCAATGAAAATGTACGACTGTTTCTGTTTTGTTGTGTCTCTTTATTTGACAGACATATGGTATGATAAAATCTGGTGGCAGATTCAAAAACTAGTCCCAGACACTCGTAGTAAAGTTTCAGTTCTCTAGGCAATCTGTTCATTTGATGATGAATAATAGCTATGTTTTCTATTTCTTTGTCCAAGGCGACGCTATGAAACATGGCATAATAATTCCAAACTGGTAACATTTCTGTTGTTGCAATGCTTGCTATGGACTTCTGACAGCTTGTGGCCAAAGGCCACTTGCTTCGGTGCCCACATGGTCCAAAACCGAGATTGGTAAAAACTTTGCTCATGTGTTGTTGTTTGCCTGCTAGAATGTCCGATATATGATGTGTATATGACAGAAAATTGGGGCGGGGGAAGGTAAGAATTCACAATCAGAGCCAGAATTTAGACAGAAAGAGTTGTAAACAATACTAACCTCCTTCAAAGTGAGTTGGTGCATTTTTGGCTCACAATCAGCACTACACAGATATATCCGGTAAGCATATGGTCCTTTGTAATCCGGTTTTAATCGAATTCTAAGCTTTCTTCTTCTTGTATTCTCTTTCTTTCTGTTCTATGGAAGAATTTGGTCCATTTCTTTCTCTCTTTTTTTTTCTGAGCAAAGGCAACCGGTGGCATTTGCACACTGCATCTTAAGGCCAGGAAGAGTTTATCTTGTACATATTTCTGGATCTGTGCATCACGATCTACAACGCTACCTTGCAATCTTAATAAATGTGGACCAACCTGTTACCTCCCTGCATATATATAATATATATATATATGTGTGTGTATGACATATCAAACATGGGAAAATGTCACTTTCACTTTTCATTTTTTGTTGTGTTTTCCTCTCTCCCTCTCTCTCTCTCTCTCTCTTCTTACTTTCTCTTCACGCTGCTAGTGTTGTAGTCAGACGATGAAAACCTAAATTCATATCGTGGTGACTTGAGTAGTATGTCTACGTGGAAAAACTATAGAAAAAAGAGTTTATCTTAAATGGATGTATTACCTCCCCATAGACTGTGTGATCATATGAGCCCCTTGCCAAACTTGGGTGTTCCAAGCATATAAATTATTGTGTAATCAAAAGGATTTCACTCAATCAGTCTCAATGTGGTAAAAATCATCAGTTAAACTTGTGAGAAGATCATCTTTAATTTGTTAGAATGATTGAAAGCAATTTTGTGGTCATTGATCACAGAGGTGCATGAAATATCTATCTATATATTTATAGAGAAACTTCTTGGTTTATTATCTTTTTTTCGGTTGAATGCTTCCAAATGACTGTACACCGATACGAATGAGTTATGCCTAGCAAATGCATTTTGGTTGGTTATATTCAAAGAAGTCTTTGCTTTTCAAAAGAGAGAATGGAGATTGGTAGGAGGAAACATTGGTCATTAGCGAGAAGCAGCACAGAGCTAAAAAGCCACGATGGTTACGGAGGCATGAAATTGTAGCGGGTGCTAATTCAAATGCAAAGCGATTGTTAAACAGACATCGTAGAGAAGTACGTGACACATTAAAAATGATCCCTGGACATGTGATTTGCCTGAAGACACCTGTTTTGTGATTTTTGTGCATTTCAAGCATTATTAGCCGATGTTAAGTTGCAATGAATGGAGAGCCTCTGGTTGATGCTGTAGTGTTAGTCCCACATCCCCTCTGCCCCGTCAGTCAAGATTCCCGCCCCCAAATAAAATAACTTCCATGCTTGCCTTGCCAGGAGATAAATCAAAGCGTCCAACCTGGCTTCAGGGGCACAAGATCATTTCTTTATTAAACAAGTCCGTAGAAGGCCATGCATGCGGAAATTTTCTGGCTATAGACTTCATCTCTCTTGGAATGGTTAGATTTCACTAGATATTCTCTGGAAGTCTCATTTTTGTGCACATGCATGTTGTACTACTCACATTTGGAACAGAAATTATGATTATCTGGCATTCCACACGAGTGTAGCCACACACACACACACACACACACACACACAACCACCTTCCATCAATACTGTTAATCAAGAGAGGTGGATGGTAGGGGGGAGGTGAACCGAAAGGGGAGAGAACAATTGAAGATTGTCACTCCTCTTGGTTGTGGTTGGTAACAACTCTTCCAAACTAATACCTCGCAATCATTCTGGGTGGGGTTACATCTTGACAGACATACAGTACCCGAGTTAATGTATATTACACAGGTTCGTATCACACAAGTTCGTGCCACACATTCATCACACATACAGACCAAACAATCTTCGATTAAAACATTTTTGCATGAAAATATGATCTAAAGCATGCTATCAAGATTTTGTGGTCGCGTCACACCGTACATCACCTCCTATGCTAGTGCAAGCATAAATGCATTTATAAGTTTTAACCACTGAGCTTTTTGTACATTATGATGTCATAAGGCAAGAGAAGAGGCAGTTAATCCTTTCATTGCTGCTGGCCATTTTGTTTCTGTTCAATGTTTGTGGGCTTTTTTGAGGTGACGATACCAAGAGAGTTAAGCTGGCTGGTTGGTCGTGAGCATGTGAACTTTCTGTGATGCAGATATCATAATGCAGCTATCAGGGCGGATCCTTATTTGCTGCCGTTATCCCTGTGAAAAGTATACAGTGGTAACAAAAGTCCTTCATTCTAGAGTTTGCCTGCTCCATGTGATACAGTCGATGTCACTTTTTCTTGTTAAGTTCATAATTTTCACAAAAAGTGCAAAATTCAGGGTCAATTACTCCCCCCCCCCCATAATTGCTTCCATGCTTTGCTGTAGAAAAAAAAACAACAACATCAAAACGAAACAAAACAAAAATGTCCCCCAAGATTTACTGGAGGGTAATTGTAGGGAAATTCACTGTTCAAGTGGTAGAGTGGGTATTAGAACCGATTATTCAGGTGGCATTGTCCAGATACCTCGACACGAGTTTTTTGTTTTGAAGTGTGCCAAGTTATTATCGACAATGTGTTCACAGTGCGTCTGAAAGTAGCGCCCCCATTCTCGAGTGATGTCGATATTTATAGAGTCGTTTAGACCATGCTGTCCATCCAGTGTCGTCCACATAGTGAGTCCAAAGATTTCGAGGCACCGTTAACACCAGAAAGTTGCGACGTTCATTTCAGATAAGGAGGGTGCAATGGTATAACCCGTATACTTAACTCTCATTTTGCGAGACTCCAAGCCCTAAAAACGGGACAGGTTGGCAAGTGTGTGTGTTGCGACAATCACACATTTATATTCCTTGCAGGATACTGTTTATCTGTTAATTGTATGGTGTAATATCACACGATCGTTGTGCTAGTGAGCGAAAGTTTTTATCCTGTTAATATATAACAAACTTGTATCATTTTCTCACTGTGTCATATGTCATATATGTCTTCTTCCCCCGTCCTCGAATTAAAACAAAAGGACATTTGGATGTTTCATCTAAACCTCTAATTTTTATTTTGTTCTTGTTGAAATATCAAGATGCGTTATATCTACTCGTGTGAAAAAGTATACAGAGTATGTTTTGTTTTTCTTTTCTTTTTTCTATAGGCCATGTTTGCTTGTTCTAACCTCACAATTTGTGTCACATTTAACATGATAAACTTGTAACATATAATTCTTCCATACTGAATTTGTCATTAGTCGTAGGCTCCAGACTTGATCTATAATAAATCATGAACGAGAAAAAAAACAAACTTGTACAAACGAATCGTATGTGGTAATTTGGCCATATTGTCTGTGTGTAGATGTGATGTCTTTACCCTATGAAAAAAAAAATCATTACTTCTTCTTCCATGGGTGGATATAAGCATAGTTTCCCTCCCTTCTCATGAACGCATTTTCTACGTGAACCCACTGTAGATTCCTATTTTTTTCTTTTTTTAATTGCTCTTTTTGAGTTATAGGTACATAGGTGTGTTAGCAAGAAAGCACATTGTGATAGATATACGGCCTTTTTCGTGTCTTCGGTTTCATCTCTCAATCTATCTCCTCCTATTTCTCCTTCTCGTTACGATCATCGTCATTGTCGTTCTCACTACTGTCGTTCTAATCACCAATATTGTCATTATCATCACCATCATCATGACTGTACCCATTTTCAAGTGGACGTTTCATAGCCCAAAGAATTTTATGAAATACCTACTGAAGTGGATTAGGAGATCTATCAATTACAAGATGAAAAAAAAAATGTTGATGACTTATAAAGATTAAAAAAAAAAGATATCTATTTACTTGCGTAGTAGTTTGTGTGTATTACAAAGCATGTGACTATGCACTATTAACTGTTGGGATCTTATTTCACTTGTTATGTATTATGTATTACCTGTCTTTAATGAAAATATACATTTAAAGTAATTGTCCATTTGCAGCAATGTTTTGAAATAAACTAAATTCCATCTTGCCACGGAATATCAAATTTCAGGATTTGTCCTCGATCTGCTCATTCTTCTGTGTCCTTTTGTGTTTTCATTCTTCTCTGCATCATTTCCATTCCCTGCCTGTTTCCATATTATTCTGTGAAAACCAGCTAGAAATAAGTTCATATCTAAGCAAGCAAGCAACCACCCCCCTAAAAAAAAAGAAAATACACTTCTTTGAAGACACTTTATAGAGCATGAAGTTCAACTAAGAGAAACGGCAAACATTGCCAGTGGTATATTTTGACCAACCTCCCCCCCCCCCCCAAAAAAAAGGAAATTGAATTAAGTCTATCAAAATTTGTTTGGTCTAGATTTTTCTCTTACAAATTTCTTTAAGAACCCTTTTCTAGCCGTAGACAGTAATTTAGCAAACTAGCCAGGTGGGTTCTACTTGCTTAGACTTGTTGGAGTAATGGTATAGTTTGTGAGTTTTTTTTTAATGACAAGAAAACAATCGAGCTTGAGTTATCACTCCTATACAGTATCGATTTTGGTATATTATTATTGAAGCATATGATAAATAATGAGGGTGAAAGGAATGCATCCACACAAATCTAGATATTTTGATTTTTCTTAGTCACCAAAGCAAAACCACCCACTTGAAATTATTCCTTTCTGTGATATTGCAACAAAACAATACTTGAAAACCCCTGTTACAATAAGCTCACTTGCAAGGTACCGAGGCATCACTTTGGCAATTCTGATTTTCCATTACTGTATTTAGCCACTCTCTTTTAGTACATTTATGAGGAGTGGTCATACAGATGCAAAATTGGCAGTCTGGCCACTTTGTTTTTAATAGGGTTTCCTGATATTTTGTTGCAAAGGTGATGACATCATCATCATAAAACTTGGACTCCGATATGTGACCCTGCACCTCAAAACAAACAAAAAGTCGCCAAACATGAATTTTTAGTTAAGACCATATTCTGAAAAAGCAGACTTTAAGCTTTAAAATGATGTATAACTCAAATCAAATGGACTCTCCTAACCTATCTAAATATTGGAAAGAAAGCACAAACTCAGGAAAAGTGTGAACTGAGAAAAGAGGCTCTGAAGTACAGTGTCTATTCAAGTGCTTAATCTTTACCAAACCATGCTGGCTGTGTGATGAATGGGACAAAAAACAGGAAGTAAACCACCAGAATAACAACAATGAAGAGATTATCAGATTAAACTGAAATTAAGCATGCCTCATTAACACATTCTGTCCATAATTAATGCCAACTTTCAATGCAGTAGCACTATTCTTTCAAAAGTTATTAGAATTGAAAGTGAAGAGTGTGGACAAGGTTTTTCAGAAATGAAAAAGGGATTCTAAAGACACACCTAATCACACTATTCTACCAAAAATGTTCAAGATAAACTGCTAAAAAAACACACTTTCCGGCCCGTTTTATGATACCAAATTTTAGCATAATGTAAAAGAAGACCCGCTCTTTCAGAAAATATGAAAAAGTCAAGTTCGGCTAGGTTGACCCATTTCACTTATTTTCAGTCCTCACACAAAATCAGTGTGTGCGACTTCATGTTCGTTTTGAGGTGCACGGTCACATAATTATGCAAATTTGACCAATATCGGTGTTTGCGAAAACCTTATTTGATATCAGATTAGATGAAACTTTCCATTATTCTATTCCTCTGATTTGACTCGTACTGGCAATGCACAGTGAAGTACAGTGAAAACTAGTGATAATGAGGTGGGATATAGCTAGGTATAATGAGGTAATGTTTGAAAGTCCCATTCCTTTTTTATTCTTTTGTTTTCATCCCTCGTATATAACAAGATACCTGATATAACAAGGAAATTTCAGTGGTGCCAGCAGCTTGCAATAATGAATTTTTCTTGTAGTATACTCTCAACAGCAACAGATAATCTTCGGACATCACTTAGTGGCAAGTCTACATTGCTTCTCCACTCTCCTTTCTCTACCCCTTCCATTTCTCTCTTTCTCTTTCTCTGAATATACCATCAACCTTGCTTAAGTCAACTTCAGACAAGTTATATAGCAGAAGTAACTGTCAAAGATTTGACAATTTTCTTATCTTCTCTCGACTGTCTCAACTTCATGATCAAATCGTACTAAACATGTGGCAAGGAAATTATAAGCCAGTTCAGGGTTCTACTCCATGCATGAGCAGACAAAAGGTCATTTGTACCAACAGGGCATGTTGATTTTTAAATTCACTGAGATAAAAGCATCTGCGATGTCATGATTATTCAAGTAATCCTTATAAATGCTGCTTGCTAGCACGTCCACCTGACAGCAACAGTGGTATTTGGCAATATCAAAAGAAAAAAAGAAAGAGTGTTAATACATTCAATGCAATATAATGAAATGGATGCTTTCCCAAGTGATAATTGTGGACCAATCTGGTCCATGCAAGTTCATCCTTTGTTTGAACATGATTGATGAATTCCATAAATCGTTACGTCATGCCAGCTTATGCACTATGTCACTTTGTAAACAAGTGAAGTGCTCAACCAATTAGGAAGAAAGAAAGGTCATTTGTACCCATGTGTACATGAGGTAACTCCAAACTGGCTTAGCGGTATTTCCCCCTCCCCATTTGCCAGACATGGTCATAATAAGGACCATAGAGGGCGCTCACACACAAATGATACTGTCCATCCATGCTTCCCATGCTCTCAAATGGAATGCTGACCAACTCCGAATAAAATACATGCACAGCTATAATTTACTACTTTAACAACATTTTTAATTATTTCATCCATTACATTGCACAGATAATGTATCAATCACATTTGTGTATCACATTGTCACTTGATAAACTTTGTGTTATTTCACAAATCAAAGACTAAAGTCGCTGTTTCTGTCGTAACACTGACAATTATTAACTGCCACTCATTTGTTTTCATTGGTTCACAGAGGTATGTAATCCTTATATTGCAAATGCTGGAGACAGATGAGTCTTCGACTTTGAATGAAGTACATTAGCGGATAGCTGCAACAGATATTCTCTACTTTCTGATTTTTTTTTTTTTTACATTTAAGTAGAGTAAACCGAGCTGCTGGTGTGAACTTCTCAAAGAATGCCCATATCACTACAAAATAAACATTATACACCCTGCAAAACTATCAATAAAGGAATTATGGCAGTGAAATGAACCACTGACATCTATTTCAATATTGCATGTCCATATCAAATGTCAGTAGAAACGGAAAATGTGGCACTTTATCTGGGCAGGGTAACATGCACAACACACACAATGAAATTGTCTAGTATGAGTTAACTGTATGTGTGTCCAACAGTTTTTCATCTCTGTAACATACACTTGTGCTTCTAAAATTCAGTATAAAGGAATCAAATCTAAAGTGCAACATCCTTGGGCTGTATTCTGGTACGACACTTGATGTATTCATACAGGAATTACAGTGGTAAACAGATAACCACGATAATTTCTTGTCGCCGTTCTCAATGGCAAAATACCACAGTAATAGCAAATAAAGATACCACGGAATTTCAGTTTGTATCATCCTCATTCATGAAATAGATATTTCTGATCAGAAAGTACTACATTTCTTTTAGGTTAGCACTGCGCATACACATATCACCTACAGGGAGGAGACAGGAAGTGTGTCGGGTCACATTAGAAATACACTGCGGTGCGGTGGGTGGTATTTCGTGACAGGACCTCAATCAAATGTCGCATTATATGTGTAAAATACAAAAAGTTTCAATTTCCACCCTAGATACCACCATTTTGAGTGGTATTTGTGTTTGATTTACAAACTACCTGACAGTATTTCACCCTATGCGTGAATAGCCCTAGGTTTTTACCAGAACATTTTTTCATGAGTATAATATTTTGCACGTATTGGTAGGCTTTTCATGGGTCTCTAAATATTTTGCACCATGCCATACATTCCTTCATGCAGAACATATTCACATCACAAATATGTTGATATGACTACCGGTGCTTGAGGTGGATTTTCAAGTGGCAGTAATGCTGTTTTGAAACTATCATGCTTTTCTGACGAAAAAAGATAACTTAGAAAAAGTACGAGACCAGAGAACATATATGGAACAGTGAGGCTCCTCAAAGAATTGTAATTAGATAACACATTTATCACTGTTCAATACGGTAAAGGCGAAGTTGCAAATATATTCAAATCAAGATGGTACACTTCCGACACACAAAAACCAACTACTGAGACTAAAACCTATCAAGCACTTTTGCGACAGAGTGCTATTTAGATTATAAATGGTTCTATCAAAAATATAGGTAGATTTCTTTCTCATCAAAAAATTTACAAGGCCATCATCTGATTTCATTTATATTACAGAACACTTAACCCTATTCTAACTGGTGGGGGGGGGGGTCAAATTGATCCCCCCTTTGACGTTTCGCGCCACGATTCTGCAACGCGCAACGATTTTGCCGCGTCGTTTCACGACTTTTTTCATTGAAGTCTTCCGCATATTTTGAGACCAAATTTGCGACGTCCGGGTACACCGTTCTGAAGTTACGTAATGTTATGCATATGCATGTCAACCCGAAAACAGCTCAAATTCATGTTATCGTGTGCAAATTGAATGCAAATTGTGTTTTTTGGTTAAATTGATATAAATTAGATTATTTCAACTTTTAACCATTGAAATTAATCAATTCTAGTGTAGATAAGCCTGAAAAAGTGCCTACAACAAATTTTGGCAAAAAAACAATAGAAAACAAAAGGTCGAAAAAACAATAAAATACATAAGAAATTAACAAAACAATGAAAAACAAAAGAAATTGATTTTGATTGTGCTATTTTTTTACATGAAAATTGTTTGATATGTCTTGAGGAATTTTGACACAAAAATTAAGCAATACTTCAGTCTTTTTAATGGAGTTATAGATGAAAATATGATTTCATGCACAAATTTGCATAAGTAATTTATTAAATATAGAAAGGCAATATTTTTCTATTGTATGACCATGTAATCTTGTAGTTGACATCCAGTTCTATCTTCCAGCAAAATTTCGCGGCGATCGCGCGATCGGTGGCCGAGATCTGAAGGGGGGGGGGGGGGGTCAAATTGACCCCCCCTTAGTAAAAACTTGGTCTCAAATAGCCCAGTTAGAATAGGGTTAAATTATCTCCTTTTTTTCATGCAGTACTGTACTTTATAGTATATTTCATTTTTTTTTTTTTTATTCATTTCCATTCTAGATAAATAAAGAATGCATTTTCAGTCATATGTCAACTTAGTGTATCAGCATTTATGTGATGATAGCTCGTCAGGTCACTCTACTACTTGAGATACAAAATAAGGAACTAAAATTGGAACATCTTAGCTTTCTGAATGTGGAAAGAGCAGTGTTAAAATGGAAAGGAACTCTGCAAAGTAAGAGGAATATTGTCATATGAGCAACAGAAGGCTGCAAGAGAAGTTTTAAGGTCTAAGGAATCAATGGCTTTCTGGATCTCAATTGATTAAGTCCTAGCGTGAAACTAGGAATTTTCCCCCGATTAATTTTTCACGCTCGTACAAGTACCTTAAATGAATGTCACATGTTTTTAATTCCCTAGATGGTTGTGACGATTGAGTGAGCACTTTACAGCTCATTGCAGCTAAAGTGATTACGCAAAAAAATTGCATGATTTTATATTTTAAGCATTATGTTTCTCAAGATGGGCGAAAACTTAGCATCATGTTGCACAAAATGGCGAAAACTTCCAACCCGTAAAAATGTCCTCTTTTACATTAACAGCTAGTCACATGAAAACTACAGGTCTTTACTGGACCACAGGACTCGGACCTCAATGAGGGCATTTGGACTTTAGGCAATCCGTATAAAATTGCATTATAAGGATGTAATAGTCATACATGTATGTATCACAAGTTGTCTACCAACTAGCTAGAGAATCTCTGGACATGGTAATAGTATCTTTACCACCAGATCACTAAAACTCCACAAGGATACCCTGTTGACTCAGTAATGGGCAAGTGCAGGCATCATGCAAGCCCTTGCGAATATGAAAGTTCCCTAGGACCATCCGTGTACTAAATGGTGGGGGTCTAGGACTGAGTATGAATAAGGGCCCCTTTTTAGACTCGCCAGAGTCAATGATAGGTCTTCAGTCCCATTCACATACACACCTGAAACTAATCATCTTCAAAAATCTTCTTTTTTTTTTCTGGTGATACACATCACAGTGCAAAAAATGGCCCTGCTTGAATTTTTTCTTTGTTAACTCGCGCAATGATTTGCCCTGTAAAGCATGTGTGAATGGCATGAAGATAAAGCATCAATTCTGTATTTACATCCCATTATGCAACTTGCAATTTAGGTTCACACACTTACAACCGTAGCATATATATGAAAATGACTGCTCAATATTTGGTGGCGGCAAATGCTGTCTGGTAATTACACACAAGAACTCTATGAAAAGAACGTATTGAGCTCTTTACATTACCTTTAGTGTTGCTGTCCTAAATGCACATAAGACCTAAAGTTCACAGTATAGCTGTATTAAGTATGTATTCTACATAATTATAGCTCAAAGTTTGATGATATATATTCTGGGATAATCTTTAATGCACTTACATCATAAATTCAGCCTTAAATACCATGTGAAACTCTTCAGAAAACACTACCTGATACATAATTGTTGAACAATTTTCACACATTGGATTAAAATTGAATTTGCAAATGATCTAAATTGAGACGATGATTTCAACAAAACAAAAGTGGCAAAACATTGATTCAAAAGCAGAAAACTTTGTTGGCATACTGTATACACCAACAGTTTGCAAGCTTCACAAGTTGGCTGATATTTGTGAAAATAACAACACACCAAATAATAGCTTTCCAGAACACGAACGAAATAAATTTGTCTGCAAGATGGGAAAGTACTAACTTTGTTGGGTTTTTTTTTTTTTTGTATTTTTAAAGGATAACACTTATTTTTCACTTCACGCTGTGGTCCTTATCCACTCATGAAATTGGCTTTCTAATCTAAATTCCCAGTCTCGCAATATACTGCATATTCTATGGCAGATATTAGCATAATCCAAAGGGGGGGGGGGGTCTCAAATGCAAAGAGATTGGAGCTATTGTAGACCCAAATGGGAACACCTTAGGGTTGATGTTAGGTCAGCAGACTCCCTAAGCAGTTGTACCAAAAAAAAAACACTATATGTCATTGGAAGCCTGCTAATAATACTGCAGCATGCTTTCTGTAGTACCAGGATGGAACACACCCAAGCATGCATGAAAACTGCCCATGCAGGGGCAGAGTACTCCGTTAACCCTCTCCGTGCCAGGGACTTTGTACAGTGTGTTCAGTGCTATGGGGTTTTCTGTGTCAATCAGCACTCAAAGTACCCAAAGGGTTAATGCGCTTCAAGTTTTGTGCAGCATTTCATGTCACTCCGAGCAACCATATTATGAAGACACACCCACACAAGAACCAGTATATAAATACCATACAAATAGTAAATGGTCACAAGTACGATGGTACAGGATTTCGAGCAAGGTGAAAGATGAGCTGCTCCATTCAACAAGGCAAAACCGATTTGAATAGAGCGTCTCTTCTTTCACAAAATAATAAATCTTGTTCCACTCCACAGGCTAAGATCATTCACTATTTGTTTTATATAAAATACCTCAGATGTCAACCAATGTGGTCCATGCCAATTTCTGAATATGGTACAGAAATGGCAATCAATGAAAGGGGGTGGAGGAGATTTAAAATTGATAGATATTGCTACAACTTTGAAAGGTGGGTTACTAATGTCAAATAAAATTTCTTTGATTTGATCGTAGATTTAAATCATATTTTTTTTGTCACCCCTATTATCAAACTTTCATACAAACAAGCCATTTACATGAATCTCAAATCCATGGAAGAAGTGTAATTACATAACAAAGCACTCACACTGCCAATGACAGGGTACTACATGTTGACAGAAACTGGAGCACACACTACAAATATTGCTTTAATGATTTGGAGACAATGTCCAAATCAGTTTTAAGTTCCATCACATGTATGCAGAGCTGATGATCAATAGCACCTTCATTCCTAATGTCCAAAGAAGACTGTCTGATTCTACTTCAAAAAAAGACTGATATACAAAAGATATCAAAATATGTATTACACTATTCAAAGTGTGAAATCAAGTGGTATTCTGAATTGTCCCTTCTACAAAGGTGGCTTATCTGTTTTATCAAATCAACAACCCTGGATTGCTTGTATCAAAGTTTTGATGCATTGCTCAATGACGAGTGCTCACCTAGCGGGAGTCAGTCCAGTGGACAGAACGCCCTGAAAGCCAGCAGGCCGGACTGCAGAGTAAACGACAGCGTCTGATTGGCCGAGAGGAAGAGTACTGACCCCTTGCAGACCGGCAGGCTCTGTCCATCTCCCAGGGAGGGGTGCATCACCGCTCCGTCTCCCTCGATGACGATGACGATGCTCGCGCTATCCTCCACTCTCAAAGTGTAACTGGTCTGCTCTGCTGGCACCTGTCAGATAAAAAGAAGAAAAAACAAAACAAAACAAAATATGTAAAAAAAGATGAACTCCCTAATAGATTGACTGGTCATTCATACAAACATTACTGATCGTTAATCTACTTTGCATAAATTTCACAAGAAACTTGTTAATGTCAAAAGAAGACCCTTCCTCAACTTTCTACTCATTTATAATCATTCATTCTGAACAGTCCTCTTAAAGACTAGTACTACTACAACATACATGGTACAACCCTGCAAACTTTCAACAACACACCACAAAGTGCTTCAACAAAAACAGTAATTCCGAACCATGCTACATTTCCTCTATAATTGCATAATTTCTTTATTTCAAACAGTAAGAAAGCTTGCACATAAACCTGACTGACCACATCAATATTTATATTTCTTCACAGAAAGTCGACAAAAAGACTGCTGGTATTTATCTTATTTATCTATTTATTCAGTAATCTTTACCCAGGGTAGCCCCATCAGTGGTTTATACACTGTAATTCTTGGGGGCCCTTTATTAACATTAAGAAACTTTCAGAGCTCTGCCACAAAGAAATGAGTTAAGACTCAGGCTATATTGCATGCAAGTGAGAAAATCCCAAACCTTTATCCTTGCCACCGCAAAGTCCGGCACGGGAGGGTCGTAAATGGTGAGGGTGGGGTCTGAGGGGTCAGTCTTGCTGGGGAATACCCTCTCTGGCGGGGTGGACGGGAGGTAAGTCAGCATGTCACACAGGGTGGGAATGTCCTTGAACTTAGGAGTCAAGCCTGCCCTGACCACATTGTCCGAGCACGCCATACACTCCATACAATCTGCAAGGCAAGACACAAGACCCTTCTCAGAATACCAGTATTTGTATATATATATATATATATATCATTTCAACTGCCTTAATCTATGGTATCTTTGATAATGATAATTCAAGAAAGATGAGTGATAATAGCAACTACAACAACAACATTTTATCATTATGACAATAAAAATGATGACTAGAAAAGCACTCGGAGAGCACAGACCTCTTCCAAGCAGCTCATTTTCACCCATACATGTATGCTGAAAATTGCCCAATTTCCCAATGATGACTTAAAAAAAGCTAAAAAGCCTTAAACTCATCAGCAGAGCATGCACTTTAGTAAACATATATGCAAACCTCAAATATGCACAGCTTGAACTCCTCAGTTCATTGACCCTTTTTGCACAAGTATAAAAAAAATCCTTCAAAAATTCATACATGTTCCGGGAACACTACCAAAATGTTATCATTTTTTCCTTGTGTCATTATCAACATTTCTTGTAAGTTTCATTCAAATTTGTTCACAACTTTTTGAGATATTTTGCAAACAAAGAAACACACCGAGAGCAACAAAAACATAACCTCTGTGGCAGAGATAATAATAATAACAATAACAGGATTGACAGTCATCATCATCATCACGATCATTATTATCATCACAAAAATACATTTTCTTCACGTACTCAATAACTTATATATCCTGTACATTAATGAATTCATATTGACAAATGTAACTCAGATTTCAAGGTATTTCAAGGAACCTATCAAAATATCAATACATCACTGGCACCATAATTATCCAGGAATTTTAAACTGAGAGATGAATAGTCCACTAAGGATGAGGAGAAATAATTCTAAATGTGATTTGGCCTTTGACTTACTTCCCGACAGGTATGCATGAGGCTCATTGGGCCCAAGAAACATGGCCTGGCCTGGTTCCAGGACCACATGGTTGAAGAGGTAGGATACGAAGCAGCCAACATCACCAGGGAACTGCCCCTGGAGCCGCAGCACTAGAGCTCCGTTGTTCTGGGTCAGATCCTTACCAGCTGCCTCTATATTCCGCAACAAAAACACAAAATCGATAAACTAAATCAATCCAGAACAAGTCTCATACTAGCTGTTAGTTACTCCTTTGATTTGCTTGTTCATTTTATATCCTTCCAGCAAATCTTGATATATATATTATAAAAAAATAGTAAACTTCTTAAGATTAAAATATTTACACATTACAGAGTAGTCAAACAGTGTATCACAGTGAACACAATTTACACAATAGTCTATGAGGCCAATACTGAGTGCACTTTACACACACTATTGACAAAAAAACATTAATCGATCGCATATCTATGTCGTATTCATAGGGTAATGCACTATACCATGAATATCTTGTCACAGTAATGCACATTTTCTCCACTGGCATTTTGTCTTCAACATAGTAATGTTATGTTTAGTCACATGACATTCTGTAGACCAATCACTGAACAGGATTTCGTTCATGAACAATATAACATAAAATATTTTCTTGGCTTGGGTCAAATATAAATAAAAACTAGAAATGTCGCTACGGCGACTGGTGTATGCCTCCGCCATCATACATGGTTCTCCTAATAGGTCTATAGTACAATGTCTTGACAATGCGTGATGACAGTTTCACACAATTGGCAAAATATTAAAATGACAGGTTTGCCACAAATGTGCTGAATGCTCACTTTCCTAGAACTAGGTTCAATTGGATGAATGATTAAAACGTCAGAGTGCAGGTATTTGGGGGAACTGATGATTTTCACTTGACTTTTGAGCATTTTACAAGTTTATGCATTGAGTAATTTTCAAGGTATTGAGAAAAAGTATAATTTCAGTATTAATTGGTAAAATAGTATTATCGAAACCTGGCCTTTGACCTTTGACCCCACAGTTCCAAAGAGAATCACTGTTAGGTAGAACATGCATAAATATGTAAGTTTCATGACAATACCTTGAGTTATTTTTGAGATATGGAGGAAAAAGTGCAATTTAGCACTTTCACTTGACCTTTGACCTTTTGGCAAGAAACTTCCCACAGAATATATATCAGGTAATACATGCATACATCAAGTTTTAAAAAAAAAAAAACCTTCAGGCATTGCATAACCATAAGGAAAGTAGTGATATTTTGAGGAGTTGACCTTGACCTTTGACCCCCTGACCTTTGAACCATGACCCCCAACTTCCCTAGATAATCACTGCCCATCGGTACAAGCATATATACTAAGTTCCATGAAGATACCTTGAACCATTTGCGAGATATGGAGAAAAACATGAAATTTCAATTTTTTTTTCACAAAATAACCTGTGACCTTTGACCTTTGACCCTGTGACCCTAAAATCCACACAAAGTATCATCCCCCAGGGATATACCCTCATACCAAGTTTGATGCAAAACCACCACACGGTTCTTGAGATATCGACAAAAACAAAACGGGACGGACGGACGGACGGACGACCCGAAAACATAATGCCTCCGGCCACTTCGTTGGCGGAGGCATAAAAAACTATGAATAAACAACAAAATCATTGAAACTTTCTGCATAAAAATGGCAGTAAAGAAGGAAAAATCTAGCATCTAAATTAAATGTGAGATAATGAGTCTGGCCTGACCCTCAGCCTGAAGTCGTTTGATGAGCGTGTCTAGTTGGGCCGTCATCTCGCTGACGTCCCTTGTCATAATGGCAGAGAAACATTTCCTGAGGGCAGTGCGGCATTCCTCGGTCTTCCCTTCACCCCCGCTGGCTATGAGGGCGGCCTTCAATTCCGACGCGGCCTCTTCACCGACAACAGCTCTCAGTTCTGGCACAGCTGTGTGCAACAAGTGAGATTTGTGTGAAGTGTCATCATGAACGGTGTGAAATGATTATTATGAAATTACGCTGCAAAAATCATCAAATTGGCACCTCTAAATTTCACTGCATATCTTTTGGTGATTTCGTATCTTAAGAAGTTAAAAACTACATGGAACTTGTTGAATTCAACCAATCTCAACAGAATCAGGATAAAGGAAATTGAAAAATTTGCCAATTTGAGAGAGACACAGAAGACTAATCACCAAAATGTGATGCCAATTTTAAAATCAGTCATAAGTTTGAACAATTAAGAGGCTTTTGAAAATTCTGCAACCTGAGCAATTATATGTTAACAATACAGGGCTCGTATGAAAAAGTATTTTTCATTCAACGTCATGAAATACTGAAAATGAATGGTCAAAATTGCCATAAAGAGAGATAGCATAAAACTATAACATACATGTATGTTTTTCTGGGATTTGATGAGCTAAAAGTGATCCCTTTCTTGTTATCAAAATTCTGAGTTATGATGATCAATCTATTCATGATCAGAAAACCTGCTATACCTCTCCCGCTTCATGGTAATGTGGAGAAAACAAAATGGCTACATTCTTGGGGTCTAAAAGAGAGTCATTAAAAAAAAAAATACATAGAAACTATATTTCTTGCAAACGATTGAGCATTTTTTACCTGAGATACAGTGTAGCTACACTTTCCCTCTGGAGATGTATAAAGCATTCAAAGAAATCAAAAGGCAATCATGAATTTAATGAAAAGGCAATTAAAGGAATGATGATAACACTGTGATATATCATCGTCATTGTCCTTGCAGAGATGCTTGTTAATGTCCCAGTCATTCTCATCTCTGTGCCAACAATGGCTGGCAAGAAACTTACTGTCCAGAAAGGCATCAATCTGCTTGACCGGTCTGAAGCCATTCATACCCTCGAAGGGCGTCAGAGCGAGGGCCATCTCTGGTTTGTGGTTGGGGTCTGGGTACTTGTCTGGCCTCTCTGCATGTAACTGCTCAGCATGTGCCTTGAAGAAAAAAAAAAAGTATCCACAAGGACATACAATGGGTCACAAGGCAGTTGGAATATTGGTATACGATCATGATAACTTGAAGAAGCAATCTTAACTAGAAATGTCTCTATGGCGACTGATGCCTCCGCCATAATGCATGATTCTCCCAATAGGTGTATAGTACAATGTCTTCACAATGTGTGACTGACAGTTTCACATAACTGGCAAAATATTGAAATGACAGACGGACCCAAAAAGAAGCAAGTTTATGCATTGAGTAATTTCCCAGGTATAAAGAAAGTGTAATTACAATTTACAGTACAAAATAGATTTTTTGGGGGCATTGAAACCTGGCCTTTGACCTTTGACCTTCTGGCTGGAAATTTCCCGAAGAATCTCCATTAGGTAATGCATGTATATATCAAGTTTTAAATATAACAATGTGAGCATTGCATACTAGTATATGAGGGAAATAGTAAAATTTTGAGGAGTTGATCTCGACCTTTGACCCCCTGACTTTTGACCCATGACCCCTACATTCCCTAGATAATCCCTACCAGTCAGTACATGCGTATGTACCAGTTCCATGAAGATACATTGAACCATTTGCGAGAAGAGTGAAATTGTAACATTTTCACCTAACCTTTGACCTTTTGACCTTTGACCTTATGACATGAAACTCTCTCCGAAGAATCTTTATGCAGTAGTACATATACATATTTACACTAAGTAAAAAAAAATACCTTTGGGAATTGCATGGATATGGGGGAAATAGCAACATTTTTAGCATTTGACCTTGGCCTTTTGACCTTTGACCTCTTGCCAATGTCACTAAAATCTACTCAACTAATTGCCTCATCATACATCATCCTTGGACCAAGTTTGGCAAAAGCTGCTTCATCCAGTTTTGAGTTATCACGTAAACAGATACATTTTAGGATTTGACCCTGATCTTTGACCTTTGACCTCTGTCCAATTTCACTCAAAAACTAATCAAGTAATTGTCCCATCATACATCATCGTCAGACAAAGTTTGGTGAAATTTGCTCAATCCAGTCTTGAGTTATCTCGTATACTGATACAATTTCATGATTTGACCTTGACCTTTGACCTTTGGCCATTGGCCGATTTCACCCAAAATCTAATCAAGTAATTGCCCCATCATACTTTATACTTGGACCAAGTTTGGTTAAATTCCAGCCAATATTACTCAAGTTATTGCGTAAACGAATGCGGACGGACGTACATATTGTACGTATGGACGATACACGATGTTGGGAGACATTATTCTTCAACCATGCAACCATTTTGAAGAATGCACAGGGATATGCAGTAAAAAAGTCATTTCGTAAAGACGATGACGGAAAGGGGGGGGGGGGGGACAGGAAGCAGTGAGCGACAAGGTCTCACTGCCAATGTCTATATCATGTGACTTAAGCTTATTTTTGTATTTCATATTCTTTTGATCTATCTGAACGGGGATCCTAACAGGCAGAATCCACTCCGTCATTCTCGCTTCTTTGGCTTGAAGAGATAATCCCATTTGAACAACAAATCAGGTGTAAAGGATCAGAGCTAGTGGGCACTGAAATACTTTTAAGTGACTTCCACACAGGAATAAAAGAAAAAAAAAATCTCCGCAAGTCCTTCTCGCAGATCCAACAAGCTTCTATTCTGCCGTTCACTGGGCAGCTGGAAAAGTTTGCATCATTTTCCTTCCTTACCTAATGACAACTGTGTGTGACACGATGACATAGTACGTTAAAACAACAAGAACAACATGATTGCAGAGCACAGTCGACTGTAATACCTCCTCTTCCTGAGAATGAGAATATTAAATACTCTGTTGTCATCCTCTATTGTCAGGCAAATACATCAACATGAAGGATGAGGTACATTTATCACATCTTACACATTGTGCATGCCAGGTGCATGACAGCTTATAATCTAGGCGGAGGATGCAGCTATGGTGTTTACTGTCATGCTGAACATCTGATGCGGCGAGACTATTGTCTTTCTTAAGCGATACGTCTGATGCAACAAGACTACGAACAGTAGCTGTGTGCAAAGTATCCAATGCCTATATTCAATCATTTTGCATTAGTTGTTTTCTCATTATGGACTACGAATCGGTGGCAGTTGGGTACGAAAAACTGCCTATCGACTCATAGTCAATAATAAGAAAACAATGCTTAAAGCAAGACGAGTGGATATAGGCGGTGGATGCTTCCACTGTTCTTAGTCTTGCCGCATCAGACGTATCGCTTGGCAAAGACAACATTCTCACCGCATTAGACGTTCAGCGTAACAGCAAAGACAATAGCTTCATCCTCTGCCTAGATAATAGGCTAGGTGCACGACACCTTGATGCTTACCTTGTTGGGGTGAGCCTGAATGGAAAGCGACTTGTTGACGGAGAGCACCTTGAACAGGAATGGAAGCTGGTCGCCAAACTTGGCCCTGACCTTCGACCCCAGACACTCCGGCTGCTTGGCGATCCAGTCACTGAGGAGCATGCCAACGTGTGCTGAGCTGCTCACCGACGACGGGCCCTTGGGATGCGTTCCCATCCACAGCTATTGTTCAATGGGAAATAATAAAAAAATAACATCAGTACTGTATTTTGTCAATCATCACAAGATTACACACGTCTTGTGTATAATTCTTGTGTTGCACTTGCCAGAGACAGGTACTATGAAATATGACATTCGTCAATTAATGCATGGTCTTCATTTCTTTTTCTAATTGCATGGAATCAAATCTATTTCATCTCCATCAAAGACAAAAGTACATCTTTAATAGAGACATACATAATTAAAATGACATGCCGAAGAACCAAAAAGGAACAAATGAAATGCAGTACTCTAGTCATGCATTGAAAATAACAAAAATATATCAATAAACTATAGTGTAAGTTGATATCTATAATGGAAGTGATTGTACCCACTAAAAAGCTTGGCTTGTTGTAGACCCCTCAAGAGAGAACAACAGAACAAATATAAAGCTTAGTGAAAGATATCATTTACTCAACAAAACTACTCCTTTTGGCCCTAGGACAATATCCTCCACAAAATTTATCCTCATAATCTCTGTGGGCACTTATCCCAGGACACTTATCCCTAGAAAAATATCCTCAGGACACTTATTCCATACATGTTATCCCTCATTTGATAAGAGCATGAGGGAAAAACGTCTGCACAGCAGCCAATCACAAGGTATGATGCAACCAGGGGGTATCAACCTAGGAAAGTGAGTATCTGGAATAAACAAAAGTGGAAATCAGCTATAGGATTGTATAAAACTAGGAAGGATATGCAATAAGGACAAGGACTTACCTCTGCATAAGGTTGGTCCCCCTTCATCTCAAATTTCTTGCTGCCACTCTGGCTCAGGGTAGCCACAGCACTGTCACTGCCTATACGGCCCCATGCATACTGCTGTACCGCACACTGCAGACTAACAACTAAGGGAATAAAGCAGGTATAAATAATGAGTAACTTTCCCTATTCATCACTCATTATGATATCCTCAACAAGAGATCTAGTTTGGGTTAAAAAACAGAATGCTCCTGGAAGGCAATGACATGAAAAATTTTGCCACAGGCAGAAAAGGGAATGAAAATAACCTGGAAAAAATATTATGAAAGTAAGTAAGCTTGGGTCATACATAGTAGTGGGGAAAGCCTTTCTACACCAGTTTGCTGAGGTTATTATGACCTAAACTGTAACATCTACTCACGAATTCATGAAGCAGATGTACATTGATTAACTGGGATAAGTTTAGAGCAACTGCTGCTCCAAAGAGGCATCTCAGACATCCTTCAATCAGGCTTTCAGAAAGACCACTCGTTCATCACAACAGCTCTCTCCTGCAACCCAATCATGGAGATGAACACTGCAAAGCGATATGACCTACATCGCCCTGCTGGATGCCACCGAGGCATTCGATACTGTCATGATGGACTCTTCTCCATGCTCCATAAGGCAGGCATCCAAGGAAACCTCTAGAAAATCCTGGGGAACCTGTACCGAGGACTAGAGAGCATGGCCCCATGGAATGGAATCCTCAGCCAATCCTTCCCTGTCACTCAAGACATGAGACATGGTTGCTTTTTATCCCCATGCCTGAACCTGGTGTACATAGATGGTCTTATCAAGGCCCTGCGATCAAAAAACGTAGGATGCTCCCTAGGCCAGAATTCCTCAGTACCCTAGTCTTTGCAGATGATGTGGCACTTATCAGTTCAAAGCCAGAAGACCTACTAACCGTGCTGGATGTCACTCACAAGTACTCCTCCAAGTGGAAGTACATGATCAACCCCTCAAAGAGTGCCATCATCTTTTCTACACACAGTCCGTCAAACTGATGGCATCTTGGTGGAGACACTATTGCACCAGTAGAGGCACACCCACATCTGGGCATTAACCGTACTTTCTCCTTCTGTGACCCTACTCCAACAATGACATCAAGAGGTAGGAAAACACTGTATATGCCTGTGCCGGTGCAGGAGCTCGCTGGGGCGGACTGACTCCAAGTAAAGTCACTGCCCTCTGGATGTGTTTCTGTCTTCCACGCATGCTCTACAAGTGTATGGAGTGGACATTTGTCATATGAGCAAATGAATGCTCATATGACTGCAATTTGGACTAAATGACAAATCAACAGTTAGTAAGTTTGCTGATGATATAAAGCTTATCCACCCAGTGCAATCAGATAGTGACAGAACAGACTGCAATACAGTAACAAGCACCTCCACAAATGGGCAAACACATGGCAGATGAGATACAGTGCAGACAAATGTCAAGTCATGCATTTTGGAAATAATAACCCACACTACACATACATAATGGACAACTCCCAGCTAAAGGAAAGTACAGAAGAAAAGGACCTTGGGGGTACTAGTCAACAAGTCCCTGAAAGTGGCCACCCAGTGTGCTGCAGCAGCAAAATAAGGAAATCGGACACTGGGAAAGATCAAACGGAACTTCACTTTCAGGAGGAAAGAGGTGAAGCTTAGACTGTACAAATCACTCGTCAGACCCCATCTAGACTATGCCATGCAGACGTGGAGCCCATACCTCGAAAAAGACAAAAAGGTGTTGGAAGAAGTCCAAGCAAGAGCCACAAAACTCATTCCAAACATTTAACATCTGCCATATGAAGAGAGACTAGCAAAACTGAAACTAACTACTCTGGAGAAAAGAAGAGAGAGAGGAGACTCACTTCAAACTTACAGGATAATGAAACAAATTGACAAATCCAAACCGGAGAATTATTTTGAGATTGCCATAAGGCATAAAAAAAGAGGTCATTTCATGAAACTAACCAGAACGCCTTGACATTAGGAAGAACTTCTATAGCCAGAGAGTTGTCAACAGCTGGAACAAACTACCATGAATTGCCATTGACACCCCCACATTCCCAAGCTTCAAAGGACAATTATCGAAACTGGATCTTTGAATGGGTCCTATGGGACTCCCTTAACCCTGCAACACCACACTATCTACAGTAATGTACTACCATGACCGTAGTAGCAAGGTGTGGCCTTCAAGGTAAATTCAAGGTAAATTTGCCGACCTCGACAGAACGCAGTGTAGCATGTTCAAAGCTATCCTCGACCTCCCTCGCAGATGAGCAAATGAGGCGGTCTCCATACTTGCCAAGCTCCCAGTGCAGTCACTGATGAAGCTGACAAGCAGTTTCTCAGACTCCCTGGGAAATCCTCCTTCTCCCTCATGACAGAGTCAAAAGGAGACTGCTCATGAATGCCATCTCCCACATACCAATATTAAATCATACTGTGAAGAACTTAAAAAAAAACAAGCTTGCCCTGTATGAACGCATCCACCACCATATGAGGTGTCACTGATGAAGTGACTACACCTCCCGTGATCCAGGCTGTGTCACCTAAATGAAGGAGAAATTGAATCTGCCAACTCTTGCCTCGAGACACCAGGTCCTGAGATTAACATCCTTCTTAAAAGTGGTCGAGGGGTTGGTCCCAGTCCTACCTGTTGAAAACTTCCTTTCAAAAGTACGACCCAAGTGAAACATTACAGCAAAGAAATTCAAAGATTGTAATGTAGACAACATTGTACAGAAATACATTACAAATCATACAAAGCATTACTCAGCAAGACATGTAAAACAGAGCAACTGATTGTGTGTGTGTGTGTGTGTGTGTGTGTGTGTGAGAAAACAACCCTGGCTTGGAACCAGCTCCCCACTAAAGTCATGAACAGTAATATCACCTAAAGTATTCAAAGCAAAAATTGAGAACAGAGTCATCTTCAATTCGCCTGAAGTACCTGCATCCTCTCTCACCCGGTGCCTTAAACCGAAAGGTCCTGCACTGTACTACATCCAGATCCAAAGCCGGGTAGAACAAGGCAAAGCCCAGGATGCCCTTGCAGTTGCACCATTGAAACAGTGACTTACTTGGGGGTGACTGCTCATTGTACAAAACCCTCAGAGACTGCTTTCTCACCAAGTGGCTACAACAATGGGACAAAACATCTCACCACAACTACAACACCACCTGAATGTTTTACCAGACTCACTCTTCTTGGATCTTGTTGCAGCTAGAACAGTATGCAATGACCACAGACAAACCACCAGTGCCACAAAACTTATGCAGGGGTTAGGCTGGGACTTGCTTTTGATTTGAAGGAAAGCTTCGAGGGTCAGTGTGTTGCACAAGGCCTTGGGGGGGGGGGGGGGGGGCACTTGGCCCTGCCGGTGTCCGACTACCTACGTCCAGCTACACGAGCCACTGCACCAGACGTACTTCAGGAAACTCTTTCATTCAATGCTTGACCCGCACCAACTGTTTCAAACACTCCTATATTCCACGTACCATCAAGGACTAGAACTCATTACCACCGGACATTCAGAGCACAGCTAACAGTAACAATGACACTTTTAAACTTATAGAAACCATTTTTTTCCGCAACCAAGACTCAAGTTAAAGATAATATAAAGTTTTGGTATTACCTCAAAAGTTTCCCTGAATTTCCTTGTCTTAGTTTGTGTTTCAGGTTAAAGTACCTTTCATATAACTAACACTGTGAGACTTACTCGCCCCAAAGTGCTCTCATGTCTTAGTAATCATGCAATAATGGTTTCGTACCAGAGCCGCCGCCGTACGGCGGCGGCGAGGTAGTACACGTATTGTGCGAATATCACTGCGACCAGCAGCGTACAGCCCCATACGCATACTGTGTAGCTAACTGCGACCAGCAGCCCCATACGCATAGCGTAATGGGGCTTCGCATTGTAGCTTACAGGATCATGACAGATTTAGTATCGCGGGTAAATATCAACTTAAAATCCAAAAATTTCTTCAATTTAAAGACTTACCAGTTAAGTTGAAGTATTGAAAACAGGCTTTGGGCAACGTTTGGTTTTGCCAATAGTCCCTTTCTGTTCGAATTGATGACTGAATGTGACTCGGTCGAGAGGACCTTCGGAGAGCTACACTGAATTGACGGCCAGCGCATGCGCACACAAACATCTCATCCGTTCATGGATTTGAAATTAGTTCGCATGTGATGTGTGCGTATGCGCTGGCCGTAGTAATCAGTGTATGTAGCTCTCCCACGGTCCTCTCGACAGAGTCACATTCAGTCATCAATTCGAACAGAAAGGGACTATTGCCAGAACCAAACGTTGCCCGAGGCCTGTTTTCAAGACTTCAACTTAATTGGTAAGTCTTCAAATTGAAGAATTTTGTGGATTTTATGTTGATATTTGTCCGAGATACTAAATCTGTCATGATCCTGGATGCTACAATGCGAAGCCCCATTACGCTATGCGTATGGGGCTGCTGGTCGCTATGCGTATGGGGCTGCTGGTCGCAGTTAATTGCATGATTACTAAGAAATGAGAGCACTTTGGGGCGAGTAAGTCTCACAGTGTTAGTTATACTTTAACCTGAAACACGGAAATTCAGGGAAACTTTTGACGTACCAATACTTTTTATTATCTTTAAAAGGACTAACAGAGCAATATTGCACACTCCCCCTTTCCTCCTCACTTGGTTCCAGAAGGAACATTGAGGAGCGTTGAGGAGTACCTATCTAGAAGAAGAACTCTGCTATCTCCCTCTCAGACTTGAGAAACCACTCACTGTTCAATAATCTTTATCGAGACCTTTCTACTCTAGATATGTAGTAGAATCTACAGATCTATCTCTAGAGCTTTCTTCTTGACGTAGAGGTTTATTATCATATAATATATTATTACATATTACTACATACCAAACGTACAGTTGAATTATGAATGTGCAACCTTCATTGTAATTAGACTGTGTCTAAATTTACTAGACTGTAGTCTGTAGACAATATCAATGAATATCTATTCTATATTCGTTACAAAAAACCTCACATGTTTTTAGCCAACTCTGCAACGTCGGCAGTTCTCCTGACTGGAGGAATTCTAACCCCGTTGCGGGGAGCTGTAACCAATAACAAACGTGTTGGGGTCGCTGTTGCGGTTAGAGGAATTCAAGCAAAGAAGACAACCACGACTGACATTTCTTCCAACACGATTTTGAATACATCGGACTGAAATTTCGTTGTTTGTGATAGTTGTGTCGTTTATGAGCGTTTTTTAACACTGCGATAGTAACATATTACTTTATAATGCCCCGAAAATGCTCAAAATCCTTCTTACCAGCTGGAAAAGCCATTCTTAAATGAAATAGACACGATGTCAGTGGAAGACAGCTCTAATTTGTCAGGTTTTGTTTGGTTCCCTCTCTGACACGTTGCTGCGTTTCCTTCTGGAATGTATGGAGCATGCAAGATGCTCGATGATGGGGGTGGGGTGCACCACCGTGCATGCAGGCGCTAGCGAAGTAAGAAGTAGCTCATTGGAGGCAAAACGCTCGTTCACATCTTGATGACTTTGGAATGCGGATATAATTACTGCTACAGGACCGGCGCACTGTTTTCAAAAGTGTGGGGGCCCACTTCCGGGTTTCATGAGCTAACAAGCAAAAAAAAAAAGGTCCTCAGCTCATCTCTCCCCGTCCACTTCTGGGTTTCTTCAGCTGACAAGCAAAAAAAAAAAAAAAAAAAAAAAAAAAAAAAAAAAAAAAAGATGGTCCTCAGCTCATTCTCTCCCCTCCCATTGTAGTGCCTCTTACGTACTTCCGGGTTGAAAAAAGTGTGGCCGGGGGCCCAAAGTGATGACACCTTATGTATTCCTTCGTATGGTGCACAAAAAGTGTGGGGGCCCGAGCCCCCACGGCCCCCACGGCTGCGCCGCCCCTGTGCTAAGCCTATGTCTACGTGATAAGATGTTCCTTTGACTGGTCTCTGATCAGGGAGGTATAGTTCATTTTCTCTGTTCTCGCGCACTACTTGGAAAGAGTTCCTTATGTCCCCCCCCCCCCCACTAGTTTGCACAAATAATGGTTAGATAGGTTGCTGTTGTTGTTTTTTTTTGTTTTTGTTTTTTGCTGATGGTGGACTAAATAAAGGTTACAGGAAGTCTTCCCATAAATGGCATAACCTTTATTTAGTTTATTATCGGTAAAAAGGAATAGTTTGTTTGTTTTGTGCAAGTTGGTGGGGGGGGGGGGACATAAGGAACTCTTTCCACAACCTTTCCTGCAAATGCTGTTTGAAATATACAAATCATCGAATGGCCAAAAATGATAATGGTAATAAAGAGCTACTGTAATGATAATAATGATAATGATTTTCATTGTTTTTATCATCACAGCTTTTATAACTATTTTATTATTATCATTATCCGCATCGTCATTTAATAGTTCAGACACTGCTGAGGAGAAGGAGGATGAATAGGAGCAAAGTAGTAACCACAGAAATTAAGAGTCTAAGCCGGGGTCAGGGAAACCCCCCCCCCCCCCCCCCATCTGATCACTTGGATCACAGTAGTTTCAACCCAACTGGGGATACCGGGGAAAAACAAAATCGAAACGATCATGAAAACCGTCACTCCCACGCTGCGTTATGTATTTAAAAACTGGCGTCGTGCAGGTTTAGAATGGTACCATAAAGCTTGAAAATGTAAAGTTTATCTTCTGATAGCTTGCATACTATATACGTCAGGTATACTAACAAACATAAGCGAAACAATAAAAAACAAACACAAGGGCGTCATCAGCTTTTTTCAAGGGGGTGCGTTTATATTCTGGTTCCATGTCCGGGTTTCATCAGCTAATAAGCAAACAAAAAAAAAAAGCTGACAAGCAAGAAACAAAACAAAACAAAACAAAACAAAGCAACAACAACAAAAAACCGGACTACAGAAATGCCGTTGGTTATGGAGTGTTGCAACAAAAAGAATAATCATACACCTGCAGGTGGAGTCATTTACCTGCAGCAGCTTTGTGTCAATAAAAGGACCGTTTGAAATAATGTATATGATAGTCTGTAAATGTATAATATATCGAAAGAGATTATGCAAAGTTTTGGTTTGAAAACGTTCTGGGAGATAGGGATAAGCAAATATTTGAAACAGTAATATGTTAACTATAAGATGTTAATGTGCTTGTATAATGATCCCACAAGTCTCATTGAATCGAGATGCGTGCAAACAATTATTACATGAAATTCTATTAAATTCCCGACGGAAAATTGGTGGACTGCTTGCGTGATCAAAGGTCTATCTGAGGATTGTTAAGAATTCTGTATCTAAAACGGGCGGGTTAAAAAGTGCGTTGTCACCGTTGAAATCTTGTCAATTATAGAGAAATCTTGTTTGTTGCAGTGTGCATTTATAGTTATTTCTTTTTCATCATTACCTTACTAAATTACGTGTAATGTAATATAGGCTGTACGGTTTCATGATTGTGTTTATTGTTAATTGATATTATAGACTTTATAGGACCTTTTTGAATTCTGGTGATTTCATCCATCATTATATGCGATGATTCCTTTTCGGTTAACAACAACAACAACAACAACCGATAAAACCACTCCAGACACAAACAAACAAACAAACAAATAAACAAACAAAGGGGAAACAGAGAGACTGATGCGAGCTTCCCAATCCCAATTAACTGGAGATTCTCACGCCTGGACCCCCTCCCCCCTTTTCTCTATAAAATAATGATAGCAAATTGGAAACCAAAGATGTAGATATAGATATATTCAAGGCTGATCTCTCAAAACAGAACTGAGATGGGTGGAAGTTGAAGAGGAGGATTGTATTGATAAATGTACTGGAAAATTTGAAAAATTACTATTTGAAGTTGTTGATAAGCATATGCCCGTAAAAACCACGAGAGTTCGGAAAACTCAATCTCCATGGTTAAACGAAACAATTTTTAAATTAATGAAGGAAAGAGATTTATTAAAAAGGAAAGCAATAAGAACCAAAGATGAGAGTATCTGGAAAGAATATCGTAAATCAAAAAATAAAGTAACATCTTTTATTATGAAGTCTAAACGCAAATATTTTATGGAACAATTAACTAAAGATCAAAGTTATAGTAACTCATGGAAAACTTTATCATCAGTATTACCCAAAAAATGTTCTTCCTCTCAGCCTCCACCCAGTCAGTGTCAAAGTATGGCAAACGAATTTAATCACCATTTTGCCAATGTTGCAACCAGTTTGATTTCTGAATCAGCTGATACTGTAGTAGAACCTGTAGACAGAATCTGTACTGATACTGCCACTTGCGAACCATGTGTGCAATATCCATTAACGTTTTCTACTGTAAGTGAAAGTGAAGTTTCAAAGGAAATAGAACAATTAGAAAATAAGAAGTCAGTCGGATTAGATGGAATATCAGTAAATATCCTAAAAATGTCAAAGGATGCAATTGTTCGACCAATAACTTTTTTGATTAATAAATCTATAACTCAAGGAAAAGTTCCAAATAAATGGAAGATAGCAAAAATCATTCCTTTACATAAAAAGGGTGATAGATTGATTCCAAATAATTACAGACCAATTTCTATTTTATCGTGTTTATCAAAAATTCTTGAAAAGATTATACAAAAACAATTACTTCAACATTTAAGTAGAAATGATATACTCAAAATGGAACAATCCGGATTTCGGCCTAAACATTCAACCTCCACGGCACTGATTAAAGTAACCGATGAATGGTTGAAGTCTTTGGATAACGGATTATACACTGGTGCAGTTTTTGTAGATTTGCAAAAAGCTTTTGATATGATCAACCCTAAATGTCTGCTGCATAAACTTTTCACAATAGGTATTAACGGCCCCACCCTTAAATGGTTTGAAAATTATTTATCTGACAGAAAAATAGTAACTAGTATAGGAAATTGTACCTCTGAAGAACTGGATATTAAGCTCGGTGTGCCACAGGGATCGATATTGGGTCCATTGTTGTTTATCATATTTATTAACGACTTACCTTCCATATTTGATTCATGTAATGTGCATTTATATGCGGATGATACCGTTATTTATTTTTCTCACAAAGACCCACAAAAAGTACAAACAATATTGAATAAGGAACTATTTGTATTAGATAGTTGGATGTGTAAGAACAAATTGAAAATTAATTATGATAAAACTGTGAGTATGTTAATTGGTAATCGATATATGTTGAAAAGACATAATAGTTTGGATTTAAGTATAAAAGGATATGAAATTAATCAGGTTAAAAGTTTGAAGTATTTAGGATTGTATACATTGATGATGAACTCAGATGGGACGTTCATGTAAATTATCCGTGTGAAAAAGTAGGCCGTATGATTTCCTTCCTTCGTCGTTTGACATATTTCATAAACAGAAATTCTTTGAATTTGATATATCGCAATGTTATTCTTCCTCATTTGGATTATGCAAATGTTATTTGGGAGTCTTCTTGTGAAAAACATATAAATCAATTGCAAAAACTGCAAAATAGAGCAGGAAGAATTATTCTGAAGGTTAATCCTAAATTACATTTTTCTGTCAGGTTAATACATGATATATTACAGTGGGAAACGTTAAAATCCCGTCAAAAATTTCATGTCGGAGTAATGATTTTCAAGATTTTGAATGATTTAACACCTACCTATTTACACGAAAATATATTCTATTCCCCCAAACCCTACCAATTTCGGTACTATAGCCTCAGCCTTCCAAAACCTCGGACAAACTTTTGCAAACGTGCATTTTTCTACAGGGGAGCCAAACTATATAACAGCCTTCCGCATGCTGTCCGTGACTGCAAGTCACTGAAGGATTTTAAACGGTCCCTTTTTGAATTGGTTTAATTTCATCTGTGTAAACATATCTATATATACTTTTGTCTGATACACGAGAAATTTATCTACACTTTTCAATAAAGCGTACTTTGCCCTGAGATTTTGTATGATTATTGCATTATAAATTTTCATGAGACTACAAATGTATTATAATGTTGTATTTATATAATTATGTAATCTTCTATTCTTTTTTTTTTCTTTTCCATAACCCTTTATAACTGGTCCCCATGGAAGACCAGCGGCACCAGAAAAGTGCAGCTGATTATGGGCTATCCAGCCGTTATCTCTCTATATAATCCTATACTGTACATTCTATTTCTTCATTTTTTTGTTTGTATATCGATGATGTGTCACATTATTCATTTGCTATGTATGTATGCTTCATTTTTATGCATGATGTATCATTTTCCCTGTACTGTATATGTTGTCTTTTATATCTGTATGTATGTTTATGACGGAAATAAAACAAACAAACAAACAAACTCTCTTAATTACGCGAACATTATATTGAACACATAATACACACCACAAGCGCAAAGCGCGATGTCCTTGCGAACGGGCTATTGATGTGTATGTTGCTCTGAAGCCATATTTTCTAACATCAATTTTGTATGACAAAACTAAAGTTGAGTGTTATGGGAGAAAGCTGAATTTCAAATAAGAGGAAGTGCATCTTAAAGAGGAAATCCACCACAAAATGAATAACTCCTAAAAACCGAAAGAAAATTCCCTACAGAACTTTCCAAAAATGACAAAAGTCGGAGAGGAAATAAGGAAGATATGACATTTCAAAATTTCACATTTTCCGGAAAACATTTCTTGACTAGTTCTCATGAATATTCAAACGAGCGAGTTGATGATGTCATGCCCTCATAATCCTTCATGTATGTTATATAAATTTGAAGAAAAAAATATATTTTAAGCTATAATGCAGGTAAAAGCATATTCCATACGGAAATAAGATATATATCAGAGGTAACATTTGCTTTTTTTCGGTGGTTTTAAGGCAAGTTTTGTATTCATACAGCTGAAATATGAGATTATTGTCATTTCTGTAGGCTATATTATGAAATGAATAAAAAATTGTGAGAGCACTGACATCATCAACTTGCTGATTTGAATATTCATAACGATTGGTGAAGAAGTGCTTTCCGAAAAATTTTGCAATTTCAGAATGTCATAACTTTCCTTATTTCTCATTCGATTTTGATTATTTTTACACTATTCTACAGGAACTTTTTTCCTCTTTCTTATTAGATTGATAAGAGTTTGGAGTGGGTTTTTCTTTAAGCGGGAGATACACATTATATATATAGAGAGAGAGAGCGGGAGAAATTTAAACTCAAGCGGGAGATTTTGTGGAAAAATGGCCGGCCTCAAAGCGGGAGAACTGGAGTCTCTGGCAACATCTTCAAAAACTGTAAATTATAGCAGTTCAATCTTTAAGTGTAATCTCTTACAAAGAGGGAAAGGGAGGTGAGCTGAGAGAGAGAGCCAGTAGAGCTTTCAGGGAGGGGTCCATGAGTTTTCCATAATAATGGAAGTTTTTGTTCTAATCTTTTGCGTTTATTTACTTCCTGTGCCGTCGATACAATAATTACAATACAAAACATCTTACTGATTGCATGAGAGAACTTCAGCTGATATTTACGTTGCAAATTTCCCATCCTGATGCCCTTTTTCTTTCAGCAATATGTGTTTTTACCAACCACTACAGTAATTGATGTTTATATGTTTCATAGCTCACTGATCACAGCTATACACGCCCATTTTCAAACATACGGCCTTTTGCCACATATCGATGGTTCCTCTGATTGCAGGTAGTATTGTAGTGTTGAATACAATGTAATTGGAAGCGAGGTTGCGAGAGATCGAGGAGCGCGTACACAACGGTGTATTCAACTCAACTCGCTTCTTGCCGAATGGTCGGTCATTCACATAAACACCGATTTTTTTTTCCGTAACCCTAACGCGTCGAAATTGCCAATTGTGTCACTTGAGCAAAGACTATCGATGCACAAGTTGGTTTTTGTACGCATGTGCGTGGACTTGGCATGACTTGGGCAGTTAGGCCAAGGAGGTCCTTGGTTAGGCGTTGAGTTTGTACTGTATATACACAGTACCATTGGCATGGTCGTCTGCTAACTACAGAATCAAATTACAATGTGGGGAATGGGACGCCGTCCTTCAAACAGAAACATAACAACGGGTTTATGGGTATATGGGTATATGTGATGCGTGTGTTTGTGTGTGTGTGTGTGTGTGTGTGTGTGTGTGTGTGCGCGCGTGGTTTCCACTTCACATGTCATCGGCATCGCGTTCGCCTTTGCCTTATGTGGTATTTCTGTGGTTTTGTTCGCCGTCTGCTGACACTTTTCCTGTGTCTCGCAAGACTTGCGTTTCTAGAATGCATGCTAACTCGACGTTGTCATCAATATCTTGCAAAAAGTAAATTGGAAATCTAATTGAAGCTTGGAATAAATTATAATCAATATCTTGCAAAAAAGTAAATTGGAAATCTAATTGAAGCTTGGAATAAATTATAATCAGAGTATTATATTTAGGCCAACAGCTGCAGCGATATGCTATTGTTATTAACATTGATCATGTTTATTAAGCCCCACAAAATCAGATTCGACGTGGGCATTGGGTCTTGGGTAACATGGATGAACTACTCGGTTAATTTGGGTTTATCCTCCAACTTCACGATGATTCAGAAAGGCGTAGTATAGGCTCCTTTTTAGTTCAGGTTCATGTATATCAAGATATATGATTACATTCTCATTAATAATATAACATCCAAGATGAAGATGGGGGAGGGAAGAGAAACTGTGGGGGGGGGGGAGCTATAGTAATCATCGATTTTGATCGATAATCTCTCTATAAATAGTTTAATTTAATCAGCTTTAAAAGGGCATTTTGGATCGGCCAAAAAATCAAAAGATGTGCTATTTCCAACAAATTCTATTCATTTTCCCAGTCCATACATGTACAAAATTGTTCTAGAATCACGGTTTGAATTGCTCTATCAATAATTTTTTGATTTTCACTTTATCATTGCCAACCCTATAGTCCTTCTTATCACGTACCATCGTCATTTCTACCACCACGACCATCATTGAAGGAAACCAAAACCCAAAAAGAAATGTGGATTGAGTGAAAGCAGCAACATGAGTATACACATCACTGAAAGTTTAAGGAAAAGCGGGCAATCGATGCAAAAGTTATAAATTTTTAACGTTTTGATGTTGGAACCACTGGCTGCATGACATCATGTGTGGGCAACAACATAAAGAAAATATAAAGAAAACAAACATGTTTTCACTCTTCTTGAGTATAATGGAAGAGCATTTGATTAACCACTTTCAGAAAGTAGGGGGAATGATTACTACCCTCAACATAAATTATGTCAGTATCAATTAAGTTGAGGGAATGTGTAATTTTATTGATTTTTTGTGTGGAATTCTCTTCATATTTTCTTTACATTGCTGTCCACTAAAGACGTCATGGTCTCTAGTAGTCTCTTTATTAAGTGATTACAACACCAAAATATAAAAACGAATAACTTTTGATTGTCCGATTTTTCCTCAAACTTTCACTGATGTGTACTGCTAATGTTGCTGCGTTCACTCAATCCATACTGTTCTTTGGGTTTTGGTTTCCTTTCCCAGGTTAAAAAAAAAACAAAAACAGTAGAAACCAGTAGAAACCAGTAAGCATTTTTAACTGGTCGTTACTGATTTTAACTGGTCTTAACTGGCCTTAACTGGTTTCAACTGGTTCCAGTTGAAACCAGCAAGGTAACTCCAACTTTCCAGTCACAAAATGAGCAATTCTAATTGAAACCAGTTGAAGACGTACTGGTACCAGTTGATACCAGTTTAAACATACTGGTACGAGTTTATACCAGTTGAAACCAGTAAAAGTCTACTGATGGCCAGTTGTAATACCAGTTCAAGTACATATCACTGTACCAGTTGGTAACAGTTTCTGTCGGTTGAAGTTTTACTGCATGGTACTAGTTGATACCAGTTCAAGTGTCATTTTGTACCATGCAGTTGATACCAAATGAAGGCTACTGGTCTATTATAAGTTGATACGAGTTGAAGTTCCCAGTTGATACCAGTTCAAGTCTCAATGTGTACAACGGTAACACTTGATATATCAACCAATCATCACTACCATCATTGCTTTTATTAGATTACCATGCACGACCATAAACACCATTACTATCATTTCACAACTGGATATCATCTTATCATCATCACCACGATTATCACTCGTATTACCATCGTATACATATCACCACAAGCAATAAATCTTCCACCACTATCAATGCTTTTTTTTTTCATGTCATCAATCCATCAACAACAACTTCACGAAATCTCTTTCAAAGTTTTCCAGCATCTTTATCATTATCCTCAGTCTAAATAAGCATTGCGACTGGCAATATATTCCTATACTCGATCCCTCCCTCCAATGCCCGAGCACATGGCCTAGCACCCTTTATTGAATTGATGAATAGAAACGATTGAATAGTTAAACACTGATTTTTTTGTTTGTTTGTTTGCTTGTTTGTTTGTTTGTTTGTAAGAATACTAGCTGATTTATTCAAAAGTCTTAAATGGACGACACGACGTTTTGAGTTCAGTCGCGTTATGATAATATGCGTCCATAACTTAGCACCTTCGCACCTTCAGGTGCACTTGATGTACATGAACATCATACAAGGCTAATAGACAGTGGAAATCTACGTGTGCCAAGATTTCGCTCTGATTGTCACAAGTGCAGCCCAATCGTATCCTCTGTACTTTAATGGAACAGGCTAGATCATTCAATTAGATCAGCGTCTTCCATATATTCATTGAAGAGATTGTTTAAGCAAAGTTGTTATTTGTAAGTAACACATGAAATTTATTCTGGGCTAGCTTATCATTCCTGTATCATAGCATTTTAATTGTTATTTCGGCATTCTCATGGTGAACTCCTGCTGTGGCATGTATTTGTTTATGTTACTTTGCAATGTACAGTATATGCTGGTATGTATCTACACTGTATATGTCATCTTCTGTATATACGTTTTGCTATTTAATGTACATTCATCATTCAGGGCTCCATGGAAGACCACTATTTATTGGTGAATGGGCTACTCTGACAAAAGATTAGAAATAGATAAATAAATAGATAAAATAAATAAATAAACTAGCCGCATTCACACGTACAAAATAGCTGGTTACCGAGCGCGCTCCAAAATTCGAGTTCTTGTTATACTCGCAACTTTTTATAAATTTCGTGATCGATATATTATAGAAACAAACACCTGGCTTTAACTAGTATCAGATTCCCAGGTGGGTTCATGACTTTAAATGTGTATAAATCATTTGCTGTCGACTGACACCCAAAAAGGGAAGCCATGCGTGATTTGTTGTCTCGAAGTCGTGCAGTATCGTACACATAAAAAGTGATGAGATATTAGAGCTGTGATAGAAGTTTACCAGTATGAAGTTTATCAATATCAGCATAACCATATTAGATGTCTACTATGTGTGAGAGAGAGAGAAAATAAAATTCAACACACAGCTCCAATTCTCAATCAAACACATTTGTAGAAGAGATTTGAAACGATCGTTTTGTAATGTGTTATGCGGCACAAAATAATTGTACTTATTTTTAATAATAGTAATCGATAACCAAATGAAAATCAATTTGCCAGATATTAGCCAAATTGAAGATCTTTTCATTAAGTTGGAGCAACGAGCATCAGTTCAGAGTCACAGAGGCTACTTACAAGTTTTTTATAAAATGCATTCATAGGAAACTGATAACTACAAGGTTGAACGATGATAGCACCCATTATGATGGTTACAGTTCGTTATTGAGAAGGTGAGTATTCCGAAGGTTCGTTATTCCGAAGATTCGTTATTCCGAAGGTTCTTTATTCCGAAGATTCGTTATTCCGAAGGTTCCGAAAATCCGAAAATAAAACAAAGCTCGTTATTCCGAAGGTTCGTTACGGACCCTATTTCATTGTCGGATCAACGAACCTCCGGAATAACGAACCCTATATTTTTTTTTCGGATGAACGAACCTTCAGAATAACGAACCTGCGGAATAGCGCCACAAATGTTCGGATTAACATAGGCCTACCGTTTTTGATTTTAGGATTTTACGAACCTTCGGTATAACAAATATCCGAAACACACAAATCCCCTATACCTACAGGTTTGTTAACCCGAAAATCAAGGAAGGTTCGTTAATCCGGACTCCGAAGGTTGGTTAGTCCGAATATAAAATAGGGTTTGCTATTCCAAAGGCTCGTTTATTCGAAAATGAAATAGGGTTCGTTATTCCGGAGGTTCGTTGATCCAAAAATCAAACAGGGTTCTGGAACGGGTCACAAGACTTTTTGAACGTTCTTAAAACGTTTTTAAACGTTCTAGAGGGCTTTCAAAAGTTATCTGAATGTCTATAACGTCCAAACGTTTTTCTCTCGTCCTTAAAAATCATGTATAAAAAGGTTTTTAATTGTTATTTTAACGTTTATGAAACGTTTTTATAACGTCCAATTGAAACGTTTTGAATACGTCGAAAAACCTTCCAGAAAAATGACGTTTTGAAAACGTTTTGACAAAACGTCCAAATAACGAACTTGGAACGTTTCAAGAACGTTTAGAAAACGTCCAAATGTTAGCTAGGAACCAGATTTGTATCATGGTTGTATCTTAAGGTGCTCACATGCACTTTATTAGACCTTAACCGGCCACGATCTCAAAATGACGTCAAAATCACGTCCATTTTCCTTGTTTAGTTTTCGTGAAAAAGGCGTCTTTCAGACATCTTTCTTGTTTTCTTTACCAATATACATCAAAAAGGCATGAATTGACGTGAGATGACGTGCTCATGACGTTATTCTGACGTACATCTTGTCTTTAGAATTGTGTTTTACACGTCATTAAGACGACTCTAATGACCACCAATGACATCTTTGGGACAACTTCCATTTGAGCAAAAATACGACATATTCACGTCAGTTTGAAAAATACGACATATTCACGTCAGTTTGAAACGTTTATATGATGCAAGTATCTGCCTGTTGTTTTCGTTTATAAGACATTTAATTAGTAATTTACACGTCTTTACGACATCTTTGCATAACCAACCAGGCGTCAGAAAGACGTCACAAATAATATGACGTCTTTTAGATGTCTTCAAACAACAATACGACTTTTGCAACTGATTGACAAATTGCCCTACATCGACGTAAATAAGCACTGAATTGATCAGTGTTTTAGTAGTAGCCATGATAAAAAATCATGGGCGTACATACTCGAGCAGGATTCGAACCCACGACCTCCTGATCACCGAACAGGCGTCATCTCCACTAGACCACCGAGCTTTCGCCCGACAGCAAGTGTTGGTTCTAATCCGTATAGCATGCAGCGGTTACTGCTTTGTTATTCAAATACTCTGGTATACTCTGATATTCTGATTTGAATACGACTTTTTGGCGTCAGGTTGAGACGTCTAAATAGCGTCTGTTTTCTTTGCTTATTTACGTCAAACAAACGACAATTATTACGCCTTTCTGAAGTCTAGATAATGAATTCTCTCTATGTCTTCCATTTGAGCAAAAAAAAAAATCTTATTTTTGACAGTTGACTGACGTGAAATTGTCGTCGTTCTGACGATAGTATAATGTGGCAAACTGATATAACTCTATAAAACTATAATTCGTAGGCCTTAATTATATGAAGTCACAAAGACGTCGCAAAACTGACGTAAATTTAACGTCACGTCCTTAATATGACGTGGTAAATAGGTTGCAAAGCAACGTAAATTTTATTTCACTAATACGTCGTAAATATGATGTGGATAATACGTCACAAAACTGACTTGAATTTTACGTCTTTACCCAGCTAACAAAAAGACGTTTTCTAAACGTTCTTGAAACATTCCAAGTTCGTTATTTGGACGTTTTGTCAAAACTTTTTCAGAACGTCTTCTTGTGGAAGGTTTTCGACGCATTTAAAACGTTTCAATTGGACGTTATAAATACTTCTTTTAAACGTTAAAATACACTAAAAAACCTGTCTAAATTTTTAGGACCGACAGAAAAACGTTTTGACGTTGTAGACATCCAGATAACTTTTGAAAACCCTCTACAACGTTTAAAAAAAGTTTTAAGAACGTTCAAAAAGTCTTATGACCCGTTCCAGAACCCTGTTTGATTTTTGGATTAACGAACCTTCGGAATAACGAACCCTATTTCATTTTCGAATAAACGAGCCTTCGGAATAGCGAACCTTATTTTATTTTCGGACTAACGAACCTTCGGAATAACCTCACAAATGTCCGGATTAACGAACCTTTCTTGATTTTCGGGTTGACAAACCTCTAGGTATATAGGGCATTTGTGTGTTTCGGATATTCGTTCTTCCGAAGGTTCGTTAATCCGAAAATCAAAAAGGGTATGTTAATCCGAATATTTGTGACGTTATTCCGCAGGTTAGTTATTCCGAAGGTTCGTTTATCCGAAAAAACTAGGGTTCGCTTTCCGAAGGCTCGTTCATTCGAAAATAAAATACGGTTCGTTATTCCGAAGTTTCGCTAATCCGAAAATAAAACAGGGTTCGTTATTCCGAAGGTTCGTTGATCCGACAATGAAATAGGGTCCGTAACGAACCTTCGGAATAACGAGCTTTGTTTCATTTTCGGATTAACGAACCTTTGAAAAACGAAACTTCGGAATAGCGAACCTTCGAAATAAAGAACCTTCGGAATAACGAATCTTCGGAATAACGAACCTTCGGAATAAAGAATCTTCTGAATAACGAACCTTGTAAATAACGAACTGTAACCATAATAATGGGTGCTATCATTGTTCAAACTTGTACTTATCAGTTTCCTATGAATGTATTTCATAAAAACTCGAAAGTAGCCCCTGTGACTCTGAACTGATGCTGGTTGCGCCAACTTAATGAAAAGATCTTAAATTTGGCTAATATCTGGCAAATTGATTTTCATTTAGTTATCGATTACCATTTTTAAAAATAAGGGAAATAATTTTGTGCCAAATAACACATTATAAAACGATCGTTTCAAATCTCTTCTACAAATGTGTTTTACTTGAGAATCGGAGCTGGTGGGTTGGATTTTTTTTTCTCTCTCTGTCACATACTCTAGACATAATATGGTTATGCTGATATTGATAAACTTCATACTGGTAAATTTTATCACAGCTCTAATATCTCATCACTCTTTGTGTACGATACTGCACGACTTCGAGACAACAAATCACGCATGGCTTCTCTTTTTGGGTGTCAGTCGACAACAAATGGTTTATACACATTTAAAGTCATGAACCCATCTGATACCAGTTAAAGCCAGGTGTTTGTTTCTAATATATCGATCATGAATTTTATAAAAAGTTGCGAGTATAACAAGAACTCGAGTTTTGGAGCGCGCTCGGTAACAAGCTATTGTGTACGTGTGAATGCGGCTAGTGTTCTTACAAACAAACAAAAAACAAACAAACAAACAAACACACAAACAAACAAAAATCAGTGTTTTAATATTCAATCGTTTCTCTTCATCAATTCAATTAAGGGTGCTAGGCCATGTGGGCATTGGAGGAAGGGATCGAGTAGGAATATATTGCCAGTCGCAATGCTTATCTAGACTGAGGATAATGATGATGATGCTGAAGTTGTTGTTGTTGATGGATTGATGACATGAAAAAAAGTATGATAGTGGCGGAAGATACATTGCTTGTGGTGATACGTATACGATGGTAATACGAGTGATAATCGTGGTGATGATGATAAGATGATATCCAGTTGTGAAATGATAGTAATGATGTTTATGGTCGTGCATGGTAATCTAATAAAAGCAATGATGGTATAAGTGATGATTGGTTGATATTAAAGGAAACCAAAACCCAAAGAACAATATAGATTGCGTGAACGCAGCAATATTAGCATTACACATCAGTGAAAGTTTGAGGAAAAATCGGACAATCGATGCAAAAGTTATTCGTTTTTATATTTTTGGTGTTGTAATCACTGAAAAAAAGAGATTACTAGAGACCATGACGTCTTTAGTGGACAACAATGTAAGAAAATATAAAGAGAATTCCACACAAAAACAAAATCAATAAAATTACACATTCCCTCAACTTAGTTGATACTGACATAATCTATGTTAAGGGTAGTAATCATTCCCCCTACTTTCTGAAAGTGGTTAATCAAATGCTCTTCCATTACTCAAGAAAAGTGAAAACATGTTTGTTTTCTTTTATTTTCTCTATGTTGTTGCCCACACGTGATGTCATGCAGCCAGTGGTTCAAACATCAAAACGTTAAATATTCATAACTTTTGCATCGATTGCCCGATTTTCCTTAAACTTTCAGTGATGTGTTCTACTAATGTGGCTGCTTTCACTCAATCCATAATTCTTTTTGGGTTTTGGTTTCCTTCAGGCTTCAATGATGGTCGTGGTGGTAGAAATGACGATGGTACGTGATGAGAAGGACTCGATAGGGTTGGCAATGATAAAGTGAACATCAAAAAATTATTGATAGAGCAATTCAAACCGTGATACTAGAGCAATTTTGTACATGTATGGACTGGGAAATGAATTGATTTTGTTGGAAATAGCACATCTTTTGATTTTTAAATGCCTATTCAAAATGCCTTTGTAAAGCTGATTTAATTAAGATATTTATAGAGAGATTTTATCGATCAAAATCGATGATTACTAGCTCTATCCCAGTTTCTCTTCCCTCCCCCATCTTCATATTGGATGTTATTCCATGAGAATGTAATCACATATATCTTGATTACATGAACCTGAACTATAGGCCTAAGGAGCCTATACTACGCCTTTCTGAATCATCGTGAAGTTGGAGGATAAACCCAAATTAACGCAGTAGTTCATCCATGTTACCCAAGACCCAATGCCCACTTCGAATCTGATTTTGTGGGGGTTAATAAACATGATCAATGTTGATAACAATAGCAATCGCTGCAGCTGTAGACCTAAATATATAATACGTTGATTATAATTTATTCCAAGCTTCAATATAGATTTCCAATTTACTTTTTGCAAGATATTGATGACGACGTCGAGTTTGCATGCATCCTAGTTGGGCTCACACCTGTACAAATAAAATGGAATGTCCCAGACCCCTGCACAAATTCGTACCAAAGATACCAAAATAAATGTAGAAAAAATAATTCAGAATCAATGATGTAGTTTGGCAAAAACTGAATAGCTGTAAATATTGAGTATGAATTCTTCTACAAACTACATTTTGGTTGGAAGATGAAAGCTTTTCTGATTGAATTTGAGGGGACTTTATTTCATTGGCTGCATGTACAGAAAAGAGGTGATTTTTTTGAGTGAAGAGAACTCGTAGTTCGGCTTTGCGGACCCTTGGACAGAATTTGAGCCGAAGAACCCACCTGGGAAATTTGATGGATGAAAGGGTATATCTCACTTATTCAGGTTAGTGAAGATGAAACATCTCATTTCTTCCAGCTATTTTACAGAATTTTTTGAAATTTGAATTTTAACACACGCCTCTAAGGGGAATTATTTACCCGCGTGAGCTCAGTAACGCAAGTCTTGCGAGACACAGGAAAAGTGTCAGCAGACGGCGAACAAAACCACAGAAATACCACCTAAGGCAAAGGCGAACGCGATGCCCATGACATGTGAAGTGAAACACACACACACACACACATACACATACCCATACACACAAACCCGTTGTTATGTTTCTGATTGAAGGACGGCGTCTCATTCTCACATTGTAATCTGATTCTGTGGTTAGCAGACGACCGTACTGTGTATAACCAAGGAGGTAAAACTCAGCGCCTACTGCCGAAGTCCACGCACATGCGTACAAAAACCAACTTGTACACTGATAGTCTTTGCTCAAGTGACACAATTGGCAATTTCGACGCGTTAGGGTTACGGAAAAAAAAATCGCCACCGGGCCGCATACCGTGCACGCGTGCGACGTACCGAGAGTCTCGCCGCATCATCCAGCTCAACCAGTCGACACTGCATGGACCGCACATTCGGTCTGCCGTGCCAGCGGCTGCATACTGCCAAGCACACGACCGCCCTCAACTAACTCCATACATACGTACGTATACACACGATCATTGCACTTGCTGTATATGTACGTGCCTAGCCTCCTACCATTTCTACGCATCTTCTGTAGGCTGTGGCTCTGTTTCATGTAAGTGAATGAACAGAATTTGGCCATTCTCGAGTTCTTTTTTGGATGCATTGCTAATTATGGGGTTTATGCGTTGGTTGCATCTAATGCTATAATCTTGTTCATGATTAACTGCACACGATTCCCATAACTGATGACGTTTTTTCTGTTTTGACATTTTCATCGGGAATACTCTCGCTCTCTTGTTGTATCGCCTACCGGCAGTAGTCTGCAACACAAAATGGCAGCGGCTAATCTTCCGATGCCTGTTCTGGAGCGGATGTTCTCATATTTGGACCTAGCGGAATTACTGTGTTGTTCATTAGTTTGTAAAGCGTGGTATGACTGTCTCTACGATGAAAACAGTCCAGTTTGGAAGGTCCAGTGCCTCCGCAAGCTTGCTAAAGACGCCGTGAATGGGAAACTCTTGCAACATCTACCTTCGTACAAATCCAGATTGCGTGCGTTTCACCACGCATTCAACCCGAACGACTGCTCCAGAAACATTTACATACGACCGAACGGCTTCACGTTGCACAGAAATCCGGTGGCACAGAGCACGGATGGGGCAAGGGGGAAGAAAGGGTTCAACGAGGGAAGGCACGCCTGGGAGGTGTGGTGGGAGGGGCCCCTGGGAACGGTAGCCGTTGTGGGCATTGCCACCAAACATGCCCCCATGCAGTGCCAAGGGTACGTTGCACTGCTCGGCAACAACGACCAAAGTTGGGGTTGGAACTTAGTGGACAACCTCCTCATCCACAACGGTGATCATCAGGGAAACTTTCCAAACTGCAATAATGCTCCCAAGTATGAGGTGAGTGAAAAATATCCTGTCGCCATGGAAATGTCGGCCGAACTCCATCAGAAGAGTATAGAGCACTTATCAGGGTATTCTATTAAATGTGACTTATTTAGCAAAATTTAAGAGAATTATCAAATGTCATTATTATTTATTGATACTACCTCCACCAAGGAGATTGCAATGTTTGTTTTTGTCTGCATCGTTCGGTTTGTTTGTTTGTGTGCGAAATATTAAACTCAAAATAGTTGTAAATGGATTTGGATGAAACGTGCAAGAAAACTTTATTATGACACAAGGAACAGATGATTGAATTTTGGTAGTGATCCGGGAATTTTTATGAATTTTTGAAGGATTTTCTTCTTTTTTTATGAGCAATATAGGGTCATTGAATTTGGGGATCATGCTACACTTATTTGAGGTTTGCATTGAACAGATGTGCAGTAAATCACATACAGTGTACATGTATTCTGCTTGAGGTGCCATGCAGCAGGGAGCTGATGAGGTAAACACGAATACAAGGCTTCCATTGGAACATTTGGCGATTTTCATCCCGCGTACCCAAATGGGTAGTTCTACACAAACTGCTTGACGGAGGCCTGCGCTCTCTGAGTGCTATTCTAGTTTATAATGACACCTGCAGATAGATGTCCATTATAGACAGGTTGGTAGCAAATATGATATATCATATATGATATGATATCATATTTAATTTTTTCCTCTCTCTCTCACCCAAGTTTGTGTCTTGAACCTTGAACCTTGAAGTTAAAGACAAAGTAGTAATCCCTTTCAGCAGCTCTGAAATATACTACGACTGCACCATCACCCACTGTCACAGCACATCCCATCCCAGTTTAGTTCGGAAAGAGCTGCTTCAGGGATTATCTCATCAAGGTTCAAGGTTCAAGCTCCTTGGAACTATCTGGGGATGGTGAGAATGTTGTGTGCCAGTGAGAGGTGGCAAGGAAAACAATGGTGTCTGTAAGCCCTGTTCTAACAGACCTTACCACAGCAACGTCGCGACAACGTGCAGAGAACAAAATTCCTCTAAAATTCCAATAAAACCACAGGAGAGAGTGAGGGGTACAGTTCACAGACACACACCAAAAATCTTGCCAGGGTAGGTTTCCATGAATGTCAGACTGTCTCCAGTGATGACTACCATACCTACCAGCTACATGTAGCACCGCCTATTCTAGATTGTACATTTACTCTTAACAAGCATCGATCTCAAAGTTGTACATTGTACACAGAGATCAGTGGCTACATTCCATGCACATGATCAGTGTATGTTTGTATTAAAATTGCTTGGGTAGTGGGATGTGTCGCGGTAACGTCAGGATGATGTTGTGGCAATTACCCTAGCTGGCTACAGGATAGAATTTGGCAAAAGTTACCGCGGCAACATCTGAGCGACATTTTGCATGAACCGTTTTAACAGGCAGGGTGAAAAAAAGATTACCTTGACATTACTTTGACTTTGTCATGGTAACTATAGTTTGAAAGGTTCTGTTAAAACAGGGCTTAAGACTCACTTTTGCATTTTTATGTTTGTCCTTCAAATTCAAAGTTTTGCATATGATATACTGCACTGAGCCTCGCAAGGACTTGATGTCAAGATACACGACAAGTGAAATTGTGTGATATAATTATTAGCTACCAGTACATGTACATTGTACATGTATGTTGCTAATGATCTGTTATAGCCATAAACTTGCAGTTCAATGTAGTCAGGGTAATTTTCCACCTAGGTTTATAAGTGTAGGATGTCCCAATTAGCCCTTGTATGAATTTGTTTGACACAGAATGTTCAGAAGAATTACATGTTCACTGATTGTACTGTTTTGTATATTTAACCATATGGTTCTTCTATAGTGTTGCTCCTAAGCTACTGGTACTGTACACGAATGTATCACCCTATAGTGTGGTTAATATGGTTTATGAGATAATGAGTTTATTTGCATACATGACTGTACAATGTATCACAGGATGTGAGGGTCCACATTTTTGTGATAAGATCTGTGGTTTAAATACTGTACATACAGTGGTGTGTGTGTGCCATGGAGTATTGTGTTACGAGTATGACAGAAGAAACACATGATATAGGCCTACATTATAGGAAACTACTCGAGAGCATTCTAGACGAAATGCACCAAATGTACATGTACAGCCTATGTAGTTTATACTTAGAACTATAAAATGTTCTCACCCTAGAAGGTTTTAATACCTTGGTATTGTGCTAGAAAAGTAAGTTAATAATACTGCGTGTACAACTATAAATATCTGTTTCATTTTACTTTTAGTTAAGGTACCAAAGGAACCCTTCCTGATTTGATTTCAAGCATTTATCTGAAACTGTTGCTGAAAATAAACTTTTACAAATGTATGAAGCAAGACAGAATGAGAAATGTGTATTTCAGTACTGAACATGTCATATCATACATGACTTTCAAATTGTAACATCGTAATTGAGTCTAGAAAAATTGGTAGTTTTGTTTGCATTTTTGTTAACTAGTCCAATATGGCTAACAGTTCCCCAGTAGAGAAAATCAGGTTACAATGCCTCTATTTCCTTTAGGGTTACTTAAGGTCACGTTTGTATGCACATGCAAATAATGCAGTATTTGCAATGGTACAAGGTTAAGTGAGAGCACCTGGTGTAAGGCAAGGCTTTGACGCAGTATGCCACAAAGTGATGAGTGGTTAAAATTTGAAGGAAAAAAAAGTGGTCTGTCATTCAAATCATCAACCATAAAAATTCCAGGTCTTAGTGAGTGTTTCTGTGAACTTTGCACTGTACAGAATATACATTTTGCTATTTAAATTACATTTAAGTGGCTACATACAGTAGATCCACTTATGTACATGTAACACAAGAGAGGGAACCTCTCAGTTAAAACTGTGTGATATGACTTTTACAGTGTACAATTGTACATGTAGTATCTGTATCATATTTGATACAGGAGAGCCCCTTGAATCCGCTTTTAGGCTGATTTGCAAAGTGACTTTGCAGAAGCCTCAGTGGTTTCCATCAGTGAAAGTGGTTCCAGTCATGACAATAGAGGCCTTTCAGAGGCTCGTGTGAACCCCGTCATGTCCTAACATGATCCACTTCCTTGGGAAAGGAAACGTCGGCGGAGCTTTCATGACTACTGCTGTATACATGCGAAGGAGACAGGAAAAGACTAATTTTGCCCTGGCTTACCCCTAACTGAAACGTGTGGGATCAATGAGAACTCGTGGCTGCATTAAGTCATTTTCTGCACTCCGTGCCATTGAAATGCCTGTCTTTACATGTACAGTAGATGTGTTTGTAATCTTACACTTGTAACTATGTCAGCTGCTGCAGTTGGTATACTGGGAGTGAGAGCTTAATTCTTTCAATATACATTGGATTAATAATGTACAGTTTACGGAAAATATGACTTTCAAATTTAGTGTGCGATGATCATGGCCACTTCTGTTGTTTTTACTGCATGTAGTTCGGTAGATCATGTGATCTTTGACAGCAAAATTTTCAACGAACTGAGAAACAAGTAATTATATTCAGTTTTATTTCATTTCAATATTTTCATATCATTTCGCAAATGAAGATGCATCAAAGGTCTTTTGCTAGCAAATGTTTTTACATTACAAAGTTGAATACTACACAATGTACAAAAATGTATCACTGAACATGAATACAATGAACAAAATGGCAATTGACACATCAATGTCCGAGTACCATAGAAATACAATGAAATATGATGGCACCTGTGAGCAAGCTTGTTTGATTGTCAGTCCCATTAGATCATGTTAAGGGATTGCTTGTCAGCTCTACTGTATATGACAAAAATAATATTTATTTGTAATTTGACTATTATGCCACAGTCTAATAATGAAATGATTGTAATGTTATCTTTGTTCTTTTTTATCATGTTGTTTCTGTTATCATCAAAGAAATGATTAAGTCCACATGTCTTAACATCCATGAGCAATGTAATATTCCTCTCCCCTAGTAAAGAAGATGTGATAAAAAACAAACAAACAAACAAAGGCCAGCCAAGAGCAACTCTTGCTTTTAAAATTGAAATTATCCTGATCATGTACACATTGTGCATGTGTACCTTGTGTCATGAGAAGCGATGCAATAGGAATGCAACATCCTCTGTTCCCTCTAACTGACAAAGTTGTGTTGTACATGAGACTCTTTAAGAGACTTTGTTTACATTGGATGTCACCTACTTGGCAGCTTGAAGTTTGGTGCGAGTCAAGTATTGCTTCACAGCCATGTGTATCCCCTCACATGAATCGTTGTCATAGGAAATTACACATCTTGGGATGGGTAACAGTGCAGTGTTTCACTCTTGATACGGTGGCTGTTTCTCCATGAGGCAGTGTAATTGATTTCTGCAAAACGTGCGTGTTCCAGATAGTAGATTTAGATTGCAATTATAACTCTCTGGAAATTGAATTTGTAGATTCTGGGTATAATTTATGGTTTCATCCCATTTGCCACAAATGCAAATGTGCAATGTATGCAGTGTGAGATGGAATACAGTATGTCACCCCCTTGCACCGAGAGTGTCACTGTTCGACAGACATGGCATATTTTAGAAGACTGCATTATTTATAATATGAATAGTAGGAGTAGTGGTAGGAGTAGTAATAATAATAATAATAATGATAATAATGATGATAATACTTATTATTATTATCATTATACTATTATTATTATTATCATTACTACATGTTTACAGTCTGTATTTATTGCAACAGATTGACAAATTGCCCTACATCGACGTAAATAAGCACTGAATTGATGGAAGAATTTAATGAATTTGAATAATAAAAGCAGTACCCGCTGCGTGCTATACATGTAAGGATTAGAACCAACACTTGCTGTCGGGCGAAAGCTCGGTGGTCTAGTGGAGATGACGCCTGTCCGGTGATCAGGAGGTCGTGGGTTCGAATCCTGCTCGAGTACATCATGTATGCCCATGATTTTTTATCATGGCTACTACTAAAACACTGATCAATTCAGTGCTTATTTACGTCGATGTAGGGCAATTTGTCAATCAGTTGCTATGAAAACATCTCGACGGAAGAATTTCATGAATTTGAATAATCTGTATTTATTTGTAGATTTACCATTTTATGCATTATGTTATGATGTATGTCTGTTGGTGGGTGAGGAAAAAGTCATTTTGAGTTTAAAGGGGTCAAAACACTAGCCTATGTAATTGAAATTTGTGGGAAATTTGAAAACCTAAATCAAATCTCTTCTCAGTGATGACTGTTGTATTAAAGTAATTGATTAATTTAGTGATATACCAAAGGTCATAACCTTGTAATGATTTGTTTACTTTCACAAAGGTATTCATTAATCTGTTTATTAGAAGTTCCATTGCTTTGAAGGTTATTTTCTTTATGCAGAAAACTTTTATCGGTTTGGGAGAGAGTGCAGTATCATAACAGAAATCAAAACTTAAACCAGCCTGTATGTTTGACTTGCATGTTTTCATTTTTTAAATACTATTGTGGTCATCCTCGAGCTACATATGTATATTGTATTTTCCTTGATTTACAAACAGTAACACTGCTCACCAAATGTATTAAATGTATAATGTGCAAATGCATTATGTGGTGTATGGACCTAAAATGTGCTTCACATTGCAGTGTTGCGTGCAAGCATTCCTTCCCTTTACAACCCCCTGTTCTGCCCCATGGACTTCACAGAAATGACTCCATATCCCCATTATGTGCCAGCCGAGTGGGTCTTCTTACAGAAGGCAATTTAGCCATAATGAGAGGTAGTAATCACAGATTAATTGCATGTTTGTGTCCAGCGTTCTACCCCCACAGGATTGTACACATGCCGCGCTGCATCTAATTCTATAGCAATGACGTGCTGACACTGAAATGTCAGTGCACACCGATAGGGTGTCATTAAGGCATCGTACCCGTTTTTTATTGGAAAAAGAGAGTAACATGTACATTGTATTTGTCTCAGTATGAGTATTTGTATGCATTATACAGGTGTACATTTAGTGTTGTTGATAGATGTGTGCAATGTAAAGTGTATGTTTTAATTAAAGCATTGCTAGCAAATCGAATAAAATTGAATAAAATCGAATTGATTTGAATTGAACTGCCTCTGCCATTCAATAAAGAAGAGAGGTAACAAATCAGTGACAATATGAATTATTTCACTCTGTGATTTATCATCCTATGGGAATCTTGATTTTGTTGCTATGGTGAAATAACTACAACTGTATAGCATTGCCTACTTTTTTACAGCTCTTCATATGATTTACGGTAGTTTTACACACTGTAGGCCTAACACAAAATCTTTAAACTGCAAGAAAGAGAGAACTCCCTGAACATGAAAGTATTTCAGAGAGCCAAAATTATTTCAAACACAGGATTAAAGCATGTTACTACTACTGTAGTATTACATGTACGTTCCAAACAATTCATGTGAGTGCTGTAAATATGAATGCACTATGACCCAGCGTTTGGTATTACAATGTGCGCAAGAAATCCATGCAGTGTGTAGCCAAGAGCATGATGAGAACTACGAAGTACTGTTGAGTGTAGCAAGGGCTGTGAAACCTTACAGGTGAATGGAGAGCACAGAAGAGGGTTGATGGCCCAAGAAAGGAGTTCAGGAAAGGGTGGGGGGGGGGGTCCTTCTAAACATTTTATACCTCCATGGCACTTCTTGTGCCTTTTGTTCATGTGCCCCTTGCCCCTTCACATTGTCCCCATAGTGAGTCTTTTTTTCACTGTGGAGGTACCAGTAGCCTTCCATCCAGATACTCCCTTTCTTGAGAATTTGTTTAAAAAAAAGAAAATCCCTCATATTCTTTCTTCCAGTGTCATCCAATTTTTTTTTATTAGAACTTCTAGAGTCTGAAATACCATTAAATGAATTTAATTAGGTGATCCGAGTATCCTCTCGGATCACCTTCTGTATCTGTACTGATTCTTTGTTCTTCTTCTTTTTCTTCTTCTTTCTCCGCAAAAGTTGTGTAGAGGTAATCTCGGAAAGTCCTCTTCCTATCAATGTCAAAATTATACCATACATGTATCATGTCCCAAAGACGATCCTCCCGATAAAATCATAGTGATTAGTCGACCGTGACGTCACTATGACGTCATTATATGAAAACACATTTTCATTCATATCTCATTAATGGAATAGAATTTTGCAATGAAATCTACGTCACATACATTTCAAATTATGCGCATTTTACTCATATTCTCAAAATTCATATTTTCTCTTAAAACGTGCGCGTACGCGCGCGTTGAAATATTTGTATGCTCAAATCGAGCTCAAATTTTTTTTGCACACGTTTCAGACCATTTGGAGCATTTTTTGAAAAATTGAAAAAATTGGACGGACGCGTACGCGCGCGCACATATTCGCACACACAGCTCATAAGCAATGGAAATTTCCCGGTTTTTTACACTAATCGGATGCCTGAAATGTCAAGGAATATTTCTACCAAGTTTCAAGTCAATCCGACTCAATATGACGTCATACGGGCCCGTCAAAGTTGAAATTCCGCGCGCGCGTCAATGGCGATATACAGTGCAACGATGCCAAAAAAAAACGCCAATTTTAAATCCGATTTTACTCGTCAGGATGGACGGTAACCCCCCATTTTCTGTACATATTCTGAAAGCTGATGAGTTGTACATGTCATTTCATGGGTTGGCGATGCTGGCAAAATGATTAAAAGATATCAAATTTCTTTATAAAATAAAAAAAGTAAATTTTCAAAATGACGTCATCAAAGTTCAAGTTCACTCGAGCGTGTCTCACTTATCCTTTGCCAATTTACACCCAGATTTCAGTATGTTGTAGCTTAATATATGATCTTTCATTAATATAATTACAACATTTTGATTGGATGACGGCATCACCTCGTAAAAATGGATTGAAAGTAATATTGTCAAATTTGATCAGTTTACGTGTTATCTCTATGGGAGAGCAGTTTTTCTGGCAGTGAAAATTGACATGACTCTCTTTTTTGAGCACTAGCTCACTTATGCTTCGGTGAATTTCTCCCAGATTTTAGTATGTTGTAGCTGAGACTTTGGGCTATCGTAAGTGTGCCCTCCATTTTTTCATACGATGTCGGCATCACGTCGAAAAACTGGGTTGAAAATGGCACGAGGCTTCGATGCAGCGTCATTTTGCTTAATACACAGGGCCTATGGAGAATGAAATAGGTCATTGCGTAGCGCATCCGACTCGTATTCCTAAGGTCCCTGGTTCGAGGCTCAGCCCTGCCAATTTTTTTTTTATATTTTTTTAAACACTTTTGTTCTTTTTTTCTTTAGTTAATCTTAATCTCCCTTTACTTACTTTATCTTTTTCTGATTTTTTTATGCTTCTCCTTCAAATTTCTATAAAATAACATAATTTTTTCTTTATTTTTCTTTCTTTGTACTACTTTCTGTGCAATAGATGAACAACAAAAATGGCTATCAATCCCATATTTTGCACATGTTTAGTACATGTCACGTCCATTATTTCATAAAATAACAACTACTTTATCGGACACCATCTTGGGTATGTAAATCAGGGTCAAAGGTCATAAATGTTTCATCCTGTATCTTGGTGAATACATGTCCTCCCTTTCCCATATTTTGCACACGCAAAGACCATGTTACAAGAATCATTTCACAAAATAACCACTTTTTGCTCAGATGCCATCTTGGCTGTGCAAAGTTGGGTCAATGGTCAAATATACTTCATTCTGTATCTTCGTTATAATGTATACCGATTTTGGTACCAAAGATGGCAGACCTGACTCTCTTTTCTAAATGAGAATCCAAATATCACACGGCCAATGTCTCTTAACACAGATGAAACCTATATGGTCATGCCTATTGCGATCAGGACTCGAATCATTGATTTAAAAAAAAATCGGATCACCTAATTTGTCAGTCTTGACAAATTCCGAGTCTAGTTGAAAATGTTACTATGGCTAAAGAAATAAACTAATTTTCTCTTGAAATATTAGAAAGGAAACATTTCAGCCAGAATTGTTTTCTTGAGCTATATATGGGTCTAACAACAAATGGAGCATGTCTATAGAAATGAAGCAAAGGCAAAAAGTATGAAGAAACTTTAAAAGTTTGTTGACTTCAGCAGAAAGTGAAATAAAATGTCTCTCTCCCCTCCAGATTACAATCACACTCCATTTAAAGCTGATACCATTTATCCACTGCTATAATCTGTACTAAGCTTTGTTGAGATAATGAAAGACTTCCACCTGTAAAATGTAACAGTGTCTCAATTGGTATGCACCGATCCATGCAGTAGTACAAATGTGTATATTATCAACCCACACGTTTCATACACAGTGTGGATTTTGTCGTATCATTCCTGCCCCCTTCCACTCTATCAGCACAGCGCATTTCCTGCAAAGAAGTCCCTGCTATTTTTGTCAGGCATCTTCTCCCTACATCCCCACTTGTGTTTCGTCCAAGGCCGCCATGTGTGCACCATTCATCCGTGTCCCCTGACTCATTCTCCATTTCATTTTTCCATCGGTTTATTGCTAATACCTGACTATTTACCCCTCCCCCCCCCCTCCAATTACTTGCATGGTGTAATGACCGCAGCTGGGTCTAACTGAAGTAGATGTGGGTGTAGGAGTCTTGCACAACTTTCAAAGAAAATGTGTAGATGTTGCCAGTCCATTAATGCAGTTCCTTCTCACAGTTGTACATTTTATCAAGAAGGCATGAAAGTCTATGATGTATACAGCAGTGAAAGACTGTTTCCTTTGGATATTCTAGGAATTCACTGTTTTGTCTGTGACAACTTTTTTTTTTTTTTTTTTGAGGGCGGAAACACCCACTCACACTTTGAAGTGTTGTTGCTATCAGAAAAAAACAAACAAACAAACTTGAATGCCAGTTGAAAAGATGAGACATGTGTGTCTTATGTAATCTTTTCCTAGAGGGGCATGTGACACGTACATGATTGTACCACACTTGAATCAACAACTCAACGATGCTCCCAAAGAAACTTCAAGATTGTTTCTCCCTCCCTGCCCATTAGTCAATAGCAAGCCAAAAATCAGCCAAGCCTATTCCATAACTTTCTGTACAAAGCTGGAAACAATCTTCTTTTTAATACATGAGGTACACTTTAAAGTTAAGAGATACACTTGTAGGACAGGCAAGCTATGTTACTACATTGAGTGGATATGTAAATTCATTGTTTGTTTGGCTTTTTTTTTACTTTGATACAATATGGCATCTGTCCTGTGTCTGGGCTTGTACAGCTACTGAGCCGGGGTGGCCACTTTAGCCTGGTTGCTTGTGAATTATTTCTGCTTCCTGTTAGGATTTCTATCGCCAATGCAGGCATTAAAGGGTTGTCAACCATGGTAAAATGTTGTTGATCTATCAATGTCCTGTTCGTAAAGGAAACCAGTAGATCATGTAATTGACCATCTTATACATGTATACACACCTGTATCACTTTGAGCATTCCTTCTTAATGTAGATGTAACAGACTTTTCTACTTAGGATATACACTGTACAAACTGTAAATCACTATCAGATCAAACAATATTTTATCAGCACTTACATTGTACAAATGTATTAAAATGTTCACACCTGTATCACTTTGAGCATTCTTTCCTAAATGTAGATGTAATGCAGACTTTTCTACTTATCACTGTCGGATCCAACAATATTTTATCAGTACAACAAATGTATTAAAATGTTCAATTGATATCGTTGCAGATAGTGCTGTTAATATGTCAGCCTTTTATAGTGAACCTGTTTTGTCCACAGTTGTTTACGTGCTTGAATAAGGTATAATCTGCAGTTATTATCAGAGTGATAATGATATAGTCATCAACTATTAAAAGCTCATATTTGCTACCATGAATTCATACTCGTACGAGATTGAACGAGAAGAGTGCGTGAGGAAAAACACTCACCTTGTGGCTTCTGTAGTTCCACCACTGATTAATGCATGAAGCGTTATTCCGAGATCTATCAAAGTGGCCAATTTGAGTTGATAACGCCAAAGGGGGAAGAAAGCATCGTCTGTCCTGGATTGCCCCAAGAAGAGTTCAATCCAAGCAAGTGGCCTGTTTTCTCACTCTTGTGTGAGGATTTCTGTTGGACGAGGTGGGTGGGGGGGGGGGGGGAATTCAGCGCTTATATTTGAAATCACCTACATGTAGGCTCGATTGGATGTAGTTGAATCCCTCCTTTGTTGTTCATCCTTCCAGCTATTCTGGCAGTCTTACAGTAAAGTGACTGGTGAAATCAGCTTTCCCTCTTCAATCTAACTTTTCAGCAATCTGCCTTGTTCTAAGAGGAGAAACATTCTTGATCCTCAAGTTCCCCTTCGTCCCCCGTAGTCGTTTACTGTATGTAGAATCTGTGGCCTATAAAGCTGTTAGAAGTCATGCACATGTACTTCAGATGTTGAGTATGAGAATCATATAATATTCTGATATTATGTCTAAGTAAGACACGTTAAAGTTGCAATTTTATAATTTGTGTGTGTGTGGGCGCTTATCTCACAACCCCAAATAACAAAATATTCTATGATTTCTTGGAAATGGGAACTTGTTTTAAAAAGGTCAAGTGATTTAATAGTATTTTTGTTGTTGAAATGCCATAACACTCATTGAAATGCTAAACAGAAATCCAATGTTTTAGGTTCCTGTGTCTTTTAATATCAAGGACATAGTCAATGGTCAATGTCTGTGGTGTCTGTTGTATTGCTGTCATTTGCTCTACCTGAAAAAGCCATCATCTCGACATTTTTTTTTCTTTTCCAAACTCGTGTGATTTACACCCATTACCAATCATATGTGCAGATCATCTGGATACAGGCTGACTTTTGCCTGTGGATTATCGCGTTCACCCTGCACTCTGAAATTGCACGTCATGGGGAATGCGAAAGCAATATCAATTTGCATGTTTAATACATGTGTCTGCATGCTGGCCAAAACACTCTACATGTATGTGGCTGAAATGTGTAGCCCGCCAGTTTTGTCAGCCCTGGGCTGCGGAGTCCCTCCTCATTTTCCACAGCACAGAAAATGTCTTCCCCGTGGGGCATGGCGCCGGCCGACTCTCAGGGAGCACTCCTGCATGCAGACAAGGCTCAGTGATTCCCAGCACCAAGCCCAGAGCCCAGAAGCCCAGACTTATTAGTTAAAGGTGAAAACCCGTCCAAGCTCCCTCAAATTCGCCAAAGCACATTCATGCACATGAATCAGAGTCATTCCTATGGATATTCTTCTCTCGATGATGCGGTGTATCAGCGAGTTGGTTAGATCAGTATAATTAAAACTACTTCCCAGTTTATGCAGAGAATGTGGTCTGAATATTTATAATTGCATGCTCAGAACATCTTCCATCAGCCTTCAAAGCTACCATAAATGTAGTCTGTTGTGAATGGATTTTGACGCATTATGCTTATACATTTTTTATGCTGATTTGGTTGAATCAAAAGTTGTGGTATGCTTGTGACATGTGTCGCAACCTTTAAAAGCTTCACTTTCCTACTGTGGTCAAGGGAAGCAAGTGACTTTAGTAACATTTCAAGCAGAGACACTAGTTGTGCGTGGAGATACAAAATGGAATATGCTTTAATTCTGAATTATGATTTGTTTTATGTTACCCTGAGGAACCAATGAATACATAACAAGCAACAACATAATCAACAGATTTTAATCCCCTTCAAAGGACCAGACAGTAGAGGATTGTAGTGCTTGGGTGCCATAGTCAAAATTTCTGGCCTAACCTTGTTTTCCCATCCACCCAGTGTTTCTTGATGATTTAACCCTACTTCAAAGCTGCTGAATCCAAATCTAGATGTTGCCACTCTTGCATCCTTGAGTTTAGTGAGATATTCAAGATGGCCACCCAACTGGCCACTAAAAATTTTAGATATTTTGAAACCCTCGAGGAAGCAAGAGTTCAATCAACCAGATTCAGGTTTGGCACTCTCAAAATAGGGTAAAACCATACGTAATTATTTTAAATTTATGTACCACTTGCAAGGAAATACTTGTATTGGAATTTCAACTTTTGGTGGCCATTTTGGCTACCATCTTGGATTTTATCTCGAAACCCTCAGGGGTGCAAGAGTTGCATCATCCAGATCCAGTGTCCTCGAAATAGGTCCAAACAATTCAATCTTTTCAATATTTCACCATTTATATGGAAATACAATTGGAGTGTTGATTTTTTGTGCCATCTTGAATATTGGGTGGTAGAAGACTTGACGGTGCACCACATATTCTTTCTTGGACCCGTCTCTCTGGTGGGTTGGCTATTTTCAGGACCACATACATACAATTGTACCCAAGAAAGAATACGTGGTGCACCGTTTAAAGCTTTGTACTACCCAACGTTCTACGTGTACCCCCACAGAAGCCTTCAAAGATTTCAGCATATTGAATATCTCAAAACCCTCAAGGATGTAAGAAAGTTTGCATCATCTTGATACAGATTCAGCCCCCTCAAAATAAGGTAAAATGTTAATTATTGTTTTCGATTTTTCACCATTTGTAAGGAAATATGTAGGAATTTCAGACTTACACAACCAGTTTGCCTGCCATCTGGCATATGTCAAAATTCTCCAAGATGCAAGAGTTGTATCATCCAGATTCGGATTCAGCATCCTTTAAATACATAGGGTAAAACCATCATAAGAATGGTAAATAAGGTTCAACCTTTGGCACCCAGACTATTGCATAGGAGCACAACTGCGGCTACCAGGTGACTTGAACCTCAAAAACAAGTTTCACATTTTACAGGCCTGCACTTTGGTCATGTGATCATGCATGGATACCAAATGGAGGTGTGCACTTCATGTTAATTTAGCTATTGGGACAGAATACAGATTTTATAGTTCATTCAGAATAGAGCATGACATTTAACAATCATTGTACTGATTTTAGGCTGGTCTAGATTTTTACACATTGAGAGCTTTCTGATTGAATGCAAACTACCATTAAGAAGAATTTTAAGACAGTTTCTATCAAAAGTGTCTTCATAAGAAGATATTTGAGGTACTTGCTGTTCCTTATCTGCAGTCATCTAAAAAATGTCACTTCAAGCCTGAAGTCAATATGAACTTGACTGTCCTGATTATCATAATTTTTCTGATATGCATAACTATCAGAGCTTAGATTTTGTGAAGAATTGATACATAGTATCTTTGGAAAATACAAATGACACACAGTAAGAAGATTGGCTGAATTACCAAACCATGTGAATCTTGTCAAACTTGTCATCATTACCATTTCTTGATAATCATTAAAGATGTTCTGCTCCTTGACATCTTTGTGTTAATGGTCTGAGTAGATACAATCTATCCCAGTAATAAAAAAAAGGAAAAATAAATACTGAAAATGTGGCAACTGCAAGATAGTGATCACTAATACATGAGAGGATTGTAAAACATTTTAAATTTATCACTTGAAAAATCAAGGAAATTTAATTGCAGAGGTTTTGTATGAACACGTTGCTTGTTAGCAACTGACATCACTGGATTATATCACATACGCTGTCCCTTGAGGTGAGCTTCAAAAAGCACTCAGTCTTTTCCAAACTCTCCCATCCCTTCCCCACCCCAACCCCATCCCCAACCCCATCCCCACTATCACTACACACCCAGCGGAGAAGGAGTTTCCCTGCCATCTTGTGATTAACATTCCGAGGGACGTAATGATGTTGCTTTCATCCCTGTGGTGGTGATTCAATGATACACAGGCAGCACATTTTCAGCCCATGACCTTGAGGGCAGGTCTGATGCACAGAGTGGGTGGAAGAGAAGATAATATTGAATGGATTGCATTGCAGTAGTTTTACAGTAGAATGGCTGATACATGTACATACACCTACACACACACAAACACACACACACACATAAGCACAGCATTGTATTTTACTGATGTGCTGAGAATTACTCGCAATAAGAGAATGCAAGGAATATTGGGAAATGAAAGTGATTAAATTATCTTCCTAAATAATTGTCTGCAGTATACATGTCTGTTACAGAGAGAGAGAGGTATTGTATATTTACTGTCACAGAATCAAATTATACTGTTTAAGACTAGAGGAAATTTCCATGTGAGTAATTATTATTATTTTTTTTTTTGCACTCAGCAGGGTAACCTGAATTTCATATTTTTAACTCCACAGAATCAAAACATTAATAGTGTTACATTTAACAAAAATATTTGTATATTTGTGTGCATGTATTTTTTGCACTATTTTCTGATTGCACCAAATGCGTGAAAATTTCTGCATCATGAAAATTTCCACTTTTACAGCACGTGACATAGAAGTCCCACAGACAAAAAAGTGGATTAAAAAGTGAAAGACTAGATGGAAGAGGATTATGATATCCTTTACAGTGGATGATCCAGGAATTCCATAAAGGGGGACACACAAAATATTTCTGGTGCCCCTTCCGGGGGTTAATCAGCTGACAAGCAAAAAAACAAAAAACAAAAACAAAAAAATTTAAGGGGGCACTTCTTTCATTTTTTTTATTTCTATTTCTTTCATTTTCCAAAAATTAAAGGGACAGTGCACCCAGTGCACCACCACCCCCCCCCCCCCATCCACCACTGCTTTTAAATATATCCATTATCCATCAACATTGCATCTCTCTGACAGAAAGATGTGCAGAGAAGTAGCATCAGTCCCAAATTCTCAAGGGAAATAGGGACAAGAAAAAAAAAAATCAGGAAATGGTGTGGTTAGAGCATGGGAGGAGAGAACAATGGCTCCCAGGGAGGGCTGAAAATCGCAGATATTTATTAATGACAAAAATAAAGTTAATGGGAAGGGAGGGGCAGAAGAACAAGGCAGTAAAAAGGGAGCCATAATTCTCAACATATAACACATGTATAAATGAGAGAGGATTATTGCAGATGACAACTCTCCGTGGAGTGCATGCCTTTTTACGTTTCAAGCCAGTTCCGCCCAGGAGCAACGTTGTGAGATTCAAAGGAGAAAGGAAATAGCCTTCCCGCCGGCACGTTGAGATCAGCAAGGAAAAATGGTGATTATATTCAGAATGCGGAATCAGTCAACCGGAAATATGATTCCATCCTTGCAAGAATGGCAGGTCGTATTCAATTTTTTTTTTTCCCCCCCATCATCCCTCACTCAATTTTCCACAACAAGAAGACGAGAGTGTCTGTCAGATAACGATGACGATATAAGACTGCAAGTCAATTTCCACTTCCATTGCAAACATCGCTGAGAAGGAGTCAATCAATATATGATATTTGATTCATGAGATATGACAAATTTGTTGGCCTACGCTTGATGATTATGCAGGCTGGTGCATTCCGGGCTATAGATAGACATGATATAAGCAAATCAATGGATTCAAGGCACATTCCACGCATTCAAATATGAAATTCCTACACAGTTTATGAACAGTCGTCTAACGACACTACATGTACAGATGTACCTTTAGACAACTTTCATCTCCATGTGGTTTACGTGGATGTTGATTCCAATCATCTACTGTAAAATGAGGAATGTTCGCGTGCATTTTAATTTCGCAAATTTCGCGAGAGCCAAGATTCGCGAAATTAAAATGCATGCAGAGTTATTTAACCTACGTGAATGCACTGAATGCCAGTGGCTATTTGCGAAAATTTTATGCCGCGAAAAAGGTCATCGCCTCCAATTCGCGAAAATTTCATGCCACGAATATATCATGTTTTACAGTATTTTTCTTTCTATTTGTATTTAATGCTTTATTGTGTAGGCCCATGGATGGAAACATGCATGGGTATTTATAACTTTATTCCTATAAAGCTATGCTTATTGGGAATTTACTCTTCTGAGGAGCAGCAAACCACTTGATTAGCCTAATTGGGAACTCTCCCACTGGGACACCCAAATTAGCTTATGTTTGCTTTTGTGCAATAAAAGGCAACAATTGCCACATTTTCAAGTGGGCATTGCCTTCCTTTATGTCTCAGTTTCAAATATGAAAGCTTTTTTTGTCTGCAACAACAACAACAAAAAGGATTGTTTCCTTGACTCTTTCTGTGTACATCGTGTGTACGATTCACAGTAGATTTTTGTGAGAACATGTCTTGGTAATATTACAAAATATAGTACTGTATTACCTTGATGTGATCATACTACTTTACATAATATAATTATCTCTTTCATGAGGTATTTGGTTTTGTTTATTGTCTTTTTAATAGTCACTGACCTTGTCCTTTATTTGCACCATTAAATTGTACATTAAATTGTAAATGCGCATTATATTATAAATTTGATGTAGGTAGGAGAACTCAAGGACTGGTGTAGTAATGTGTTACTGGGAGTTCACCGAGTCTTTGAGTCAAAGGAGTGTATTGTCTTTCAGATATACAATTTATCAATTTATTGACCTAAATATTTAGAATTATGTTTCATTTCTGTTTCTTCAGTTTTGGTCTTTATTGTCTCTTTGTACTCCCCAAATGGTTTACCAGGAGCTGTTCAAGAGAAGTGAACTGAGAAAATGTCAAATTCCAAACTCGCACAGGGATTAGACTGTGCATTTGCTTCTTCAAGCTACACAAGAACTGACACATAAGTACGACATAAGACGAAGCAAGTCTCATGCATTTATGATGTGTGAGAGTGGCAACAAATGCGATCAATTGTAAGATGTTTGTTGCACACAGGCTAAAAAGATTGTCAGCTCGTCTTTCAAGCGTGTCACTGCACGAGCTTATGTCGTTTCCAGAACTTTCCGCGCCGAGCAGAGCGTACCTTAAGATCAATCGTACATAATGAGATTCATTTTCCGGAGTTGACCCACTTTGGAAATGCCAGCAGAGCGCACTTCGCTGGGGGTCGGCATGCAGCGGCACCTGAGCGTCTTTTCATCGAGCAGGCGACCTTGAGCCGCTCCCTTGCCTCTGCGGAGAGATGGCTGTATCAAGTCGGCAGCATGTGAGGGAGCCCTTTATGAGATGCCTTTTAGTCTCCAGGGGAGTTAGGTCATTGGATGAGAAATGGAGGTTAGAGTTGCGTGGGTGTTCGATCATTAGTGAAAGGAGTGAGTGTGGAGAGATTTTGCAATTGTGTGCTCAGCGCATCTCTCAAAATTGACATTGAAGTGAGATGTAAAAAAAAAAAAATGTGTATTGTCACTTTGTTTTGTTTTGTTTTTAACCAGCAGTGGTTGTTTGTTGGTGTGTTGTTTTTGTTTTTTGTGTTTTTTTAGGGGGGGAAGGAAATGAGAAAAAAGTTAATAAATTGTGCAAAAGACAAACAAGTTGGAACTTTAGAGACACAAGTACTGTTAAAGAATCATGATGAAACAGGCTAAAATTTATACTCCACTCTTTCTTTGAAGTTCAGTAAACTTTCTTCATGATACTGTGGCTTCAGTGATATTATGGGGCAGTAGAATATCTACTGTATCTAGCCAAGCAATATAGCAAAATGATATATAATAATAACTTCTCAGCCAGAATAAATCTAATAGAAAAGAATTTCTGGCTTCATAGAAGGGCAATCCAGGGGATTTGGAGTGTTAGTGGCTGCAACTCTCCCAATAATGCCGGGATAATGAATGCTAAAGTGATTGACTCACGAAGGCATCTCATATGCACCGTAATGACGAAGCGAGATTCCCCTATGTTCACATCTAAGTGAGATGGCAATTACAGGCACGCAGCCACATTGCTATCAGGCATTCCTGATCTATACGGTTTAACCCACTACATCTACTGCTTTGCAGAATCCAGAGAGATTGTATGTTCATCTCCTTCCTTTTTCTTCTTCTTCTTCTACTGCTTCTTTTGTTTTCTTTTGTCTTTGCTATTGTTTGCGAGGGACTAATGAGGTTATTAGAGCAGAGTTGTTCTGGTTTTTCAGTTCTCCTGGTGCTTCAGGCATGCTTGAAGTGGGCCGCTTGATGCGCAGGGCCATGCGGAGGTCAACATTGGGACTGTTTATCACACCTGATGGCACGATTGTATTCACATGCGTGCAGTAGCCTCTCTGTCGGGGTCTTTTCATCCTATCCTATACAATTACACCTCTCCCCCTCTCTCTCCTTTCTCTCTCTCTCTCTCTTTCTCTTACACTCTCTTTCTCCATCTGTCTCTCTCACTCCTTTTGCTCCATATCAATTCATGTTCTTTTTTTTCCTTCCCATGTTCGTGTACATTTGTAGTGTTTTTGTTTTGTTTTAGGGTTTGTTTGTTTTTGGTACAAAGCATAGTTCCAAAGGATAATGTGATTCTTACATTGTAGATTTTCAGAGCTTTTCGTGCCTAGATTCATTCCATTTTGATAATTATGCAAGAAACAAGCTTCCAGTGCTTCAAACACCTGCTGAACTAGTGTAAATTCAAATAGTTAAATGTGAAGATTGCACAAGTACAGCTGTATGTGTAGTTGCTGCTCTCTCCACATGTACCTTGCAGTAATGTTCGGATATCATTATTCATACACTTTTGTTGCTGTCATCAAAAATTATTTGCAGTGCAGGAGCAAAATATGTTGATATTTCCCCAAAGCATTCACACACTCATGTAATACATCATACAAAACTTTCATATGATCCCTGAGTTTTCTTTGCTGCAAGCATTACTTTTTATTAATCTAGTTTCCCATTCTGACTTGTCTCTCCCGTGCTGTGTTCATACAGCTACACAACTTTTGGATATTTGAATCCTATTTCCTATGGTTTTGTTCTTTGTCAATCTTCTTCTAAAATATTAAATCATGGTGTTGCTCAATTAATCCCTTGTTCATTTAATATTCATGTTCAATTTCTGAGCAGTATTAGTATTCTTTATCTGTGGTAAACAGTGATCAGGAATGTAATTATTATGTACATCTTGCCAAAACGAAAAAAACAAAACAAAACTAGTGGTGATGCAGAACACAAAGACAAATTTGATACAATTATTGCCATTTTTTTTCATATCACAGCATTTAAGCAATATTTCAATTATTGATTTTTCCCTGCTACACTGTACCCCTGTGGCACCCCTACTGTTTTCAAACTGTTTTTCTCTCCCCTACAGTACCTCTTCTATATATTGTGCCTCACGCATGTAGTATATCATGCCTTATCTTCCACTCCACTCTCTCACCTCACTCTCAGCAGCCTCTATCAACTCACTCTCAGCAGCCTCTATCAACTGTCCACTTCTCAGTGTATAGCATGACTAATAGGTTACTTACACACTACCAGCAGCGACACATATTCTGACCTTTAAAGCTGCGGTATACTGTATACGCAGAATATTTCGCTAAGTTTTTATTTTCGCGAATTTCGTGAGTCTGGTGCTATTCACAAAATTGAAGACACGCGAAAATATTGACTCAGATCCCGATGTGAATGTGACATATATGCGTGTACACTTCTTCTGTTACACTTTTCACTTTAGTACAGGACTCCATGATCGCGAATTTAACCACTCGCGAAATCGTCAGGAAGTCCCGATTTGCGAAAATTTAGACTTGCGAAATATATGGCGTATACAGTATTGGGGGGGGGTGGAAATCAATTCCATTTTTTGGTCACGTTTGCAATTGCATACCTATTGTATTCAACTATTGTATGCATTTTAGATGTTCCATGGTATGCTTCTTCTCTATAAAAATACTTGCGTCATAAAAGCTCATGATATTTCAGTAATTTGTATTATCCAGCACAAAGGCACATAAATGAAGTAAAAGACAGAATAGAAGGAGTGGATATATATTTATTTGCCATGCCAAGAACTAGCTTTTTTTTGCCATACCCCTTTGTAATGTAGGAATGGAAGAGATTATAAATTCTGTAGGAGTTTTCCCCCCACTATCATAACTTTCCATCCAACAAGGTCGTTAGCAAGGCGCGGTCTCCCGGCACCGCTCTTCCAGTTCATTGCCCTCTATTGTTCATTTCTCACAGGAGTTCATGCCTTTGCTAACATGTGAGTGCTATTTTTAAAGCAATCTGTGCAAATTTGGTATGCTATTGTGGTAGTCCAGCATGTTGGCTTGACACATCATGTAGTAAGAGCATTGTTTATATATATTTTTTTAAAGATGACGACAAACATTCACATGCTTGCAATTCAAATCCCTCAAGAAATTAGCTGCGGGAGTTCACTCTTTTGAAGTACGTCATGTATACATGATATGAATTGGATTCCCTATTCAAAGATCATTAGAAAGTACAATTTAGTATTCCTTTTTTTTTTTTTGTCTACCTGGTAGAGTGATATTTTTCTCAAAGGGGACACTTTCTCAGTAGCAAATAATTCTCTAGTAGAAATCTAAAATGGTGGAGATCATATGCAAACCTGTGTGCACCTTGTGTCACTGCAAGTTGTACTTGTGCACAGTTTCTTTGCCAGCAGTGTGTGGACTCAGAACAAAATGCGCTCTTGCACAATAAGAAGGTTTTGGTCAGTTTTTTGTGTTTGCATTGAGGACAGTAGGTTGTAGCAGTGACTACAGTTTAGTCATAGCAATGACTGCCTGACAAAGAACACAGTTGAATTCAAAAAAAAAAAAAAAAAAAAAAAGATAAAAGAGGAGGGGGGTAAGAGTGTAATGTCCCTTTAAGATTGTTCAGTTGCCACTGGACGTGAGTCAGGGCTTCAACTCTGTCAATAATGCAGCGTAAACTCCTTGCCTGACAAATCGATTTCGATCCTGCCCCAAAAATTAATTGATTGTTGGTGGAAACAGGTTTTGTGCGCAGGCCTTTCGGGGACACGGTGTAAGGGAATTTTGATGCCTTTCTCCCCCCTAAGATATATTTCATGATGTCGGCTCCCTTAAAGCGAGTGCATTTTGATCAACCCTCATGTGTCCGGGCAATTTATATTCATCACTTTTGCAAGTGGAGTGTCATATTTTTGCAAGCCATCAAGATGACGGGGAAAGGGTGTCGGTAGGGCGAGGGTCAATTATTTCTCACCTATTGGATGTTGTGCCAATATTTGTCATTCCATTATGTGATGCTAGGAGGGATCTACGATGCACTTTTCCTCAAATAGCGAAGCTTAGGCCTGCTGTTGTCGATATCTAGATTGCGCCTTTAACCCACCCAGGAATTTACTACATCGAACATCTCATTTTAGTTGCCAGCACTGATGAAATGGCAAATGAGTGTGTATGTGTGGGCATTGTATACCAGCTAGCACCTGCCCTCGTTGTATTCATCTAATTGGAGTTTCTTCAAGTCTGCCTCATATTGAAGGAAGCAATACAGAGATATGGCAGTCCATTTTTGCACACTTTGCCCAGTCCTCACATCTGGTATCAATCAAATAAGATGCTAGCATTCACCAGTAGCCTACTGAAGATGTTTGTTGTTGTTGTTGTTTTTTTATTCATGAGATTTAAAAAAAAAAAAAAGATCAGTTTGTAGCAATGCAGAAAGATTTAGCCTTTAATTATCTCCTGGATGAATACATTCACCTGTAAGTGATCATCAAGCTCTTAGTATAATATCATGCCGCTGATGAATTTTGAAGTGATATGTGCATTACTTTAGTACATATATATGCATGTATTGCCTGACAATTACTCTTTGGAATTTTTGAGGCCACAGGGTCAAAGGTCATCTATGAAAATATGCTAAAATACAATGCTATTTACAGCTGAAAAATTACACTATTTTGCCTATACCTCGGTAATGACTCAATATATACACCTAATTAAACTCGGTATATAAAATGTCATGCACTGCCACACAATAATTCTGTTGTGAAAGATTTGTTCCAGGGGGTCAAAGGTCAAGTAAAAATGGTTAACTTTTGTTGTTTTTTCCATGTTTTGAATATGGCTCAAAGTGTTGTGAAAAGTTGTATTACTGGATAGTGATTATTGGGTAAAGTTTTGAACTATGGGGTCAAAGGTCTGTCCATTGAAGTACTGCTGTTATCACACATTGTCAAGATGTACTGTAGACCTACATGTATTACGAGTATAATCCAACATAATGGAGGCATACCAGTCACCATAGTGACATTTCTAATTTTCTGAAATTCTGTGAACCTACACCCATTATATGTGATTGTACCTTCAAGAGTTATACAGTTATAATTTCATTTCAATCATCTATACATGGAACACATTCGTATTATTTATTCATTTTTTAATCATGGAAAGTGGACTGGATATCAGGCACTTGCCAAATTTCATGTGTACAATGCATCTCATGTGTAGGTATACAGTTGAAAGTGTTGCTCACCACGTACATACAGCCCCCATTTACTGTATGAAGCAATGTTTTGAAGGGAAACCTGCCTTCAAACAAAATGTTCTAGAGGTATAGCTTGATCCCAATAGTAACTGTGCTGTCAGCAGTAGCATGTAATTATTTACAAGCCAGTGTATGGGGATGTAAATGTGTGAAAATGTGTGTTTGTTTTGGGGTGTTTTTGTCTAAAGTTCTTTGAAAAAATTCATTCATCCCAGTGCCATCCCACTCTGCAAGTTTAATCAAGGTACTAATCTTGGAATGATGTACTTTTTGGCAAGAAATGTAACATTATTTTCCAAATACAAACAGTACCGGCTGAAATACTGCGGTACTGACTGAAATACCGCAGTATCTATTACTGTGCTATTTTGCCAATGAGAACAGTGGCAACAACTTACCGTGGAATTGAATACCACAGTGATTCTAATACAAATGCACCTATTGTGTATGGTCAGTGATGACCACTTCCAGAGATGTCCTGAGGGCACTTTAGTGGACATCACTGCTGGGATGAGAAGTAGAAATTTGGAGTGGACACACAATCTGACCGGCAGCCTGTGAAGTTATCGGAGGATTTGGGTTACAAGGTTTTTGCCTCTTGGATAACTCTGTACACATTCTGCAGCTGAGCTCTGGATTTTCCTCTGAAGTTTTGCCATCTTGCTCCTCTTCAGCACACCACACAAGACACAACAGTGGCACTCACTTTACTCTCTGATGAAACTCTATAATTTTGTAACCCATCCTGTCCCAGATAACATGTTACTGTCATTAGGTGCTTTATCATTTTACTGTAACCTGTGACATTTACTTTCAGTAGTTTACACAAGTGAAGTAATAAAGACTTATCTTAGATTAAAATATTATTACATTTTTATTATTTGGGGGGACCTTATACCATCGTTTATTCCAGCTGCAGAATTAGCAGCGGCCTCTTCATTTAATATTTTTGATTAATCATTAAATTACCAACACATGTAAAATGGTGAATATGATCATTTCAAAATGGCAAATCTCAGTAGTATTTTCTTTTTCAGATTTTTGTGCAGATGTATAATGAATTTAACCATTTCTGCTGTCTCTTTCTCCACTGTAAGATATGTATAAAAAATACAGAGTTGCCAATTTCATGAGGCTATTAGTGGTACGATTTTCAAATGATAATCCATTTTGAGAGTTGGAATTATCGCAAGTGTAATTCACAAAATTCATGTATCCTTAACTGTAGCTAAATCCAAACAAGTTTTTACACATTGTAGTTGCTTTGTATTGTGAAAAATGCTCATAAAGTCTTACATTTGGCTCTGACTGATGAAGTTACGAACAGCGAGAACTTTCCATGACAGAACTCATATTATGCGCAATGAGAGTGAGTTTTGTTGTCATAGTAGTAACAAAAGCCTGTATACAATGTATTGTCACTTGCTTACAATGAGCTCAAAACAGTGAAGGCCTTCCGTTATTCTTTACATAATTATTCAGAGGGCTGTAAATATTTTACAGAGCCGTGTCAGTGAGAATGCTTTATATTGTACGTGTGTAGTATCGCAGCTGAAAAGAAACATAGGGTAATGTTCAGTTGATTATACGGAACTCAACTTGTGAGGCTGATGTATGTGCCAAGAACAAAGGCTACCCACTCTAACAATTTCCCAAAGGATATTTTGGGTAAGCACAATCAAACTCGCCAACCTAATCCAATAAATGGCGAAGGGCGAAACTTGGGATCCTATTCCGTCCTTTCGCGTCGCCAGCGACATCAGTCAAGCTCGACGCAAGCAATGGTGTGAGACCGTCATTATTGCAATGAGGAAGTCTTTTTTTCTCTCTCTATCCCTCCCTCTCTTCCTAGCACCCCTCCTTCTTTTCCCTTTCTCTCTTTTCCTTTACACACACACACACACACACACACACACACACACACTCGCACACATACTCGACACTGTTTCAGTGACATACCGGTACATTCATGTTCATCCAATCTTCCCTTGTGCTGAAATTATTCGTACTCGGTGTAAGAAGCTTCAATTAAGTTTGTACAAAAAAGAGAGACTTTCATACTGTATACACCATATATTTTGTGAGTCTAGTTTTCCAAGAACCAACAATTTAAAGGTAGGGAATCCCATTTGCATGCTTTAAATGAAGAGTTGTATAAACACAGTGGTATGTTGGAGAGAGTATCTTAGAAACTCCCATAAAGTATTGAAAGTGGAAGGTAACATTTAGTACATTTTTATTGACCGTTAGATTTTGAATTGAATTCTTTTCGGGGCTCACCGTAAATTCCAGTACATTACTAGGCTACCTTTGCAGACCCATGCACTGCATGTGTGTTCATCATGTATATTTTGTGAATAAAGTTCATCAAAACTTACAAACATTTTATCTTACCACACATTCTATATGTTATTACATCAGCTCTTATACTTTTAGATTTGTGTTTATAGATAAAAAATACAGAAGACTGCAACAAAAAGGCTTAAGTGTGGCTGACACACAGAACTACTGAGTAGTTGAGTTTTGTGCATTATTCAAATTGTAGATAACTGTTGACTTCCAAATTTCTAAGCAGTGGCCTAAACAAGTCCCCTGAGGTTCATATTTAATGTTTTGCTGCATTTTGGGAGTTCTGTAAAAGGTATCCCCTACCTTTAACATGTGGTTGAATTTGCGATCGTGGAGAACAGCAGAGACAGAGAATGCACATGTGGAAGTCGTATTCATGTCGAGATCAGAATTGATAATTTCCCATGTCTTAAAATTCATGGATAGTACTTGACTCGCGAAATTCATAAAAAATTAAAAGCCAACAAAGTACATTGTATATGACATTTATACAGCATTATCATTATTGTTATTATACAGCAATATCAATCATTACTGACCATTACAACCATGGAATCTGTGTGTTGTATTATAGCATTTGAAGTCAAACAATCGGTAGCTACAGACGAGGATTGTTGAGGAGTTTTCCTCGTTTGCAATTTTAAAAAAAAAAGTATCTTCAGTGAAATGTGCAATATTAAAAGTCTATTCAGCAAAGTTAAGCAAAGGAATGGAGCAGAAACAGAGGAATGCAAACACAACTACACTGTAACTTTAAGTATTATGTACACATATGTACATGATCATTTCAAATTCCTTTTTCATTTTGGGATGGATGGCACCTGGCCTTAGATCGCAAATGTTTTGGCTAAACACACACGTGCTAGACATTCAAATGGGCATGATTTTGTGGTGAGATCACTCTAGCTATGCGAATCCATCAAATCCATAACAGTGCACTTACGTCATATCGCTGGCATATTTTCATGCTGAGAAGCAAGCCGAAAACCATTCAGAGATCCAGGCATTCTTATCGCAAGCCTCTTTCCAACTCGCAGTCGTCGCCCCGCATGTCTTTCCTACTCCTCTCTAAGTGAATATGACGAAGAAGAAGGAAACAAAAGAAAAAAATGTAGTTGCTAATATGCTGTGATTCATCCTTAATCTCCCAAATTCATGGAAAATCAGCTGGGGGCGGGGCAGCAAATGGGCTGAAGGCAAGATGAAAAAGGCCTGAGGACTCTTGGAAGATGGCCTGGCTGTACATGTAAGGGGGACCTGGGGGTGGGATGTGGCCTGGGGGAGGGGGGGAGGGGGAGGAGGGGGGTGGGCTTTGAATCGGAGGAATGTGCCAAAACATTTCTTTTGAAGGATGTCAGCTCAATGTGGAAGTGGTATGACATTCATCGTCCTCCGAGAGCATCCCCTCGGGATGCAAGTCAGCTGAATATTGATTGCGATCCATTTTTCTTGATCCGTGCTTTCCTTTTTCTTTTTTCTTTCTTCTTTGATTTGACCCAAGGGCTTCGCCACACAAACATGAATCATGAGTCTCTCTTGAGATGAGTAAATACCAACATTCTCCATCCTGGTGTTAGAAATAAAGAGACTTGCAGCCTTTTGGTGGATAATAACAGGATGGATGGGGAGTTCCCTGGAGGATTATATATTGAAGAGTTTGATTGCAAAATGAATTAACTCCATTCTTGTTAATTTGAAATATTTGTGATTAAAGCTTTTAGAAAACAAAGAAAATAGTACGAAAATATGGCATATCTTTACTCGTAGCTTGTAGATTATTCCTTCATGTAATAAGTGAGGTATCACTGAGAAGGTTTGCTTTGTTTTATCTGATGGATGTACTTTGAAATGTTTAAAAATGGTGCTTTACCCATTTTGCGATCAGAATCTTCAATGATTTTTATACCATCACACTCAGAACATGGAGGACTTTGTCCACTCATTTTTATCACCACCACTGTAAATGTCATTACTAATTAATATTTGCTGCATGGACTCTCCTTTTAAGCGGCCGTATTCTTTAAGTGATGTCTACTCTGTGATCATGTCATTCACGTCATTGAGTAAGCAAAATCAAACCTGTTTGCTGCATGTGTGAGCTTATGTCATTCGTTCAGTGTGTTTGCTTAACACAAATATGCATATGTGGGACTAATGTGCATTTGTTAACATGATGAGTAAGAAACTGCTCCTTTTTATTTTCATCTATTTATTTTTTTTTAGTAGGAAGAGGAATTTTACTGCCCGCTGCTGGATCGCTCTGTGTCAAGATTTGATTTTGCTGCTGGATAAAAGAAAAAAAAAAAAGATTGAGTGATAAAATCATCATCTGATTTCTTCCAGGGTTTTTTTTTTAAGTTCAAGTCTTTAAGGAACAAACATGCCATCAGGCACGCATGGTGAGTCATTATTCAAGAGCCAGCACTTTGAGCCTCTTCATCGGGACATCATGCATTTTCATCATGCCCTTCTAGCAAAGCTGGCCTGCCAGATGAAATTTTCATCGACGTTGTCATCAGGCGGACAGTTAGATAATCTGTATCAAGAGTCAAATTAGTGGACTTCAACTCATAAAAACGTTTTGTGAACTTGCGATCAGGTCACATAACAATTTCCATCTCAGAATGCTTTCTGTAATCAAATCTTTTCTTTTTTTTTGATTCAAGCCCCTTCAAAAAATATTTTATCCATGTTCTTGAACAAATTTTATCCATGAATGTTCTTGAATGAAATCAAGTGAGTCTACATTTGTGGGGGAAGTAAAAGGTGGTTCAAATTCTGAATTCTTTGGCAGATCAATGCAGAGAGTTAATTAGAATGATATGTAATTCAGTATTTTGTCTGCCGCTTCTGTGGAAGTAAAGACAGTACATGTGCTGTATTTTTCCTCCTCCTCAACTTGTCGGTATCTTTTGCCTTATGTGTGTGTGTGTGTGTGTGTGTGTGTGTGTGTGTGTTTGTGTTTGTTTGTTTTTTGTCGGGGGTGGGGGCTGGTTGATAGTATCTAGGAGCACAGAATGAAGTCAAGTGTGTCTACATTATTTTGTTTTGCCTGCCTGTCAGCATTCATTTTAATACCAGATACTCTGATAACTCCTGAGATTCAGGCTGGTCAGTGTGTTGCATCCTGTGTTTCTCTACTCCCATACAATCATTGCTTCTACACCAGTGCAGTTTTGTGAGCAAAACATGGAATAATTTCATTAAATCACAATGATAATGAAATCATGAGAAAAACTGAAGCCCCTTGGCACTTTATGTTCCAGTTCATTTTAACAGATCATTAATGAGTTTTTCTTTTCACTTGTGACTGACTTTCCGTGTTCTAATATCACGCTAGTCTGTATTTCAATAAGTGTCCTATATTCCCCTAGCCCATGGTGTTACATGTATGGCCTACCTGAGATGCTTTCTTTTCTTTCTTTCTTTTTTTCTTGCTATTTACAAAGCATCATCCAGGGAGCAATTTGGAAGAGGTAATACCCCCAAAGACGTGATTCTCAACTTAGGATCAAATGTGCCAGACCAATGACATTTAACACCACCTGGGCTACCTTAAAGGTAGTATGTCGTGAGCGGAAGCCATCTGATTCACAGCAAAATTGATTCTGAGTGTTGCATTTGATATGGGAAAGGGGGGATTGGATCTTTTATCTACATCAATCTGACCCTCAATCTTGCATTTGAATAATATTGATTCTTTTAAGTACAAAGTAAGACATCATGAAATTCTTTCGTCGAGGTGTTTTCATTGCAACTGATTGACAAATCAAATATTTATGTCAATGTAGGGCAATTTGTCAATCAGTTGCAAATTAAGACATGTTCTAACTTTGTCAGAATCATTGTACTTGTAGATACCTCATGTAATTATTGTTACTTGAAAGCCCTGGCATGAGATGTTGTGGTATATGCACAGCATATGTTGAAATTTCAAGCTTTTGTTATGGATATTACTCTGAGTAGTATATGGTACACATATAACTCTGAAGCCATCGTCAACCTCATAAAAAGAACAACTGTGATATTTTTGAAAGCTGTAAAATTATCTGAAATGAAATAAAACTAGAAGTGCAGAAATTTTGTTTCAGAAATCTCTCTTTTATTAAACTAGTCACTTTGATTTATGAGTTATTGCTTATATATATTTTATAATGACTTCATCTGTTATTTTGTTATTTTCCAGCGTAGTTCACATATATCTCTGTCGAGACACGTATGCAAAATGTGAAATTCAGATTATTCACAAGAGGATATGAAGGAAAAACAAGGAAAGGTCATTTTGAATAGATTGTTTTGAACATTGCTGTGGAGCGAGTGCAAGGTACAAAGTGTAGCTGTTGGGCAATCAAGACAAATATCAGTTGGGAACACAGCGTCCAAAATAGTATGATGAAAGTGATCTCCGGATGAGGGTTAAGACGCGAAAAAGCGAGTGATTGGCCGTAATACGGGACACTTGAAGATGTGGATGTTTTCTCGATTTTCATCTTCGCCACCACCACGGGGGTTGATGATGGGTCGGATGATTGCGATGACAAGCACGATGAGGGTGACTAACGCCTCCGTCCCCCCCGCTAGAAATCACTCCTCAGATTGCGAAAACATGACCTGGTATGGCACGGTGATCCACCGCTCCGCTCCTCTATCTCCCCCTCTCCCCTGCCCCATCCCTCTCCGCTCTATCCCCTCAGTTCTCCTCTCTTCTCTCCGCTGATGCAAGTCCCCCACACAGGTAGGACCATCACGGGGTTCATGTGAAGGTCGCGGCGCAATTAATCCTCCAAATCATCACCCAGCATGCAAGAGTGTTTTTTCCCTCCCCAACATCTTTACCCCTCCCCCCCCCCCCACTTTCTCGCCTACATCTGCTGGCAGATAATTTTGCGTGTCAATGAATGATGTCAGCCAGTATCGCCAGAGAGCATTTCTGAGATTTTTCTGTTTTTTGTTGACAGACATTACAAAAATAGCTGCAATACCATACTGTAAGGAGTATTTTTCATCTGCGTGATATTTAGTGAACAATCATACTCAGTGATGCAAGAAAGCAAAAAAGCTGATGTTTTTATCAAGAGAATCTACCGTAGCAGATGTACAGAAAAAGCAATCAGAGTTTGAGGTTGGAAAAACATGTGTAACATATTTGTGAGCCTTCTCTAGGGATGAAAGAAAGACTGCCCATAGTTTACCACATGTAATGAGAATACCCAAGATGCATTGATTTCGTTTTTTTTTTTCATGCATAAAGAAGACACTGATTGTTCATGAGAGTATAAAATTATATACTTGAATATAAGTATGAAAGTATTAAACTGTTTCACTCTTGATTTATGACAATATCTTGGCAGGTATTATGGATAGGATTTAAAAGTAATAATTCAGTGAGAATATACAGTTGTTGTACCATCACAACAAGATGGTTTGTTCATGTAGAAAGCAATTTTTTTTTTAAAGGGAAGGATGCTGCGGAGATAGAAAATGTGCGTAATATACCATCATGGGATTTTTTTGGTGGTGTTGGTTGTGATCCATACGTCTCATTACATAGTTTGGAGCCATTGATTGGTACATGGCAACGCCAACCTCATTCAGAGGAGTCGTGCCAGCGTGCACACATAATCTATGGCAGCCTGCTGTGCGTGCCAATATTGTACTCTGCTGTGAACAGTCACTCTGCGTACAGTGAATTACGGGGGGAAAAAAAACTGTACGCATGAGTGCATGGTTGCCAGTATGTAATGACCGCATGGTGTGTATATGTGTGTGTATTATTGGATTTACAAGAATGTGTCATCGAAAATAAATGGATTAATTGTGTAGAATCAGGGGTTGTACTACCCCTACTGTATCAAACACATTTAACATTCCTCCTAGACAAGCCCCCACGTTTTTTGTGTAACTATTCACACACACACACATACACACACTCTAATATTGGTTCATATGAGTGTGTCATACAGAATAGATAGATTTGTAGTATCATGTACAATTAGGCATGCACCTGCCCCTATCATTAAATTTAGCATTTGATATTTTTTCTGGACAATTCTCCCTTTCAGGTATACATGTATGTGAACGTGTGTATTCACAGACCCCCCCCCCCCCACACACACACACATGCATACACACTTTACACATATGTATACACACATACATATCAAGGTACACATAGAAAATACACATAACGTGTATGTATGTCTTAAAAGTCTTACAGCAGTGCACAGTGATATTAACATCTTCACATCTCCTGTAGATAACACGTTTAATCAAATTCTGTTTTATTATCAATTAAAACACGGACTAACGTTTGAATAAATGGTTGGAAATTGTAGTATTAGATAATTACTGGCTATATGATATACTATAAGATTCAGGGACAGAGGGAATGGTCACAAATTTTGTATAGATTAACTGTAAAAGTGAAAATTTTCTTCCAAGTTATATTTGCAGATGGAAAGATGAAGTGTGCATGGACTTGTACTTCTTCAGAATCAGAATATAATATTGTATCACATGTAACAAGCAAAAAACAAAAATTGTGTGCTTTTATTTTTGCGTTAGTTGTATGTCACGCAAATTTTTTTTTAATTTCTACACTGCAAAAATGTGTCACTTTTACAGTATCTTTGCTCCCTGTCAGCTATACGATTGTAAATTCTTCCATCAAAGATGTTAGATGCACCTTTCCTGGCATTGAAGTTTCACCGAAATGCTACAAAGGATATCAGTAGTGTCACATTTTACATGCATGTATTTCCATTCTGACTATAGGCTTTTCTTTCTGACATGAGGAATTTTTACTCCAACAGAATTCTTTCAGACAATGTGTGATGTCGTACCATATCTCAGTTTGAGCAGACCTCATTGCAGGATGCTATTCATGGTTTTGTACCAGTATTAGTATAATTTTTCACATTTCTACCTCTCCATCTTGTTTGCAGTTAAAGGGACATTCCAGACGATTTTCATAATTTCACATCATGTAGTACATAAATCAACAACTCCACGTATAGATTTGTTGAATTTATTGTGGTTCTTGAGCAGAGAAACAGTACTTTAAAAAACCTTAAACAAATTACACTGAACAAGGATGATGACATAGGAGGTTCACATATTTCAGAAATGTAGCAGTGTAATTCCCATTACAATACCGCTTGCTTGCGAGTTCACCTGTGTATAATCTATGCATGCCTTCTTCTTTTGTTCTACTTCCTTGAGCCCCAACTCATGCATTCTTATGGTGACTCTGCCATGTCATCATCCTTGTTCATTGCAATTTGTTCTAAGTTTTGAAAATATTCTTATTTTTCATCTGGATTATCATAAATTCTGAAACTCTGTCCTCAGTATAACTAATTTATAGTTGTTTAAATGCAAAAATCTGAAAATCATCCGGAGGTCTCCTTTAAATATTGTGCCATTACTATGATGAGCCTGGGAGATACTTGAACATACACTCTGAAACACAACATAAAATCTGTTCCAGACTACTCTGGTATTTGTGCTGGTATTTCCAACACATGCAGTAGTGCGTAGGCTGGGAATTTACGGTATTTTGTGCAAAGGGCATATTGTCACAGTCATTGGACATTAACCTCTTAAAGGCACAAGTATCAAGGGTCACAGCATTTCAAGAACGAGGAATGTGCAGTTGAACATTGAGAGTCTATTACTCTCTGCCATTACTGTCAGCATACACTCTATGTGTCATGTATTGGAATGATGAGTTTTTGCTGATCTGTGGCAAAGGAAAAAAAAAAAAGAATGGAAGTTATTTGTGTCATACACTCCCATAGTTTGTAATAAGCCATGATAGTTTAAGGAGAGTTTTATTTAAAGGGATTGTATAGTTTTGGTAGAAACCTAACTTCAGGTTTCCAACAATTTTGGGTGAGATAATGAGGAACCTCTCATGAAATATGAAAGAGCATGTAATTCCAAGAGGAACTGAATGTTTATTTGATGAAAATTGGTTATGAAATGTCTGAGATACCCAAAACAGAGCATTCCTAATAAAAGGTGGGATCCACCTTTTATTACAATCACTTTGTTTTAGGATGTCTCAGCCATTCCAAAACCAATTTTCATCAAATAAGGTTTGAATTCTTCTTAGAATGGCATACTATGTACTATTTCACAAGCTGTTTCTTGATATCTCGCAAAAAGTTAAAAGCCCAATCCTCATCTCCACCAATACTATACCATCCCTTTAAATGATCAGTTTTCAAGAAAAATCATAAATTGTCTTTTATGGTGAACAGAAGTAGAACTCATCCATACTGAGAGAGAGAGAGGGAGAGTGAAGAACATTTTGCAATGACTCTAATAATGACAGTAAGGATGCAACTTGTCATATTCCACTTCGGAGCTGATATAGCAATTTTTCTGTTTTAATATTATGTTATATTTTCATGAAATTATGAAATTTAGACTTTGATTAGCTTATTTGTAAATTCCATTTTGTTTCTCAGACATCTGTACTTCTTGCTGGCAAAATACTGTTATGATGCAACCACTTCATACTGTTTCTAGTAAAGTGGTTTGGATTTCATGACTCGGTCTGCTAGTGCCATAAGTGATAATCTCTCAACACTCATTTCAAACAATTTGTCTTTCTTTTTTTCTCCCATTTCATAATCTGTCTCATGTACATCGTGAAATTGTTGCACATTTTTACTTTGTCTGATTTTGATGCACACGCTGTGGCTTGTCAATGCTCATTTCATCTTTTTTTTTTTTTGTCTTCTTTAATCCCTTTTCAAAGGTGGGAGAGAAAATCCGGGTAATTCTTGACTGCGAAGACAACTACTTGGCCTTTGAGCGTGGCTACGAGTTCCTGGGCGTGGCTTTCCGGGGCCTGCCCAACGAGAAGCTGTATCCATCAATCTCCGCTGTCTACGGCAACACGGAAGTCACCATGGTATACCTCGGGGAGCCTGTGGATGGATGACGAATGCTTCACAAAACAAACTCTTCTTACGACACCAAACGGGGGAATGCAGAAGCAGAACAAGAGAAGAACTCATAGCAAATACTTTAGCATTCAACAAGTAATCATTGTGTACATAGTCATATCGATATAGAAC